>NC_056725.1:400466028-400492439 GCF_019279795.1 Protopterus annectens
ACTGGGCTGCCTTTTAGGACCCCAATCTGAACTACCTAGCCTAATACAGTATAACCAACTGATTATGGCTTATAAAATCCTCTATAATCCGGACAATACTCCTGCACTTAAAAATACTATCACCCCCCCTATAACAATCCTAGACCGCTTCGATCCTCTAACAAACTACTAATTCAGACTAGCAAAATTAATAACACAGCCGGTGATTCTCTCTTTGCAAACTGTAAGTAGATCCTGGAACTCTCTTCCAGCTGATATTACCTTACTTTCCACCTTAGGTCAATTTAAAACTAGACTCAAACAACATTTGTCACTTAACTGGCTATGTCAATGTATCGAGCCTGGCTAACTCGAATGTGTAAAAATCTGTTAACCAGTTTACTGTGTAATTTAATTTAATCCTGACTTGTGCTCAGGACTAACTGTAACCTGTGGAACTTGTTTAACTTGTTTACTTATGTAATCTCTGTAAATAGTCTGCTTGTAATATGTAATGCTGGTATTATGTAATGCTGTATCTGCTTACCCTTGGAGCTTTTCTCCCCGGGCCTCCGCTGAAAATGGACATGCATCCAGTCGGACTATCCCGGTCAAGAAATGTAAAATAAATAAAAATAAATAAAATAAATGTTGTCTCACCCCTCTCCCTGGGGGTTAGAGTCCAAAGTCATCTACAAATTCTGTCAAAGTGGACAGCTGTTGCTGTGCAAGAAATGGGTAGCTGTGGTTCTTTCCTACACCCTTCCCTGCACATATCTACCTGCCCATCACTATGGTTTTCACCCTGCTTGCACAAATTTTCTCCACTGTCTATCTCTCCATTTTTCTTTTCTTTATATTTTCTTGTGTGACACTGCACAACCTGCTGCATCATGCAGCTTTGCTAAGCTCAGCTAAATGGAGGTATATCGATATATGTATTTTAAATCATAATAAATACGTACAAAATAAATACCTGTTTCCTATTTCGAACCCAAAACCATCACACCTGCAGACCACTGCATTAACCTGCCACATCATACAACTGTCAATTAAACATGTGGTTTAAGCAAAACATAGTAATTGCAAGTTACCATTATTAAGTGTGTTTAAGCAGAGCTGAGCATCACAACGCATCATGCAAACTTGATTAAAATGTAATGAAAAAAAGGAGTGTACTTTGCTGTCTGGTGTAACAGTACACCACTAGAAAGCCAAACACAGAATAATGGATGTAAGTGAGTCTCTAATAGCATGTAAATGTGCCCTTTTATCAGACATATTTAAAAATACACCTGTTAAGGTATTAATGGCAAACTGCATGTTCAACTGGGACTCTGATGCAGAAACACATCCATATAAAGCCATGCACATAATGATGGATGGAAAAAAGTATGTCACAGCCTGTATGCGTGCACTTATATCTTGCAAATACATATGCTGCAACAGTGACTCAGTAGCTCAGTCTGTTAAATGCCTTGCAAACAGTACATTTTGCCACATATAGTCCTGGGTTCAAATCCACTGGTGTGTAGTAGTTAAATTAAATTATTGTGAAGTCAGCAATTAATGACTGAGTCATGCAGTCTTTAGCCTCACAATGCATTCCAAATGAAATGTCTGCTTTTCATTGATGGACGTCACAGGCCTGCAGATAGGAACACACTTCATATATCCCTGTAGCAAAACTATAAGTGCATAAAGTGTCACGTCATGCATTAATATGCATTCACAGAGGATTTCAATGCAGGTAATGCAAATGAGGCCCGCTAATATCAGAATGCACCACACAATCCTTTCAAACTCACAGTGCAGATTAGCACAGCTGCACAACTAACATACACATTTGAAGTACCTGCTTGTAACAAGGACTGCCAGGATACACATACCACATGAGTACCAGATCAAAATATTATTCGAAAGTTACCCAGCAGGACATAATGTTATATTTATCCCCTATGTTGCTCAAGGACACAACAAACATATTGCCTAGTACTCTGTTAGTGATACCATTGCCTAACATACTTACCTTAAACACATGCCTTAATGGGAGTGAAATGGGTACCCTCACTCTGGCTCTGCCTCTACAACAAGGCTGACATACCTCCCACAGTTACTCCCACAGCTTGTTGTCCTCCAAAGTGTTCACACTCTCTGCCTGTGCCTATTACTTGCATCAGCAGCTGCAGCCTGTAGCACACACATCTCTATACAAAAGTAGCTGCTGCAAACCTACATGCTCTGATGACATTGTCTCCCCACCCCAATAATGTCAAGCACAATATATCAGAAAGGGATTCTAATCTACATGACGACCTTATATCTTTTACAGTGGTTGCATGTCATTGTCTGATGATAGTGCATATCAGCTGTGTTGGCTTTGATTAGCATTTCAGAACCACAGATTGGTTAAGAGTCAGTCACCTGCTAATGAGAAAATTTTAAAAAGGCAAACAGCTGGCTATGGGGAGCCATTCTGTATGAGACTTTCTGCACACAGGGCAAGCATTTGCAACAATTTAAATATCACCACATATCAACAGAGGAGTATAGCACTCCATCATGTATGTAACCTTTTTGTTTACAACAGGATGCAAATGTGTGAATATATTTATGGGGAATAGGGATTACAACATTAAGCCATTCTGAGAACTGTGATAATGACATGTCATTGATCTCCAAATTTGTTATAACTACAGAGGATCTGTAATACATCAAGGGTGTAATGTTTATGGTCGAGGTGGCACATTGGTCTAGTGGGAATGTCCCTTTATAGTGGTTGTAAGAGCACACTGCTATTTGTTTGGCACAGTTGTAGTGACATAACATCAGGGGGGGTTAGCCCTAGGGGACATACTACAATAGACTCCAATGTTGGCTGTATGATCATAAAGCAGTATCTGTCATGGCTCACATGGGCATAGCTGACTATCACTAGTATCTCAGTTGTATCCACATGCTTTGTATGTTTGCACACTGTGGAATATGACCTGTGTGATCAAGCAGTGGATAGTGACAGCCAGTCTGCTCTTGCTGTATCTCTACATAGTGTGCTGCCACTTATGTGATCCTGATGTGTTCCCATTTTGTTGTCTTTCAGGAAATATGTATCCGAGAGGATGTGCACCTTTCACAGATGCAGAGAATGATATAATACTGGAAGGCCTCTGTCAATACCATGAACTCTTACTGTCCAGGGGGAGCCATAACAGGGAAAAGCAGGTAGCATTGTGGTCTGACCTTATCCATGATGTGAATGCCACAGGGCATCAGAACAGGACATATGAGCAGGTTTGGCACCATGCAACAAACATGATCAATGCTGCACACAGAAAAGCATTAGATGTATCCAGGGATTGGAGCATCACCTGTGGATGGCCTGTAGTGGAACAGCCATTCTAAGACATTGAGGAATTCCTGGAGAACCTAGGCACACATGACATCTCCAAGGCATCCATCACACTGTACATCTTGGATGTGGGTGCCATACTTTCCACTGCAGAGGAGCATATAGGTAAGCTTAGTTTGATCAGCATTGCAATACTGTCACATTCAGTGTGTCAGGGTGTGCATAACTTATGTGGATGTCAGGTCTTTGATCTTTGGAGAGGATGAGCATTTAACTGCAGTTTGACTCTCTGCTCAGATTTTGACCAATATAACAATTAACGCAGTAGATACTGTAAATGTGAGGTATATGGATGTATTACCTTCTTGTCCTGCAACATGTAGTGGTACTGACATTACCTCTCCCTCAACTTTTCACAGGTCTGTCAGGTATTAGAAAAGGCCATGGTCCTGCTCCTGTTAAGCACGACACTCTTTAGTTATAGATGTAGATTTACTGCAATGTAATCCCTAAACTGTCATCACAGGCCTGCTACCTGGATAGCTGTACTGCCAGCATGATTGCCAACTGCACAGACATCTTCTGACTGTACACATGTTAGAGTCATACCTATGCCTTGCAGGTGTGATCACACTGATAGATGTGACAGTATCGTCAGGACATTACAGATTGTCATATGTGTCAACTGTGCAGAGTCTTCACAAATGTTTCATAGTG
Source organism: Protopterus annectens (assembly GCF_019279795.1). NCBI lineage: Eukaryota > Metazoa > Chordata > Ceratodontiformes > Protopteridae > Protopterus > Protopterus annectens. The sequence continues at coordinate 400,470,074 of NC_056725.1, forward strand.
TACCTCATTGTTGCTGAAGAGTTTGCTGGGTAAGTACCATTTATTTACCGGTAACTACAGCTGTTAGTGGGAAAAATAATGTCCTTTTGTCCTTCTATATGAGGTTGGGTTTTCAACAGGTCTGTAATAGTGGCAACAGTGCACAGAACATTACATATATTGCAACACAGTCCTGCAGAGTATAATAGTGCAGGTAATAATGTACTGCCTTTCCCTTTCTTATCACAGGTGACCAGGGGTGAAAAATAGAGCTCATCCCTGAAAGATATTATTTTCTGTACTGATGAAGTTCTCTGAAACAAACCATAACCTATTCATAACATATTTTTCTTTTTGCCATTATGTATAAATAAAGTTACTTATTGGTCACACTTCCTACAGAGTGTATGTAAAATTATTCCGGCCACGAAATCAGCTCTTTTTTCAGAAATAGTTACAAATAACTCAGAAGTAATATAAGATGAAGGTCCATTCTCATATTCAAAAACATATCATTTTCACATTAATATATATCTCTTCTATCTGTGAATGCTTATTGATTTGTTTATTCGTTTACATATGATTTTCAGTATGGGTCAGTTGAAATCTTATCACATAAACAATGACTGCAATAAAATGCACAGAAAGTGTTTTTTAAATAATCAAATATAAAACATTAAGTGGTTTTCATTACATAAAAATCACCTTTCAGAAAGAATTCCATAATTTTAGGAAGATAAGTAAGTATTAAGCACTCAGTCTATAGACTATTACAGATGCAGTCAATTAAACCGAGTCAAAAAATACCCTCCATCCTCAAGGAGGGCAAGACAAAATAGAGCAGTGGAGAATTTCAGGATGCCCATCAAATTATCTAGGGTCTACCTTAAAGGTGGCAAGGGTGCTACTCTGCTTTCCAGAAGTAGCAGAGATGTTCTGATACAAATCAGTCATGGCAGAATGTCTTATTTAATTGGCTATTTGATGAAACTTTTGTTTTGTGAAGGAATACGAAGTCTGAAATTTTGGGTATGTAAAGTAGACCCATATATATTTATATATATATATATATATATATATATATATATATGTATACATATAAGGCAATCTTAGACCCTGTTCTACTACAGATGCTCCATATCCGTAAGTCTAACTCCTCACACATTACCCAATCAAAAGGCTTAAATCTAATACTGTATGTGACATTAACAAAACCTGTTTGTTTCCAAGAGGCTGCCCCATCTCTGGAACTGACTCCCCATACACGTCAAACAAAGTACTTTGCTGACCCTCTTCAAGCGCAAACTTGTTGACTGAATGGGAAACCACAAATTTGCCCCAGGGGTTCCACCTGTGTCCCTCACTGACAGGGGCAACAAGTGCTGACTGAGATTTCTTTTTTGGGGATAAACTGTTAGCTAGGCTTGTAAGGGACCCAGGGCCATTAGCCTAGTAATCTCCTATGATCCTATATCTATTATCTATTTATATATATATATATATATATATATATATATATATATATATATATATATCTAGACACATATATATATATATATATATATATATATATATATACATATACATATATATATATATATATGTATATATATATATATATATATATATATATATATATAAAACTGCATTGGTTGACCAGCATGAGGGCGAATGGCAGTTTCAAGTTGGCAGAATATCAAACCAAAATGTATCAACTACACTACTGCAAATGGGTAGTATAGTTCAAGTATTTGGGTTCGACATTGTGCAGTGAGATCACGGTTCAGTGACGAACAAGGAATTAGCCCATTTCATCACTGTAGTGCGATCTCAGAGTTGGTATATTTAATGTACAGTGTGTGTGGGGGATGCAGGGGGGCATAGTCCCCCTGCAAAATAGTAAAATTAACATACCATTGACTGTAGTGTGTAACAGTATGTTAATGTGCATAGCAGGAAGTGACTGATGTCATTCCTGCTATGTCAAATACATCAAACTATGGATGTTGATGTATTCATTTTTGCCTTGATTGCTGTTTTGAAATTCCAAATTCAGCATTTTTGGTCGACATTCTGAATGGTCGACCAAAGCGGATTTGGAATTTCAATAGTAAGCATATATAATGTCAAAGACCATATGGCTGAGACCATATGGTCGACATTCAAAATGTCAACCATGGAATAAAAAGGAAAAAACACAACTAAAACTTACCTTCACACTCCCTCCTTCACCCCCCCATTGGGGACTCTGCCCCTCACATCACCACGAAACTTAAATATACCAACTCCAAGATCGCACTACATTGTGGAAGATGGAAATCTTTCCATTCTGCACTGTGCAGAGATGCCGGTCTCGCATGGTCGACATTTTGAATTTCGATCATATGGTCTCTGAAATATGGTCTTCGACATTCTGAAATTTCAACCATGTGAAAGGGACCCATACATATACACACACACACACACACACACACACACACATACATATATATATATATATATATATATATATATATATATATATATATATATATATATATATATTTATATATATATATATATATATATATATATATATATATATATACATAGTTTCACTTTATAATCTCAAAATACTGACATATCAGATTTGAGTATCTAGAGACTATAAAGCCAAATTTACAAAATGCTGAAACCCCAAAACCTCGAAATTCAAAGTCCCGAATGTAAACACACCATACACAACACAACATATACACCATCCTTCCCGCACTACAACAAACAAACAAAACACACACAAACACAAAAACACAAAGAAACAAACCTACCCTACAAATAAGCAGGGGGTGCAAGCCCCTCTGCACCCAACATGTGGGGGGCTGTGCCCCCACACCCCCACTACTTATATATACTAATTCACCCATCATACTCTTGAGTCTGGAAATAAGGAATATTGACATTTCATGAGGAATATGTTTGTATATGCAAGTATATAGTAACAGTATATTTTTACAAGAAAAATATACAGTTTTACTGTATAACTTATTCCAAACCTAATAGTATATACTGTGAAACCTTGTGAATTCTGTGGAACTAAGAGCAGTTATAGGTCAATGAAAGAAGGATTGAAAAATCCATACTCTTCTATGGGTGTAGCAAGGCGTATGCCATGTATGCCACAGCATACAATTTGCAATCAAAGTTTATTTATACAAAGAAATGAGCCAGAATTGTTTTTGTTCCCACTACAGTTGTCTGCTTCTAGCTATGCCACACAACTCCCCTTAATCATCTGATCTACCTTCCTCAACTTCAGACCAATTGTTCCATCAGACCAGGACATATCCCTCCCCTCCACATGATAGGGAAACCCTACATGTAACCTTTTGAGGAAACTGTAAAGCAATCAGTGCATTTTATTATGGCACCAGCCTGACAGCTATAGGCGGCTTATTTGTATCCCCTCCACAGTGACTCACCATATTTCTCATGTGTGTTACATAACTGTATGCCTCTGGATAATTATAATTGGTCTTGACCTGTAATAGCAAGTCCTTTGCCAGAAGTCCTACTTCTCCGCTGAGACAGACGACTTGACAAAAATGCCACTCCTTCATATCCCCCCGAATGACTCTTCAGAGAACAATCATACAAGTTAATCCCAAGTCACCTGGGTCACAATTACAGCTCTGCTCATTTATACCATGGAGCTAGTGATTTACTTTTTTAAACAACATATTTATTACAGTTTATGATTGCCCAGTTTGCTATATTTTTTTCAGAATTTCTAGTTGACTTATTTTTTTCTTAAGTCTGTTGCAAAGGTACAGCATCAAGAAAAATATATCTGGGTCTGGGTCCCAGGCCACACTTGAGGGGCACCTATGTTTTGGAAGCTCATATACAATCATAAGTGTTGACTCTTGGAGCCTGTACTGAGGATAGACAACTGCCAAAAACATCACCTCCCTCCATTCCAAATGACTATTGCATATTAACTACTATATGTTCACTAGCACAAAATTAAAAAAAAAATCTGCAATCAATGCCTTGAATATATTGGGTATGATATCCTCTTCCAGCAACACATTTTCTATTACAATTCAGCATAATCAGTGCCATATACCAACTGACAAATCAAATCTTAAGAGATATGGAGAAATGTCTCATCTCTGGGGCAATATTTATTGACTTAAAACATTCCTCAGACACTGTGGCAATAAACTTCTCATGAACAAATTAGCATCCTTCAATTTCTCAGATCCAGTACTCAAATGGATTATAAATTGCCAAGTAACAGATCCTTCTAAATTAAATACAGTGACAGCAGGTATGATACAGGCACACTTTCTTTGGCAGCATTACAAGGTTCTGCTTCAAGAACCCTTTTGCTGGGGCAGAGCCTAAATGGCTAACTGAAAGCAGCAGTATTTTAGAGCTCCATATAACTAATTAAATAAGACAGGAAAAATATTCTTTTTTTTTCTTCAAAGTATAAAATCTTATAGATAAAGGGCTAATTTACATAATTAGAAACTTTGGTGAAGTTTTACAAATATTTTCTTGTCAAAAAAGCTTGGAGATATATTCACTTGTTAAAATGAGCAGCTCAAGGAATTCTCACCAGGATGCTGCCTTAAAGAAGGAACTACAACAGATGGCATCTACCCTGCAGGAGTTGCCTTTAAAGATGGATGATTTTAAAGAGAACCTAGAAATTCTTAAAACAGTCAAAAACAGGCTGACACCCTCAAGGAAATGCTACAATAACACCAGACAAGGAGAACAGGAATAGAGGTTTCTCTAAATGACTTAGAAAGCAGACATAAGGAAGAGGAAACACAGAAAGAACTGCTTATTAAACAAAACACTTAGTTGGTTAAGAAAGTAGATGACTTGGAAAATAGGGAGAGGAGAAATAACATCAGGAAGGTGAGGATATTAGTTCCTTTTTATCAAGCTGGATCCCTGACTTTTTAAATTTAAAAGAAGGATTTTCCTTCGGCATTGAAAGGGCACACAGAGCTCTTGGGAAACCTGCCACTAACTCAAACTCTTCTCCTAGGTCAATAATTATCACATTTATTTCATACTTGGACAAGGAACTGATTTTAAGATCTGCTTGGAGGAAGGCACCTCTAAAATGTAAACAGAGCCTGATAAGATTTGATAACGACTATTCATCTAGAATAATGGAACAAAGAAAAAAAGTGTGGCCAATGATAATGTTTCTGAAACAAAATAACATCAAGGCACAACTTGCATAGCCAGCTAAGATAAGACTACTGTATGCCAATGAGATGAGGACTTTTATTGACTTAGAGGAAGCCTCTTCATTTATTAAAACTAATAATGTGATTACTTTACCAGAAGATATGGATTGGATGTCACCTTCTCTCAAGAGAACAAAAGAAGCAAATGTCTGGACAGATGTCAAAAAGAAGAAGCAAAAGACTGATACTGTTACAGCCAAATCTCTCAAAGCATCTACTATGATATGAATTGTTTTAACATTACTTTAAAGGACCAATTTTACTGCTTGGAATTTTAAAGCAAAGGTAACTAACTACTAGAATCTTTATATTTTTTAAAAATAGATGACACATGCGAGTTTTCACATTACCTCAGGTATGTAAAACAAGGTACTTTTCTTTCACAGAAGGAGGGTTATATAGCACATAAAATATTTATACTGATAAATCAACATACATAGTATATGTGTATTTTCTTTTTTCTTTCTCTCTCTTCTCTCTTTTCTCATTATTTATTTTAACTGTATCTTGTCTACCTTTCTAAATTCTTTCCTATTTACTATACAAATATAGTCTGCATATATTTAATAACTCACTATATATACATAGATAAATGTTGTTGTTGTGTCTTTTGGCTTATCCCGCCCGGTTAGGGGTTGCCACAGCGGAACTCCGGTCCGCTAATGTTTGGTAGAGGATTTTTATGTGCCAAGTTACCAGCCCTGATGCACAACCTTCAACGAAGGCACGCCCATTCATGTATGCCTCCACACAGAAGACGCTCTAGCCGAGAATCGAATGGGACAACGTCTTGCTGTGAGGCGACAACGCTACCACAGCACCACTAGATAAATAATAGTCTAAAATAATCTAGTTTTAAGGTAGACTTATTGGAATAGTGAACTTAATTAATTGTTATTACAATATTTATTAGATTAATGATAGTCACTGTTATGCTTATTGGGAATGGAGACATGTTCGTGATTAACTCTGAAATGTTCCATTCATGTACATATGTCCTTTGAATTATTTCCGTTTAGTATTAACAAATATATATAAAAAAGGAGGGAAAAATGTACTGTTGGTTAAGAAAAATGAAGCCTTCTTCACATTCTATCTGCATTGCCATAGCAACAGTAAACAACTGCTGCAGTTTCTAAGGACACTGGGAGCCTGCAAAGTGCATTTAGCCTCACAGATTGCAAATAATAAGAAAAAGTAATGTTGTTTAGTTATTAAAATGAAAAACAACCTAAGCAAGATAAACAAAATACATAATAGGACTATTTGCAAATATTTTATGATTTATCCTCATAGGATTACATATTCCTGGAAACACAACTGAAATGTTCCCAAACTACATGTGCACTTAAATGGAGCTGATTGATTAAAAAGTATTACTCAGTTTAATATGCTGATTTCACAAGCTGTCTGCACTGTAAAAGTTACATTTTATATGTTACTTGAAATTGTCAGTCTCTAGTGCACATGAAAAGATACATATTACTTTTTGCAATGTGTTATTTTTGCAGTTACCTCACACTCTATACAAACTCACTTGGCAACTGATAGCTATTCATTTAAAATATCAGTTTAAATATTAAATGTGCCTTAGAAATGCTATTGACATTTTGACAAAATATAATCTGAACTGTAAAATGAATGGCTTGAAAGAAGTGAAGTAATGTATAGATTTCAAAGACAGTTCTTGACACTACAGTAAAAGTAAAAATATATATTCACAAGGAAGTATTGAAATGTTTTAGTCTTCCAGTTAAAATAGCTTACTGTCAACATTATACGGTATCAGAAAGTTTGAAGAGCTAGGAAATTACTATTCTTTGTCCTTATAATGATTATTAGACAGATGTTAGACTCTGCTTTGTTTAATGAATTGTAACATATGTTTATGAGGAAAATTGGACTCGGTTACTCACATTGGACTACACATTCCTGGAAACTCAACTGAAATGTCCCCAAATTACTTTTGAATTTATATGAAACTGCCTGATTAACAAGCATCATTTACTTTAACATCCTGAATCCATAAGCTCTCTGCTCTATATATGCTACATTATATATGTCACTTGCATATGACAGTCTTTAGAGCACATGAAAAAATACTTATTATTTTTGCAACATGCTATATTTGCACTGACCATACATTCTAAACTAACTCAATTGGCAACTGACAAGTTATTTATTTGAAACATCAGTCTAAATACTAATTGTGCCCTTGAAATATTGTTGCTGTTTTGACAAAACAAAACATGAATTGAAAAAGGAATGATTTTAATAAGTGAAATATTGTACAGATTTCAAAGACAGCTATTGCCACTACAATATAAGTAGAAATGTATACATGCAAGGAAAAATTGAAATGCTTTATACCTTTAGTTAAAATAGCTTATTGTTAACTTTTTGCTTTATCAGAAAATTTAAAGAGCTAGGAAATTATTTCTAATTTGTCTTTATAATGTTTACTAAAGTGATGTTAGTCACTGATTTGTTTAATGGATTGCTAGTCATGTACAAGACAGACTACTAAATGTTATTTCTGTTTACCTATGTTTGCTGAATTTCTTTTATTAATACTGATTTAAAACAAGGGAAAGAAAGGGAAGGGAAATATCTGTTTTTGGTCAAGGGAGAAGAGGCATAAGAGTATTCTAACTGCCCCGAGAACTCCCTAAGTTGCTCTAAATACTATTTGATTAATACATACCTAAGGTAAGTCTTGATTACCATATAGGTACCTTCACATTCATTCTAGACCTGATGTGATTACCCATTCTGGAAGCAGGAGGTGCCCTATGCAGGATTGGAATTGTCAGGGTGATCATAGTTCATTCTTAGACTCTGTTTTGTAAATCTATAAATATGTAAAAGCACTGCACACTAGAATGTAGGGTGCCTCTACTCAGAGTCAGGATACCACTGATAAGCCATGTCTTTTCATAAATGTAAGTTGAAGCTGGTGAGCTGAAGAGTGGGAAAGTAAAGGAAGACAGTCCACCTACAGAAAATTCATAATTCATTGGTAATCACTCATTGTCTCTGCAGAATCCTTTTGGTCAAATTATTTTAGTAATAATTCATTTGTTGTTGGCTTATTTAGTGTATGCTCCTCTGTTGCATTTAAAGTATCCAAAATGACATATCTGACATGTTTGGGATCTCCTAAGGGTAACTAAATATTAGATATTTTCTAAGTCAACATAATAATTTTTTACACTACAAACATTCCATCCTGATATATAAAATACTATAGAACAATAATAGAATAATATAGAATTTCATATCTCTTTTAAGAAAATTCTCCATATAATAATTTAACATATGGAGCTCAGCTGATACTGTTGGTTAAAGATATGAGTGATAATCCAATAGATCTATCTATATCTATTGGATTAGGTTCATAGGTTGATACTAGGCTATCAGCCCTAGGGCCTATACAAGCCTAGCCATAACAATTCCCTGGCTATTTCTTCCCACACTATTTACTTCCCTGGACGTAGGGCGACTGAAGTGATCCCCGGGGTGAATTTCCTTTCTCCCATCCAATTGTCAAGGTTCCTTTTGTAGAGGACCAAAGAGGCACTCTGCTTGACATGTATGGGCAATCTATTCCAGAGTCTGAGGAGTCTCTGGGTCAGGAACCTATCCCTCCAGCATGTTTTGTTTATTGTGATGACAAGGTTTAGATCCCTGGAGTGTGTGGCTCTGAGGGATTGATATTTCTTTAAGTGTAGCATGTCCAACAGCTCTGGGTTTGACATGGCCTTGTATGTTAAGCAAAGATCGCCTCTGGGTAGACGATTTGCGACAGAGTATAGCTGGAGTTTTTTAAGGTGGTCAGCGTAGGGCATCTGCTTTAGGCCTGTGATTCTTTTAGTGAGGTATTTCTGTGGCCTTTCCAGTTGTTGCAGATGTCTTGAGAGGTACATACCAAACGGGGCATTGTATTCTATAATGGGTCTAATGAGGGATGAGTACAGTGGGACAATGACCTCCTTTTTTCTGGATGAAAAGCCCTTAGTGATGAGGTGTGCCACATAGAAGGATTTCCTGACTGTTGTGGCGATCTGGTTATCGAAGGTGAGACCACTGTCCACCTGTGCCCTTAAGTCTCTTATCAAACTTTCAGTGTTTAGTGTACTGCCACCTATGTGGTAATTCATGGATACATGTTTTTTCCCAAAGGGGATAACTATACATTTCTTGGCATTGAGCTTGAGCCCATGGCTCTGGCACCAAGCATCTGTTTCTGTAAGGCCCTTTTGTAGAGTATCCACATCATTTGGGGATTCAATAATGGCTCCCAGTTTGCAGTCATCTGCAAACTTTGTTATCCAGAGTCCCTTAGTGTTGGCCTGTACTTCAGAGAAGTAGATGCCAAACAAGAGCGGTCCCAGGACTGAACCCTGAGGTACTCCACTTGTCACTTGTCTGGAGCTGGATTTGGAGTCAGCTACTTTTACAGTGTGGGTTCTATCAGTAAGCCAGTTAGCAACCCATTGGGTGACGTAGGGATTAATGCCCAGCTTAGTAAGTTTATCTATGATTCCAGAGTGGGGGATGGTGTCAAAGGCCTTGGCAAGGTCTAGATAGGCTGTGTGGACCACATTACTCGTGTCCATGGCTCTGGAGACTGATTCAAAGAAGTCAATCAAGTTCAGGAGACAAGATCGGCCCTTCACGAACCCAAACTGGGTGGGGTCCAGTGTTTGAAAGTTGCCAATGTCTTTGTTTATAAGTTCCATGATAATACGCTCTATGGCCTTGCAGATAAGGCTTGTCAGACTGATGGGATGGTAGTTTCCAGGATCCAAGGTGGTTCCCCCCTTGTGGAGTGGGATAACTGTAGCTGTGCGCCACTCAGTGGGCATGAAACCTGAGGTGAGGCTATGATTAAACATGACACTTAGGTGAGGTGCCAGTTCAGATTGTAGTTCATATAGTACACAGCCCGGGATGTCATCTGGTCCCATGGATGCTGTATTTTTAGCTTTGGAGAGTGCGTTTTTTACCTGTGTGGCCGTTATTACCAGAATTTGGCAATCTTCCGGTATTGAGATGGGCCATTTAGGGGGTGAGAGGGAGGTAAAGTTGGCACCGAATTGATCTGCCAGGATATTGGCAATATCCTTGGGATCAGTATATTTAATGCCATTCTGTTCTAGCTCAGAGCAGATCTGAGCATTGCTATTTAGATTCTTGACATAGTTATAGAATGCCTTGTTGTTGTCTTTGGAATCTTTGGCAATTTTATTTTCGTAACTAGCTTTGGAGGATTTTATGAGGGATCTCAGTTTCTTACTGAGGCTAGTAAGGAAGTTTTTTGCATCCTGGGATTTTCCTCTTTTCTGCAACAGTTTCTTCCTATTGCTGTAAAGTTTGTTTATGGCAAGGGACCACCAGATTGGCTTCTTTTTTTGGATGAGAGCATCTTGGTTCTATTTGGGATGGCACAATTTATGCATGAGTGGATATGCTCATACAGTGGCTTAGTGTAGGATTCAGCAGTTGAGCTTTCAGCTCCTGTCTGCATGGGTGTCATGAAGTTTGTCACTTCTGACTTGAGTAGCATGAAGTTGGCTTTGGAGAAGTTTTTTATAGAGGTTTCCTTACTGGGGGGTGGGAGTGGGGTGTGGATGTTAAGGGTGATTAGCTTATGGTCAGACGTGACTAACGAGGGGGTGACCATAGGTGTGGAGCATCGATTTCCCATGTTGGTAATGACCAGGTCTAGGATATTGGAGCCCCTGGTGGGACTATGGATTAGTTGATCCAGGGCGTTGGAATTTATGAATTCCAAGAACCATTGGGCAAAGGTGTTGGTACATGAGTAGCTTTCCCAGTTAATGGCAGGGTAGTTAAAATCACCCAGTATTAGGGTGTTTGGTTCTATCTTAATATTTTCCAGTATGTTTAGAAAGGTGTAGTGAGAATCTTGGGGTATGGTGGGGGATCTGTAGCAAGCTACAATTTGGATTGCAGTCTTACCTAGTGTTAGTTGCACCTGGAGAATTTCAGATGCATTGTATTGGGCAACTAGCCTGGTGGTGTGAATATCCTTGGTGAATATTGACACTCCTCCACCTTTAGTGTTTTGGTCATAGCCGGCCTTAGGCATTGGCCAACTAGGCGGCTGCCTAGGGCGCTCCTCTAGCAGGGGCGCTTTTCCAATATTTATTTGGTGTAGGTAGACCAGGATAGGGGCACCAAGTGGTGTGGTGGTGGGTGCCGTGGAGCCCTTTTGCCTAGGGCCCCAGTTGACCTAAGGCTGCTCCTGGTTTCGGTCCTGCTTTGGTGGCCGAAAAGTGTGGTAAGAGTTGTAGCCTGGTATTGCAGGGGTGCTCTCTGGAGCCTTCAACCAGGTCTCAGTTACTGCACAGATATCGATGTTCTCCATTTTAGGAGTGCCTCGAGAGAGTGCATTTTGAGGTTTAGACTTCTAGCATTGAGTAGCATTACCTTCAAATTTTGCATGCTTGTACCTGTTACGGTGGTGGTTTTGTTCTTTGAACTTTGCCTAAAAAAGGCACTAAAGGAGTGGCATGAGCCTTAGCCAGTAACCTGAATCCCAGAGACGACAAGTGCAGACCATCTCTGGCAAAGCATCATGGTCTGTCAATCATTTCATCCCAGGCAGACAGATACTGGATCCCCTTTGAATGACACCAGAAGCTTAGCCAATTGTTGAAGTCAATCATTTTATCCTTATATTGTGGTATCATTCTGGGCAAAGGCAGGATGCTACTCAGGGCTAGGGTCATACCTGCCTGGGGCCACATGATCTGAGAGTTCTTCCATTTCTTTTTTCATGTAGTCTAGGGAGGTACGTCTCAAGTCATTCACTCCAACATGGACAATGACAGAGTCATATTTGTACTTGTTGTGGAGTGACTTGAGTGCATGTGTTATGTGGCGGATCCTGGCACCCGACAGGCAGCTGACTGTAATTTTCTCCTTGTTCAACCTGGTGAGAGGGACATCAGTGTGCCAGACTATAGAGTCACCTATGACTAAAGTGTTAGGTACATTGTCTTGCCTTAGGGGCTGTTGCTGGGTGGCACACAGGTGTTTTGAACTATGTGACACTTTGGTTGTGATTGGTGTTTGTTTGCATTTCAGTTTCAGAGGTAATTGTTGCTTGGGCAGGTTACAGTTAAGGGCCTCTGCATATGTGGATTTAGTGTTGCTATATGTGGGTATTGGTGGTGTGGGTTTAGAAGGGCTATGTGTTGCTTGAGGTGTAATGTGGGTTTAAACATTCTCCTCTTGACTGTCTAGCACAATCATGGGTGGAGAGAGCTTTGCTTCCATTTTGGCTATGTAAGTGCATCTCTCACAGGTTGTAGTGTTGGGTGGTAGGAGGAGAGGGTTGTCTGTGTACAAGAGGCAATTGCTGCATTGCCCCAGTATGCCCAGATTCACCAGGTAGACAGGAGAAATCACCGGAAGCTGACCCTTGGACATGCCTGATTTGATGTTTTTTTTTTTTTTTTGTAAAGTACAGGAGCTGCTTTCCCTTACCTTAGCAAGGTACTTTGCAATCATAGGCTGTTTAATGCCTACTATTAATTTCTCCTTATTAACAAGGAGAAATGAGTGCCTGTATCAGTTTAAGGCTTCCTAGTGCTTTCCAGCAGGTATTAGAGAAAGTGCTAGTCAAAGGGATGCTTAAAAGTAAGATGAAAAAAAATGCACACTGCAGTGTGCACTAGAGAATGTAGATGTGAAAGTAGGTAACTTAAGTTTTACCTCTTTAAAAAGTTAAGGTTTAGTGGAGAGTTACTATTTTTAAAACAGCAAGATGGGTTGAAAGGGGCGATCACATTTGTATTTTGGCACTATGGAATACAGTAGGATGGCCAATAAATTTAAATAGTTGAAGGGGAGGGGGTTTTGATTTAGTGATTACTCACACAAGCCACTGAAAGCAGAGAGGAAATGAGCTATATGGTCAGATTAACAAAAGAGGCAGGCAACTAGAAAGACAGTGGTATTTAACAAGACAACTATGACTGGGTGGGAGGGAGGGAAAAAAAATCTGCCATACTCAGAAGAGAGAGAGCTGTGGTCTCTTTTGAAGTTTTAATATGCTGTTAAAGCAGAATGCAGGTAAAACACAAGGTAAAGAAAACAAACTACAGTATTTAAAATATACAAAATACAAAAAATAAAAGCAAACTAACCTTTCCTTCACAGCAAAGTGTAGCAGAGTCTGGATGAGCCTTTCTGGTAAAGCTCAAGAATGTTTTATTTTACCCCTTAAATAGAAGGTTTAGTTTCTAGCTCCACCCCTCAGTTAATAAATGATTAACCTTAAGTGACCTCTTCTATCTTATGAATGAGTCCTTAATTGATCAGTTCTAATTTCTGCCTGACTCAGAAGAGAGAGAGAGAGCTGTGGTCTCTTTTGAAGTTTTAATATGCTGTTAAAGCAGAATGCAGGTAAAACACAAGGTAAAGAAAACAAACTACAATATTTAAAATATACAAAATACAAAAATAAAAGCAAACTAACCTTTCCTTCACAGCAAAGTGTAGCAGAGTCTGGATGAGCCTTTCTGGTAAAGCTCAGAAATGTTTTATTTTACCCCTTAAATAGAAGGTTTAGTTCCTAGCTCCACCCCTCAGTTAAATGATTAACCTTAAGTGACCTCATCTATCTTATGAATGAGTCCTTAATTGATCAGTTCTAATTTCTGCCTGACTCAGAAGAGAGAGAGAGCTGTGGTCTCTTTTGAAGTTTTAATATGCTGTTAAAGCAGAATGCAGGTAAAACACAAGGTAAAGAAAACAAACTACAGTATTTAAAATATACAAAATATGAAAAATAAAAGCAAACTAACCATTCCTTCACAGCAAAGTGTAGCAGAGTCTGGATGAGCCTTTCTGGTAAAGCTCAGAAAGGTTTTATTTTACCCCTTAAACAGAAGCTTTAGTTCCTAGCTCCACCCCTCAGTTAACAAATGATTAACCATAAGTGACCCTTTCTATCTTATGAAGGAGTCCTTAATTGATCAGTTCTAAATTCTGCCTGACTCAGAAGAGAGAGAGAGCTGTGGTCTCTTTTGAAATTTTAATATTCTGTTAAAGCAGAATGCAGGTAAAACACAAGGTAAAGAAAACAAACTACAGTATTTAAAATATACAAAATACAAAAAAATAAAAGCAAACTAAACTTTCCTTCACAGCAAGGTGTAGCAGAGTCTGGATGAGCCTTTCTGGTAAAGCTCAGGAATGTTTTATTTTACCCCTTAAATAGAAGGTTTAGTTCCTATCTCCACCCCTCAGTTAATAAATGATTAACCTTAAGTGACCTCTTCTATCTTGTGAATGAGTCCTTAATTGATCAGTTCTAATTTCTGCCTGACTCAGAAGAGAGAGAGAGCTGTAATCTCATTTGAAGTTTTAATATGCTTTTAAAGCAGGATGCAGGTAAAACACAAGGTAAAGAAAACAAACTACAGTATTTAAAATATACAAAATACAAAAAATAAAAGCAAAATAACCTTTCCTTCACAGCAAAGTGTAGCAGAGTCTGGATGAGCCTTTCTGGTAAAGCTCAGAAATGTTTTATTTTACCCCTTAAATAGAAGGTTTAGTTCCTAGCTCCACCCCTCAGTTAAAATGATTAACCTTAAGTGACCTCTTTTATCTTATGAATGAGTCCTTAATTGATCAGTTCTAATTTCTGCCTGACTCAGAAGAGAGAGAGAGAGCTGTGATCTCTTTTGAAGTTTTAATATGCTGTTAAAGCAGAATGCAGGTAAAACACAAGGTAAAGAAAACAAACTACAATATTTAAAATATACAAAATACAAAAAATAAAAGCAAACTAACCTTTTTTTCACAGCAAAGTGTAGCAGAGTCTGGATGAGCCTTTCTGGTAAAGCTCAGAAATGTTTTATTTTACCCCTTAAATAGAAGGTTTAGTTCCTAGCTCCACCCCTCAGTTAAAATGATTAACCCTAAGTGACCTCTTCTATCTTATGAATGAGTCCCTAACTGATCAGTTCTAATTTCTGCCTGACTCAGAAGAGAGAGAGAGCTGTGGTCTCTTTTGAAGTTTTAATATGCTGTTAAAGCAGAATGCAGGTAAAACACAAGGTAAAGAAAACAAACTACAGTATTTAAAATATACAAAATACAAAAAATAAAAGCAAACTAACCTTTCCTTCACAGCAAAGTGTAGTAGAGTCTGGATGAGCCTTTCTGGTAAAGCTCAGAAATGTTTTATTTTACCCCCTTAAATAGAAGGTTTAGTTCCTAGCTCCACCCCTCAGTTAAATGATTAACCTTAAGTGACCTCATCTATCTTATGAATGAGTCCTTAATTGATCAGTTCTAATTTCTGCCTGATTCAGAAGAGAGAGAGAGCTGTGGTCTCTTTTGAAGTTTTAATATGCTGTTAAAGCAGAATGCAGGTAAAACACAAGGTAAAGAAAACAAACTACAGTATTTAAAATATACAAAATATGAAAAAATAAAGCAAACTAACCTTTCCTTCACAGCAAAGTGTAGCAGAGTCTGGATGAGCCTTTCTGGTAAAGCTCAGAAATGTTTTATCTTACCCCTTAAACAGAAGCTTTAGTTCCTAGCTCCACCCCTCAGTTAACAAATGATTAACCTTAAGTGACCCCTTCTATCTAATGAAGGAGTCCTTAATTGATCAGTTCTAATTTCTGCCTGACTCAGAAGAGAGAGAGAGCTGTGGTCTTTTTTGAAATTTTAATATTCTGTTAAAGCAGAATGCAGGTAAAACACAAGGTAAAGAAAACAAACTACAGTATTTAAAATATGCAAAATACAAAAAAAAAAGCAAACTAACCTTTCCTTCACAGCAAAGTGTAGCAGAGTCTGGATGAGCCTTTCAGGTAAAGCTCAGAAATGTTTTATTTTACCCCTTAAATAGAAGGTTCATGTCTTAGCTCCACCCCTCAGTTAATAAATGATTAACCTTAAGTGACCTCTTCTGTCTCATGAATGAGTCCTTAATTGATCAGTTCTAATTTCTGCCTGACTCAGAAGAGAGAGAGAGCTGTGGTCTCTTTTGAAGTTTTAATATGCTTTTAAAGCAGAATGCAGGTAAACCACAAGGTAAAGAAAACAAACTACAGTATTTAAAATATACAAAATACAAAACATAAAAGCAAACTAACCTTTCCTTCACAGCAAAGTGTAGCAGAGTCTGGATGAGCCTTTCTGGTAAAGCTCAGGAATGTTTTATTTTACCCCTTAAATAGAAGGTTTAGTTCCTAGCTCCACCCCTCAGTTAATAAATGATTAACCTTAAGTGACCTCTTCTATCTTATGAATGAGTCCTTAATTGATCAGTTCTAATTTCTGCCTGACTCAGAAGAGAGAGAGAGAGCTGTGGTCTCTTTTGAAGTTTTAATATGCTGTTAAAGCAGAATGCAGGTAAAACACAAGGCAAAGAAAACAAACTACTGTATTTAAAATATACAAAATACAAAAAATAAAAGCAAACTAACCTTTCCTTCACAGCAAAGTGTAGCAGAGTCTGGATCAGCCTTTCTGGTAAAGCTCAGGAATGTTTTATTTTACTCCTTAAATAGAAGGTTTAGTTCCTAGCTCCACCCCTCAGTTAATAAATGATTAACGTTAAGTGACCTCTTCTATCTTATGAATAATTCCTTAATTGATCAGTTCTAATTTCTGCCTGACTCAGAAGAGAGAGAGAGCTGTAGTCTCTTTTGAAGTTTTAATATGCTGTTAAAGCAGAATGCAGGTAAAACACAAGGTAAAGAAAACAAACTACAGTATTTAAAATATACAAAATACAAAAAATAAAAGCAAACTAACCTTTCCTTCACAGCAAAGTGTAGCAGAGTCTGGATGAGCCTTTCTGGTAAAGCTCAGAAATGTTTTATTTTACCCCTTAAATAGAAGGTTTAGTTCCTAGCTCCACCCCTCAGTTAAAATGATTAACCCTAAGTAACCTCTTCAATCTTATGAATGAGTCCTTAACTGATCAGTTCTTATTTCTGCCTGACTCAGAAGAGAGAGAGAGCTGTGGTCTCTTTTGAAGTTTTAATATGCTGTTAAAGCATAATGCAGGTAAAACACAAGGTAAAGAAAACAAACTACAGTATTTAAAATATACAAAATACAAAAAATTAAAGCAAACTAACCTTTCCTTCACAGCAAAGTGTAGTAGAGTCTGGATGAGCCTTTCTGGTAAAGCTCAGAAATGTTTTATTTTACCCCTTAAATAGAAGGTTTAGTTCCTAGCTCCACTCCTCAGTTAAATGATTAACCCTAAGTGACCTCTTCTATCTTATGAATGAGTCCCTAACTGATCAGTTCTAATTTCTGCCTGACTCAGAAGAGAGAGAGAGCTGTGGTCTCTTTTGAAGTTTTAATATGCTGTTAAAGCAGAATGCAGGTAAAACACAAGGTAAAGAAAACAAACTACAGTATTTAAAATATACAAAATACAAAAAATAAAAGCAAACTAACCTTTCCTTCACAGCAAAGTGTAGTAGAGTCTGGATGAGCCTTTCTGGTAAAGCTCAGAAATGTTTTATTTTACCCCTTAAATAGAAGGTTTAGTTCCTAGCTCCACCCCTCAGTTAAATGATTAACCTTAAGTGACCTTTTCTATCTTATGAATGAGTCCTTAATTGATCAGTTCTAATTTCTGCCTGACTCAGAAGAGAGAGAGCTGTGGTCTCTTTTGAAGTTTTAATATGCTGTTAAAGCAGAATGCAGGTAAAACACAAGGTAAAGAAAACAAACTACAGTATTTAAAATATACAAAATATGAAAAAATAAAGCAAACTAACCTTTCCTTCACAGCAAAGTGTAGCAGAGTCTGGATGAGCCTTTCTGGTAAAGCTCAGAAATGTTTTATCTTACCCCTTAAACAGAAGCTTTAGTTCCTAGCTCCACCCCTCAGTTAACAAATGATTAACCTTAAGTGACCTCTTCTATCTTATGAATGAGTCCTTAATTGATCAGTTCTAATTTCTGCCTGACTCAGAAGAGAGAGAGCTGTAGTCTCTTTTGAAGTTTTAATATGCTGTTAAAGCAGAATGCAGGTAAAACACAAGGTAAAGATAACAAACTACAGTATTTAAAATATACAAAATACAAAAAATAAAAGCAAACTAACCTTTCCTTCACAGCAAAGTGTAGCAGAGTCTGGATGAGCCTTTCTGGTAAAGCTCAGAAATGTTTTATTTTACCCCTTAAATAGAAGGTTTAGTTCCTAGCTCCACCCCTCAGTTAAAATGATTAACCCTAAGTAACCTCTTCAATCTTATGAATGAGTCCTTAACTGATCAGTTCTTATTTCTGCCTGACTCAGAAGAGAGAGAGAGCTGTGGTCTCTTTTGAAGTTTTAATATGCTGTTAAAGCATAATGCAGGTAAAACACAAGGTAAAGAAAACAAACTACAGTATTTAAAATATACAAAATACAAAAAAT
Source organism: Protopterus annectens (assembly GCF_019279795.1). Lineage (NCBI taxonomy): Eukaryota > Metazoa > Chordata > Ceratodontiformes > Protopteridae > Protopterus > Protopterus annectens. The sequence goes on from NC_056725.1 coordinate 400,488,749, forward strand.
AAAAGCAAACTAACCTTTCCTTCACAGCAAAGTGTAGTAGAGTCTGGATGAGCCTTTCTGGTAAAGCTCAGAAATGTTTTATTTTACCCCTTAAATAGAAGGTTTAGTTCCTAGCTCCACTCCTCAGTTAAATGATTAACTTTAAGTGACCTTTTCTATCTTATGAATGAGTCCTTAATTGATCAGCTCTAATTTCTGTCTGACTCAGAAGAGAGAGAGAGCTGTGGTCTCTTTTGAAGTTTTAATATGCTGTTAAAGCAGAATGCAGGTAAAACACAAGGTAAAGAAAACAAACTACAGTATTTAAAATATACAAAATACAAAAAATAAAAGCAAACTAACCTTTCCTTCACAGCAAAGTGTAGTAGAGTCTGGATGAGCCTTTCTGGTAAAGCTCAGAAATGTTTTATTTTACCCCTTAAATAGAAGGTTTAGTTCCTAGCTCCACCCCTCAGTTAACAAATGATTAACCTTAAGTGACCTCTTCTATCTTATGAATGAGTCCTTAATTGATCAGTTCTAATTTCTGCCTGACTCAGAAGAGAGAGAGAGCTGTGGTCTCTTTTGAAGTTTTAATATGCTGTTAAAGCAGAATGCAGGTAAAACACAAGGTAAAGAAAACAAACTACAGTATTTAAAATATACAAAATACAAAAAAAAAGCAAACTAACCTTTCCTTCACAGCAAAGTCTGGATGAGCCTTTCTGGTAAAGCTCAGAAATGTTTTATTTTACCCCTTAAATAGAAGGTTTAGTTCCTAGCTCCACCCCTCAGTTAACAAATGATTAACCTTAAGTGACCTCTTCTATCTTATGAATGAGTCCTTAATTGATCAGTTCTAATTTCTGCCTGACTCAGAAGAGAGAGAGAGCTGTGGTCTCTTTTGAAGTTTTAATATGCTGTTAAAGCAGAATGCAGGTAAAACACAAGGTAAAGAAAACAAACTACAGTATTTAAAATATACAAAATACAAAAAAAAGCAAACTAACCTTTCCTTCACAGCAAAGTGTAGCAGAGTCTGGATGAGCCTTTCTGGTAAAGCTCAGAAATGTTTTATTTTACCCCTTAAATAGAAGGTTTAGTTCCTAGCTCCACCCCTCAGTTAAAATGATTAACCCTAAGTGACCTCTTCTATCTTATGAATGAGTCCTTAACTGATCAGTTCTAATTTCTGCCTGACTCAGAAGAGAGAGAGAGCTGTGGTCTCTTTTGAAGTTTTAATATGCTGTTAAAGCAGAATGCAGGTAAAACACAAGGTAAAGAAAACAAACTACAGTATTTAAAATATACAAAATACAAAAAAATAAAGCAAACTAACCTTTCCTTCACAGCAAAGTGTAGCAGAGTCTGGATGAGCCTTTCTGGTAAAGCTCAGAAATGTTTTATTTTACCCCTTAAATAGAAGGTTTAGTTCCTAGCTCCACCCTCAGTTAACAAATGATTAACCTTAAGTGACCTCTTCTATCTTATGAATGAGTCCTTAATTGATCAGTTCTAATTTCTGCCTGACTCAGAAGAGAGAGAGAGCTGTGGTCTCTTTTGAAGTTTTAATATGCTGTTAAAGCAGAATGCAGGTAAAACACAAGGTAAAGAAAACAAACTACAGTATTTAAAATATACAAAATACAAAAATAAAAGCAAACTAACCTTTCCTTCACAGCAAAGTGTAGCAGAGTCTGGATGAGCCTTTCTGGTAAAGCTCAGAAATGTTTTATTTTACCCCTTAAATAGAAGGTTTAGTTCCTAGCTCCACCCCTCAGTTAATAAATGATTAACCTTAAGTGACCTCTTCTATCTTATGAATGAGTCCTTAATTGATCAGTTCTAATTTCTGCCTGACTCAGAAGAGAGAGAGAGCTGTGGTCTCTTTTGAAGTTTTAATATGCTGTTAAAGCAGAATGCAGGTAAAACACAAGGTAAAGAAAACAAACTACAGTATTTAAAATATACAAAATACAAAAATAAAAGCAAACTAACCTTTCCTTCACAGCAAAGTGTAGCAGAGTCTGGATGAGCCTTTCTGGTAAAGCTCAGAAATGTTTTATTTTACCCCTTAAATAGAAGGTTTAGTTCCTAGCTCCACCCCTCAGTTAACAAATGATTAACCTTAAGTGACCTCTTCTATCTTATGAATGAGTCCTTAATTGATCAGTTCTAATTTCTGCCTGACTCAGAAGAGAGAGAGAGCTGTGGTCTCTTTTGAAGTTTTAATATGCTGTTAAAGCAGAATGCAGGTAAAACACAAGGTAAAGAAAACAAACTACAGTATTTAAAATATACAAAATACAAAAATAAAAGCAAACTAACCTTTCCTTCACAGCAAAGTGTAGCAGAGTCTGGATGAGCCTTTCTGGTAAAGCTCAGAAATGTTTTATTTTACCCCTTAAATAGAAGGTTTAGTTCCTAGCTCCACCCTCAGTTAACAAATGATTAACCTTAAGTGACCTCTTCTATCTTATGAATGAGTCCTTAATTGATCAGTTCTAATTTCTGCCTGACTCAGAAGAGAGAGAGAGCTGTGGTCTCTTTTGAAGTTTTAATATGCTGTTAAAGCAGAATGCAGGTAAAACACAAGGTAAAGAAAACAAACTACAGTATTTAAAATATACAAAATACAAAAATAAAAGCAAACTAACCTTTCCTTCACAGCAAAGTGTAGCAGAGTCTGGATGAGCCTTTCTGGTAAAGCTCAGAAATGTTTTATTTTACCCCTTAAATAGAAGGTTTAGTTCCTAGCTCCACCCCTCAGTTAACAAATGATTAACCTTAAGTGACCTCTTCTATCTTATGAATGAGTCCTTAATTGATCAGTTCTAATTTCTGCCTGACTCAGAAGAGAGAGAGAGCTGTGGTCTCTTTTGAAGTTTTAATATGCTGTTAAAGCAGAATGCAGGTAAAACACAAGGTAAAGAAAACAAACTACAGTATTTAAAATATACAAAATACAAAAAATAAAAGCAAACTAACCTTTCCTTCACAGCAAAGTGTAGCAGAGTCTGGATGAGCCTTTCTGGTAAAGCTCAGAAATGTTTTATTTTACCCTTAAATAGAAGGTTTAGTTCCTAGCTCCACCCCTCAGTTAATAAATGATTAACCTTAAGTGACCTCTTCTATCTTATGAATGAGTCCTTAATTGATCAGTTCTAATTTCTGCCTGACTCAGAAGAGAGAGAGAGCTGTGGTCTCTTTTGAAGTTTTAATATGCTGTTAAAGCAGAATGCAGGTAAAACACAAGGTAAAGAAAACAAACTACAGTATTTAAAATATACAAAATATAAAAGCAAACTAACCTTTCCTTCACAGCAAAGTGTAGCAGAGTCTGGATGAGCCTTTCTGGTAAAGCTCAGAAATGTTTTATTTTACCCCTTAAATAGAAGGTTTAGTTCCTAGCTCCACCCCTCAGTTAAAATGATTAACCTTAAGTGACCTCTTCTATCTTATGAATGAGTCCTTAATTGATCAGTTCTAATTTCTGCCTGACTCAGAAGAGAGAGAGAGAGCTGTGGTCTCTTTTGAAGTTTTAATATGCTGTTAAAGCAGAATGCAGGTAAAACACAAGGTAAAGAAAACAAACTACAGTATTTAAAATATACAAAATACAAAAATAAAAGCAAACTAACCTTTCCTTCACAGCAAAGTGTAGCAGAGTCTGGATGAGCCTTTCTGGTAAAGCTCAGAAATGTTTTATTTT
>NC_056725.1:400492939-400652939 GCF_019279795.1 Protopterus annectens
TTACCCCTTAAACAGAAGCTTTAGTTCCTAGCTCCACCCCTCAGTTAACAAATGATTAACCTTAAGTGACCCTTTCTATCTTATGAAGGAGTCATTAATTGATCAGTTCTAAATTCTGCCTGACTCAGAAGAGAGAGAGAGCTGTGGTCTCTTTTGAAGTTTTAATATTCTGTTAAAGCAGAATGCAGGTAAAACACAAGGTAAAGAAAACAAACTACAGTATTTAAAATATACAAAATACAAAAAATAAAAGCAAAATAACCTTTCCTTCACAGCAAAGTGTAGCAGAGTCTGGATGAGCCTTTCTGGTAAAGCTCAGAAACGTTTTATTTTACCCCTTAAATAGAAGGTTTAGTTCCTAGCTCCACCCCTCAGTTAAAATGATTAACCTTAAGTGACCTCTTTTATCTTATGAATGAGTCCTTAATTGATCAGTTCTAATTTCTGCCTGACTCAGAAGAGAGAGAGAGCTGTGATCTATTTTGAAGTTTTAATATGCTGTTAAAGCAGAATGCAGGTAAAACACAAGGTAAAGAAAACAAACTACAATATTTAAAATATACAAAATACAAAAAATAAAAGCAAACTAACCTTTCCTTCACAGCAAAGTGTAGCAGAGTCTGGATGAGCCTTTCTGGTAAAGCTCAGAAATGTTTTATTTTACCCCTTAAATAGAAGGTTTAGTTCCTAGCTCCACCCCTCAGTTAAATGATTAACCTTAAGTGACCTCATCTATCTTATGAATGAGTCCCTAACTGATCAGTTCTAATTTCTGCCTGACTCAGAAGAGAGAGAGAGCTGTGGTCTCTTTTGAAGTTTTAATATGCTGTTAAAGCAGAATGCAGGTAAAACACAAGGTAAAGAAAACAAACTACAGTATTTAAAATATACAAAATACAAAAAATAAAAGCAAACTAACCTTTCCTTCACAGCAAAGTGTAGTAGAGTCTGGATGAGCCTTTCTGGTAAAGCTCAGAAATGTTTTATTTTACCCCCTTAAATAGAAGGTTTAGTTCCTAGCTCCACCCCTCAGTTAAATGATTAACCTTAAGTGACCTCATCTATCTTATGAATGAGTCCTTAATTGATCAGTTCTAATTTCTGCCTGATTCAGAAGAGAGAGAGAGCTGTGGTCTCTTTTGAAGTTTTAATATGCTGTTAAAGCAGAATGCAGGTAAAACACAAGGTAAAGAAAACAAACTACAGTATTTAAAATATACAAAATATGAAAAAATAAAGCAAACTAACCTTTCCTTCACAGCAAAGTGTAGCAGAGTCTGGATGAGCCTTTCTGGTAAAGCTCAGAAATGTTTTATCTTACCCCTTAAACAGAAGCTTTAGTTCCTAGCTCCACCCCTCAGTTAACAAATGATTAACCTTAAGTGACCCCTTCTATCTAATGAAGGAGTCCTTAATTGATCAGTTCTAATTTCTGCCTGACTCAGAAGAGAGAGAGCTGTGGTCTTTTTTGAAATTTTAATATTCTGTTAAAGCAGAATGCAGGTAAAACACAAGGTAAAGAAAACAAACTACAGTATTTAAAATATGCAAAATACAAAAAAATAAAAGCAAACTAACCTTTCCTTCACAGCAAAGTGTAGCAGAGTCTGGATGAGCCTTTCAGGTAAAGCTCAGAAATGTTTTATTTTACCCTTAAATAGAAGGTTTATGTCTTAGCTCCACCCCTCAGTTAATAAATGATTAACCTTAAGTGACCTCTTCTGTCTCATGAATGAGTCCTTAATTGATCAGTTCTAATTTCTGCCTGACTCAGAAGAGAGAGAGAGCTGTGGTCTCTTTTGAAGTTTTAATATGCTTTTAAAGCAGAATGCAGGTAAACCACAAGGTAAAGAAAACAAACTACAGTATTTAAAATATACAAAATACAAAAAATAAAAGCAAACTAACCTTTCCTTCACAGCAAAGTGTAGCAGAGTCTGGATGAGCCTTTCTGGTAAAGCTCAGGAATGTTTTATTTTACCCCTTAAATAGAAGGTTTAGTTCCTAGCTCCACCCCTCAGTTAATAAATGATTAACCTTAAGTGACCTCTTCTATCTTATGAATGAGTCCTTAATTGATCAGTTCTAATTTCTGCCTGACTCAGAAGAGAGAGAGAGAGAGAGAGCTGTGGTCTCTTTTGAAGTTTTAATATGCTGTTAAAGCAGAATGCAGGTAAAACACAAGGTAAAGAAAACAAACTACAGTATTTAAAATATACAAAATACAAAAAATAAAAGCAAACTAACCTTTCCTTCACAGCAAAGTGTAGCAGAGTCTGGATCAGCCTTTCTGGTAAAGCTCAGGAATGTTTTATTTTACTCCTTAAATAGAAGGTTTAGTTCCTAGCTCCACCCCTCAGTTAATAAATGATTAACCTTAAGTGACCTCTTCTATCTTATGAATAATTCCTTAATTGATCAGTTCTAATTTCTGCCTGACTCAGAAGAGAGAGAGAGCTGTAGTCTCTTTTGAAGTTTTAATATGCTGTTAAAGCAGAATGCAGGTAAAACACAAGGTAAAGAAAACAAACTACAGTATTTAAAATATACAAAATACAAAAAATAAAAGCAAACTAACCTTTCCTTCACAGCAAAGTGTAGCAGAGTCTGGATGAGCCTTTCTGGTAAAGCTCAGAAATGTTTTATTTTACCCCTTAAATAGAAGGTTTAGTTCCTAGCTCCACTCCTCAGTTAAATGATTAACTTTAAGTGACCTTTTCTATCTTATGAATGAGTCCTTAATTGATCAGCTGTAATTTCTGTCTGACTCAGAAGAGAGAGAGAGCTGTGGTCTCTTTTGAAGTTTTAATATGCTGTTAAAGCAGAATGCAGGTAAAACACAAGGTAAAGAAAACAAACTACAGTATTTAAAATATACAAAATACAAAAAATAAAAGCAAACTAACCTTTCCTTCACAGCAAAGTGTAGTAGAGTCTGGATGAGCCTTTCTGGTAAAGCTCAGAAATATTTTATTTTACCCCTTAAATAGAAGGTTTAGTTCCTAGCTCCACCCCTCAGTCAAATGATTAACCTTAAGTGACCTCATCTATCTTATGAATGAGTCCTTAGTTGATCAGTTCTAATTTCTGCCTGACTCAGAAGAGAGAGAGAGCTGTGGTCTCTTTTGAAGTTTTAATATGCTGTTAAAGCAGAATGCAGGTAAAACACAAGGTAAAGAAAACAAACTACAGTATTTAAAATATACAAAATATGAAAAAATAAAGCAAACTAACCTTTCCTTCACAGCAAAGTGTAGCAGAGTCTGGATTAGCCTTTCTGGTAAAGCTCAGAAATGTTTTATCTTACCCCTTAAACAGAAGCTTTAGTTCCTAGCTCCACCCCTCAGTTAAAAAAATGATTAACCTTAAGTGACCTCATCTATCTAATGAAGGAGTCCTTAATTGATCAGTTCTAATTTCTGCCTGACTCAGAAGAAAGAGAGAGCTGTGGTCTTTTTTGAAATTTTAATATTCTGTTAAAGCAGAATGCAGGTAAAACACAAGGTAAAGAAAACAAACTACAGTATTTAAAATATGCAAAATACAAAAAAATAAAAGCAAACTAACCTTTCCTTCACAGCAAAGTGTAGCAGAGTCTGGATGAGCCTTTCAGGTAAAGCTCAGAAATGTTTTATTTTACCCCTTAAATAGAAGGTTTATGTCTTAGCTCCACCCCTCAGTTAATAAATGATTAACCTTAAGTGACCTCTTCTGTCTCATGAATGAGTCCTTAATTGATCAGTTCTAATTTCTGCCTGACTCAGAAGAGAGAGAGAGCTGTGGTCTCTTTTGAAGTTTTAATATGCTTTTAAAGCAGAATGCAGGTAAACCACAAGGTAAAGAAAACAAACTACAGTATTTAAAATATACAAAATACAAAAAATAAAAGCAAACTAACCTTTCCTTCACAGCAAAGTGTAGCAGAGTCTGGATGAGCCTTTCTGGTAAAGCTCAGGAATGTTTTATTTTACCCCTTAAATAGAAGGTTTAGTTCCTAGCTCCACCCCTCAGTTAATAAATGATTAACCTTAAGTGACCTCTTCTATCTTATGAATGAGTCCTTAATTGATCAGTTCTAATTTCTGCCTGACTCAGAAGAGAGAGAGAGAGCTGTGGTCTCTTTTGAAGTTTTAATATGCTGTTAAAGCAGAATGCAGGTAAAACACAAGGTAAAGAAAACAAACTACAGTATTTAAAATATACAAAATACAAAAAATAAAAGCAAACTAACCTTTCCTTCACAGCAAAGTGTAGCAGAGTCTGGATGAGCCTTTCTGGTAAAGCTCAGGAATGTTTTATTTTACTCCTTAAATAGAAGGTTTAGTTCCTAGCTCCACCCCTCAGTTAATAAATGATTAACCTTAAGTGACCTCTTCTATCTTATGAATAATTCCTTAATTGATCAGTTCTAATTTCTGCCTGACTCAGAAGAGAGAGAGAGCTGTAGTCTCTTTTGAAGTTTTAATATGCTGTTAAAGCAGAATGCAGGTAAAACACAAGGTAAAGAAAACAAACTACAGTATTTAAAATATGCAAAATACAAAAAAATAAAAGCAAACTAACCTTTCCTTCACAGCAAAGTGTAGCAGAGTCTGGATGAGCCTTTCTGGTAAAGCTCAGAAATGTTTTATTTTACCCCTTAAATAGAAGGTTTAGTTCCTAGCTCCACCCCTCAGTTAAAATGATTAACCCTAAGTAACCTCTTCAATCTTATGAATGAGTCCTTAACTGATCAGTTCTTATTTCTGCCTGACTCAGAAGAGAGAGAGAGCTGTGGTCTCTTTTGAAGTTTTAATATGCTGTTAAAGCATAATGCAGGTAAAACACAAGGTAAAGAAAACAAACTACAGTATTTAAAATATACAAAATACAAAAAATTAAAGCAAACTAACCTTTCCTTCACAGCAAAGTGTAGTAGAGTCTGGATGAGCCTTTCTGGTAAAGCTCAGAAATGTTTTATTTTACCCCTTAAATAGAAGGTTTAGTTCGTAGCTCTACCCCTCAGTTAAATGATTAACTTTAAGTGACCTTTTCTATCTTATGAATGAGTCCTTAATTGATCAGCTCTAATTTCTGTCTGACTCAGAAGAGAGAGAGAGCTGTGGTCTCTTTTGAAGTTTTAATATGCTGTTAAAGCAGAATGCAGGTAAAACACAAGGTAAAGAAAACAAACTACAGTATTTAAAATATACAAAATACAAAAAATAAAAGCAAACTAACCTTTCCTTCACAGCAAAGTGTAGCAGAGTCTAGATGAGCCTTTCTGGTAAATCTCAGAAATGTTTTATTTTACCCCTTAAATAGAAGCTTTAGTTCCTAGCTCCACCCTTCAGTTAACAAATGATTAACCTTAAGTGACCTCTTCTATCTTATGAATGAGTCTTTAATTGATCAGTTCTAATTTCTGCCTGATTCAGAAGAGAGAGAGAGCTGTGGTCTCTTTTGAAGTTTTAATATTCTGTTAAAGCAGAATGCAGGCAAAACACAAGGTAAAGAAAAACTACAGTATTTAAAATATACTAAATACAAAAAATAAATATTTTTAGGAATGACTTTCATTTCATGTTTAATGGGAAATTCATATTTACTTGTACTTGATACTTTAGAATTAATGTTTATAGATGTACTTTTTTAAAGCCTGACCAGAATTTTACCCTACTTGTATTTAAAGAAGAAAGAACATTAAATTACACTACCATACATAAAAATAACATTCAATGTTATCAGAGAATATGTTATAACTACTATAATCAATATATATATAAAAAAGAAGCAAAATGTTTCTTCCAACAATAACTTGAAATGGATTTAACATTCTTATCATCAAATCCTAATGGCTTAAATAATGCAAATAAAAGATCAAACTTACTAATATATTTAAATCTAAATAAGGCACAAGTAGTATTTCTCCAGGAAATACATTTTAAGACTAATGATAGCTTTATTTGGAACCCTACGGACTATACAGTCTTAGCTCAATCCTCCTATAGAACAAAGACAAAAGGAGTATCAATTCTCTGGAAGAAAAACATAATCACTCCAGAAGTTATTTATAAATACGAAGACCAAGAAGGTCTACTAGCATTTGTTATAATTAAATTTAATAACATAATATGAACCATAGCTAGTCTATATTGCTTCCCAGGAATTGGAGCAGGAATGGTTAAAAAACACCTTGATTATATTTACAACAATTATAAAGGAAATCTTATACTGGGAGGGGACTTTAATTGTACCTTAGAATCTTCTGAAACCACCAAGAAGTATTTTCGTAAAGTAAAAGATGATAAGTCTTTATTATTTTCCCATATAGACCATAGATTTGGAACACAAACCAGAATAGACAAATTATTTGTAGTTCAAGATTTACAAACAAAAATCCTCAACTTCTCAGTAGTTCCATGCCCATTCTCAGATCATGACTCTCTAATAATGAAGCTCCAAATAGAGTTTAAACCTTTAATCCTCTCAACTAGAATTCCATCATATATCACGAACATTAAAGAATTAAAACCCTGGATGTTGTCAGAACTACAATTATTTCTTAAAATTAGTAATACAACAGAAATCAGTAGAGGCATGATTTGAGACTCATTAAAAGCGTATTTATTTGGCAAGATCCTTAGCTGGTACAAAAACAAAGTTAGAGAGTGGGAATCTGAATCATTAGACTTACAAACCAGACTCTTGACAGCAAAATCTAAAAAAAAAAAAACAGAATTGTTCAGAAGTCAAAATAGAAATAGAGGAATTAAATAAAAAATATAATGAAATTCTAACACAAATCTTGTCTAGCCTTGGAAAAATTAAAAATAAACTCCTTAGCCACCTACCCCAGATATCTACATAACTTAACTACAAGAATTAAAATACAATCTAAAACAAATAACATTAGTAGTATATATGCTGAAAAGAAAGTGAAAAAATATCAGATATAGGAGACATCCTTGAAGCATTTCAGTTCCATTCTATGGAACACTTCATAGGTTCATAGGTTCATAGGTTCATACTAGGCTATCTGCCCGAGGGCATTTACAAGCCTAGCCCATAGTTTTGTGGCTTATGCCACCCCTTTAGTATGGGGAACTATACCCATTATTTTGCTGTGCCTCTGTCGAGCAGTGACACTGAGGTAATCCCTGGGGTATATCTGCGATCTCCCATCCATTGGTCAAGATTTCTCTTGAACAAGGCCAGTGAGGTGCTCTGCCTCACATGTACCGGGATTTTGTTCCACAGCATAGGGAGTCTTTGGGTGATGAATCTATCCCTCCAGCACGCCCTATTGATAGCCGTGTCGAGGTTTAAGTCTCCGCCTTGTGGCTCTGATGGATCTAGATTTTTGAGGTGAAGCATATTCATCAAATCTGGGTTTGACATGGCCTTGTATGTTAGGCAAAGGTCACCTCTGAGCAAGCGATGGCGAGCGACTGAATAGAGCTGGAGTTCTTTCAGTCGGGCAGCATAGGACAGATTTTTGAGACCTTTTATCCTTTTGGTGAGGAACTTTGTGGCCTCCAGCTGCTGCTAGTGTCAGGTCAGATACATTCCGAATGGGGCATTGTACTCAATCATTGGTCTGATGAGTGATGAGTAAAGGGAGACAATGACCTCCCTTGATCTAGATGAGAATCCCTTCATGATAAGGTGGGCAATGTAGAAGGTCTTCCTAACTACTTTAGCTACATGGGTGTCGAATGACAGACTACTATCAACCTGGGTCCCCAGGTCCCTGATAACTTCTTCTGTGCTCAGTGGATTGCCACCTATTTGGTAGCTAGGGTAACCTTGTTTTTCGAAGGGTATGACTATGCATTTTTTGGCATTTAACTTTAGGCCGTGGCTCTGGCACCAGTTATCCGTTTCTGTGAGAACCTTCTGAAGGATATCTGTGTCAGATGTGTTTTCTACTATGGCGACCAGTTTGCAGTCATCTGCAAACTTTGTCAGCCATAACCCTCCTGTGTTTGCTTGTACTTCGGAAAAGTAGATGCCAAACAAGAGTGGGCCCAGGACTGAGCCCTGTGGGACACCACTTGTGACAGGCTTTGAGTCTGACATGGCGCCAGCAACTCTGACCCTCTTCAAAAAAGAAGATTTAGATATCAACCAAATAAACTTAGATATAAACCTTATCAATATAAAAAAAAAATCCCGAAAACTTAAAACTAGACCTACAAAAACCTATATCCTACAAAGAAATTGTTGACAAGATAAAATAAAGTAAATCTAACAAAGCTCCAGGCATAGATGGTATACTTATGGAAATTTACAAACTCTTCCCTTCAACAGTAATCTCCCTTTTTCATAAAACTTTGCTAGAAGCCCAGTCAGAAGCAAAAATACCACACTCATGGAAATATTCTCTCATAACACCAATTCTAAAAGATAATAAACCATCAGACCTTTGCACCTCATACAGACCTATATCATTACTGAATAATGATTACAAAATATTCATGTCAACCCTAGCTAACAGAATAAAAATCCCACTTTCAAAGACAATTAATAATGATCAAACTGGATTTGTATATAACAGGCACACACATGATAATATTAAAATGATACTTACTCTTATAGATTATGTGAATAAAGAAGATAGAGAAACACTTATAATCAGATTAGACATAGAAAAAGCCTTTGATTCCCTCAACTGGGAATATCTATTTAAAAGGTTAGCATTATTTGAAATTCCTCCTCCCTTCATCTTATTACTATAAAACATATATATTAATAACTTAGCCTACATTAAATTAAGTCCTTTCACTTCAGAATCTATCTATATAACGAAAGGTACTAAACAAGAATTACCCCTTTCTCCTATTTTATTTGCTTTGGCTATAGAAATACTTGCAGAAATAATATGCAATAATCCAAGAATAAAAGGAATAGAAGTCTATGACCAGTACATATCTAAAATAATGCTTTCAGATGATGATATTTTATTAACCCTATCAAACTCCAGAGAGTCATTAGGAGAGCTAGAAGAAGTAACGGAGAAATTTTATAACATTTCAGGTGTACACTTTAATAGATCAAAATCAAAATTTCTATTTTTAAATAAGAAAAAAGAACTACAAATTACAGATATATCCATCATAGGAAAACAAGAACTTACGCTAAATTATTTAAGAATAGTGTTATGCAAATATATAAATGAAACAATATTAATAAATTATAAAAACATTATTGAAACAATAAAGATATATATAGAAAAGTGGAACAAAATGATTTTAACTTTTGAAGACAGATTGCAGTTAATAAAAATGGTCTTATTGCCAAAAATACTATATGTTGCATTAGCAATACAGTTCATTCCTGAAAGATGCATTCTTAAAGAAATAAACTCATGTTTAATAAAACTTTGTGGTATCCCAAAAAGAATAGAGTAACTCTAACTCATCACATTACACCCTGGAAACATGGAGGATTGAACTTCCCAGAAATAGAAACATATAAAAGCATCTGTGCTTAAAACTACAATAGATTGGATAAACCCAAATTATTTTGCCAACTGGAAAGAATTAGCAATGGCTATATTAACAAATGAATTTAATCTGTTAAAAAAAATGTTAATTGTAGACAAATCAAACAAACCTTGGTACATACTATCCATAAATATACAATATAATATAACAAAACCTTCTAAAACAACACTGAGTAATCATTACATCAATTCCTTTAGGAAACTTAGCAATATAAACATAGATCTAAAACTTTTGTTTGGCCTTTTAACTCCATTTACCATCACTAAGAACTTTCCTCACAAAATATATAGAGAAACAATAACCTCCTGGGAACAAAATGGATTCTTATGCTGGTTTCAATGTGTAAATACATTAAATGTTGTAGATATACATATAAAAACTGATTGCAATATTCCAACACAGGACTGGTTAACCTTACAAACCATTCTAATGTACACTCAAGCTTTATGCAGATTAATTAATAATTCCTCATTTAAAGATATTCCAAATCTAATAAGTTTTCTGTATGAATTTATATATAATAATTGCGAAAAGAAAAATTCCATTTCAAATCTATATAAAGAGTTAATAACATATAAAACAATTCCCAAACTATCATACGGGCAGTTCTTAACCAAAGGTCAGTCATTGCAGTTAACAGAAGAAATTAAAACTAACATCTTACTATCAGTTAATTACACCTCTAACACACAGTACTGGAAAATATTTAACTGGAAATACTTACCTAGAGCATTTTTAACACCAGATAGATTTAAAAAGATCAGTACTACTACAAATGTTTTTTGCTGGAGGTGTGAAAAGTCAAATAAAGCAGACTGGATTCATATTTTTTATGAATGTAATAAAATTAAACCATAATTGAATGGAATCAATCATTTTTACAAGCTTTATTTAATGAATCCTTTACATTAACTAAAGTATTAATTATACTAAATGTAAATGAAGATCCCTACCTGAATAAGACAAATATGTATTTGTTATGGACAATACTTGCTATATCTAGGAAATGCGTAACCAGAAGGTGGAATTCAAATACACCTTCGACCTTGGAAGAATTCTACACTTTACTGAAGACAACTGCATCGATGGAAATAAAAATCAAAGAACTATGAATCTATTCCAAGCCATTGGTAAATAATCCTTGGAAGAAAGTTATATCTTTGTTGCACACTCTGCAATAATTAATATTGTATCTCTGATAACTGATCTGTTAATTCTATATTTAATAACATACAGTGTATATAATTGAAAGTCAGGCTATTGTAAATATTGTATATAGTTGTTTAAAATAATATTTTAAAATATTATGTACATATTTTGATTGAAAATAAAAAAAAATATTTGAGGGGAAAAAAATAACCCTTTTGCTGTCATTTGTTATTGGCTTGCCCTGGGACATCTCCAATGTCAACCTTATTCTCTGTGCAGATGATGTAATTCTAATAAATGCTACTAGTTTCCTTAAACTGCTATAAAAATTATCTTCAGAAAGACTTTAAGCTTGCTACAGAACTAGTTTACTAACAACAAATTTACCAACAACTCTTCAAACAAAACTACTGTTATGATATTTGGTACTACCCAATGACCCCTCTAACAAACCCTACTAGAAATCCTTTACATTTTACTCATTTCAAACATGGCATGGCCTCTTATCAAGTCAACATCATTCCTTTACAAAACACACAGAACATGATACATAGAAAAAGCTACACGTGAAATTTAAAAATGTTCTCTATACTCACTTGTATACTTGTAAAAACAGACAAGTGAAGTTTAGAAGGCTCTACAACAACATAACATAAGTTTAATATGAATCACTTGACTTAAAAATGAATGATGAGTGATTGACTGAGACTGTCCTTTTCCATCACGAACAACCTAGTAAAGTAGGTTTCTTTTAAGTAGCTGCTAGCTAGGTCAGGAATCCAGAAATCTTTCCTCCCCATAGCAAGCACCCAAAGAAAGCTGTTTGCAATCAGATTCAAATTGGCAATGGTAGCACTAGCACACCCGCGTACCATACGGTATCAAGTAACCAAAAGTACCTGTCCTGTCCTGCACTGCCTGCTAATACTGATTATTTCTTGCTCTCTTTTTCAGAAAGAGAGCGAGAACCAATTAGTAGTCATCCTGTCATTCACGTCATGTACGTGACTGCGGACGTGGCAGTCCACCCCCTTTACACTTTACTGTGCAGTTACCACACAGACTTCTGGGCATCACACACTGATGCAGAACTCTCTATAGTCTGGACTGCCTTTACAGCAGTCTGAGACAGTTCAACTTTACAGAGAAAAAAAAAAAGCCCGAAACTCACTGAGCAACAAGCATGCGCAGTTCCAGTTCCGGGACTTTGCGAGTCAGCCGGACTCGTTTTTACAGCAAGTCAGACAGTTTTTTTAATTTATAAAATATTTTATTGTACAAGTTGTGTTCTTTTCTTTTTCTTCACACAGCTGGGGGGGGGGGGCAGCAGTCCTGCAGTCCGATACCATGAGCCGCCACTGAAACATGATGTTATCCTCAATGTGTGTTGGTGTATCATGGAACCTGTGTGGCTGCTACAGTAGTAAAATATGCCAGTCTAGTAACATAACAAGGGTGCTGCTGCCAAAATGATAGGTGTGATGAGTACCACATTCAGTATAGCAATGACAGTCTGGGATTTACATACCATACCTTTCTGTATAGCTTGTATAAAATTGAATGCATCCCCACAGCTTACCGACCAGTGAAAGTCAAAGGCTACATTATTCTCAGAGTCCATGACTCCATGAGTTATGGCTCAACTGTGAGCGATGTGCAGACACTACAATATTTTCCAGGGGTGGATTACTTCCCAAAAGATAGTATTGTGCAGTCATTGGCATTTAGTATTTGTCAATGGCTCAGACAACAACTGAATGTGTGTCTCAGGCCATCCTGAATAACTGTTGGTTCTATGTGGGATTCAGTGACAGCTCCTAATATGCAATCACCTGCTAATGTACTCCGTCAGAAGTCACTGACATTGGCTGTGACTGCAGAGAGGGAATGGCTAGAGGTTATATGCCATTAATGATGTCTGGTGAAATCCACTGGTGACTGGTGTCATTGCAGTGGAGCTCTCCCAATGTTATCTTTCCAAATTATTACCATCAGACCCTTACCTATCCACCAGCTGACATAACAATCTGTGGATAACCTACACAGTTTCCAGCAAGGCCTGCTGGCCTAATATTGTCAAACACCTTGTCAGGCCATGATAGATAGAGTGATTGATATTTCCATCATTCATTGCATAGTATAACACTCAATGGGATTCACCGGTTAGAGTTGGTAGGCATGAGTTGGCCTTGGGCAAAATAAACAGTGTTTGGTCAAGTGCCAGTAGGTATGACAGTGTTATTGCTTATATCCATGCTAACTCCTTTTATGACATTTCATGTCACATTACTCTGAAATATGGGGGCACTGCTTGACACTACATGATAGCT
This sequence comes from Protopterus annectens, assembly GCF_019279795.1. NCBI lineage: Eukaryota > Metazoa > Chordata > Ceratodontiformes > Protopteridae > Protopterus > Protopterus annectens. The sequence goes on from NC_056725.1 coordinate 400,505,907, forward strand.
GTCTTTTGTGCAAATAAGTATTGCAGTTTCTTCCAGCATGTTCCATGAAGAGAGTCATCCAAGGTGTCTATACTGAGGGCAGATAAACAAGTTAGGGAAGTGTAATATGTATACCATGTGAAGATAAGGCAGGGGGTTTACACAGGTATTCTGCAGTTAGACACTACCCAAGCAGTGTGTACTGGAAGGACACAATTACCATGTGAAGACTGTTTTAAGCATGGGAGTCCATGGAATTGTCAGTACTTGGCAACTACTACTGTCAGTCTCACCAACACCATGCTCACATGGGATACCATGCTCTGATAAGTTTTCTGTCATCACACACAAAACATTACTATGAAGCCCATAATAACAAGTAGGACACAGCCTGTTTGTTCATCCACATAACTGCCCCACACCATGAAAGGCTCTGTAGGCTTCACATTTCCTTCTCCATGTAGATGCCTTGATTAGCAACCTGGGCACTCAGTTGGCTTTTGCATGTCTTATACCTTCTGTTCCAGGGTTGGTGGCATATCACTAGGAAACTGACAACAGGGGGATTAGGAGCACTGCTGTAGTGCCACAATATAATGTACAGTGCTCAGTAGATGTCAAGTCTTGCTGAAACAATCGGCATACTGGCATGAGCCGTCATAGATGACAATTTCGCAGCTAGTCTTGCATCCTGCCCTTCAACAGATTACTGGTGGATATCTGCACGATATGGCTGTGAGGCCTAATGCAGTGAGCTGGCCACCTTTGGCCAATATGTGTCCACTGCCACATGACCTAGGCATGTCATACTGTACAGTTATGTACCTGAAACACATGTCTGTGTTCCCACATCATGTCACACAACAACCAGTGTGCTGTCTGGCTGCTTGACAGGCATCATATGATTACAAGGCCAACGTAATATAAACAAAGTTGAACAAGTCCTCTAGGCATGCACAGGCATCCACTTCTTCACTGCAAGGTGTGCCTGCAAACACTGTATATCAGGCTGTCAACTCCAAGGGTGTGGCAGCATGACCCTATCTTTGCAGGACGTGCTGATGAGATGTTGGGAGTGTCCCCACCCCTCTACTCCTATAACACACAAACACAATGTGTGACAGATGTAACTGCATTTCAAACCTTGCTGCAATGGTGTCTCCAGCAGCAGTCATTACATATGGGAATGAGCATTATGCCAAAATGCACAGCACACTTCCTGCACCACCTATGCCCACATTACACACACCTGTGTGTGTGCAGCTCCTTACCAGACACATTGCCAAACAACAGACACCTCAGAAAATCCTGCCTCTGGAGTGCACAGTACACATAATACTACATACACCACTCTCTCACTGGTCAAACACCCAAGGTTAAACAGAAAAGCACTCCTCTTAGTCATAAGTGATTACATCATGAGACACATTGATGTCTGTGTGAAGTATCTTCATATGGGAATAATCACAGATAGCTGTCTGTGGGTTGACACAGTAGGCCTAACCACATATTGCCACAAATCACAGAATATCAGTTAACATAATGTTGACATCATAGTTCATGCAGGTGTGTATGACTAGTGACATACTTCACTGGCCTGTATGCAGACACATGACTGAGCTTAGCCAGTCTGTGTCTCTCGTGGGTGTGTGCATAGCTTTCAGCTGCAGTTGACCCTCACCTAAGATGATGGGTCCATACACATGGACATTGATGGAAGTCAATAATTGCCTTAGCATGTGGTGTCATTGTAAGGGGATCTACTACATGTCTGCCTGGGATGCCTTGCTCAACAGACATCACTGCTTCACCAGTGGTGGCCTTCATCTCTCACCCCTTGAATTTGAAGTAGCAGCCAAAGCTGCTGACACCCCTACAATGCATCTTATATGCACTGTTGAGGGTAAGGTTGACAATGAGAACACCATCTTTATACAACATCATAGTTATGGTGCTACATGCTGGGTATGGCAACACTGAACCCCACTCTGTGGGAGGTGTCCCCACCCTGGATTATGCAGACATGTGTGCAGTCAAAGACATGTGGTTCAAGGCTGTGGATAGCACCACAGCCATACCAAAATACACATCCATCTACATCTTCAGACTTCAAAATGACAGTGTTCTAGTTAATGTAGGTGGTGTATACATACTCATGAAGCATAAATACACACCCAGACTTTGTGCAACACTATGATTTCCTGGAGACACTGCAGGTCCCATTCAGTACTGGAAGGACACATAATCAAGCAAGCTGGCTACAGGAGCAGTTCCATAACTCCAGACAACCATTGTGCATTTTTGTATGTATGTGTGTCTATCCATATATATTATTACAACATGGTTTGGGATTCCAGTAAGTGGCCACCAACTGTGTTGCTTACTCATGCTGCAGGTCACTTACACAAAGGGTAGTAAAGATCATTAAGTACAATGCCCTGGAACAGTGCCCTAACATCCCCACAAGGGGAACAAATGTATTGCATAATGTGTTTACCAATATGGGTGACCACTGCAGCCTCCTAATGTGAGGTCCTCCCTGGTGGGACCTGACCACAGATCAGTCTCATTATAACTACCAGCACTAACCATCTCTTGCAGACAATATAGACAAATATTTCAACAAAGCCATTTATTACCTCCTGTAGGATGTTTGGCTTTGCTTGACTACACCTTCCCCCTCAGATGGGGCAAGCAAGTATGCAGAGCACTACACCCATGCAGTATGCCAGCAGCATTACAACTGCATGAACTCAGCTGTATGTGACAGTAGGGGCACAGGCCCCTCATGGCACAGCAAACCTGACTGGTGGCCAGCTGTTATTAGCAGGCTGTACAATAAGAGGTGGACATTGCTGAGTGACAGTTGGGGTGAGGATGCCCCCTAAAATGTTGGCACAGCCTCCTCAGCTAATAGAAGCACATAGTGTTGTTGTGATGTTGTGTATACACAGTAAGTGACAGAATTAGCCACCCAGACAAAGCAGAACAGTATCTTCAAAAGACATGTCCAGATTGTCGGCACACTCATACATGATGATGCCACATATAATGGGTCTGTACAGATAGCTAACCTGTAGTTCCACAGGTTCTGCATCAATTTCACTCCCCTGTCCCCACCACATGTGACACATGACATTCCTACAACCTGTCTCATAACTTCCATATCTACAGAGCAGGTTGTAAATGGCCTCTCAATGGAAGATACACAGCATCTATTGGACACACTAACATCCCAGGTTGCATCCTACATGGGATCTGACAAGGATTACTAACACCATTGGGAACACCTTGCAATTATATTGAAACCATTGGCTGCACCCCAGCTGAGTGGACAACTGCAACTGTTATACCCTTGCCCAGAGGTGGTGCATCCACTGATCAACAGAACTATAGACCTTTTTGTCAGAGTATCCATATCTGTATGCCCATAGGGACAATCATTATGGAGCTGATCAGCTGACATATATCTGATCTATACACAGATGTGACAGGTGGATCATGACTAATAGATGCGGTGGCCATTTCTGAGGCAGTCACCAAGGACCTATGTGAGAGGACATCAGTGCATACAACCCACTGGACCAAGCCAAGCTATCTGAGTATATCCCCCACTTAGGAATCATTTACAAAGCACCCACTTAGGCATCCATGGTACTGTCATTGTAGGGGTCACTAAGTTGCCCATTGATGGCACACATACTCAACATAGGGACATCCACCTCCAATAGCTGATCTATAACAGAAGTGTTCAACAGGGCTCAGTCCTGGGTCCGCTACTGCTTCAAATCCATTTAACCACAATACAAGTGATTACTGATTGCCTATGGCTAACACTGTTGACAGCTGCAAATCATGAGCACTTATAGAGTCTGTGAGTTGTGTCAATATCCAGCAACAGGGTATTGATGCTCAAATGCCTGTTGACATACTAATGGCCATAACTTCCACCTAAATATATAGGTGGTATCATTTCCATTAGTAACACCTATATACCTGGTAAGTAGCCCATCAGCCACAACATGTGATGTACATACTCATGGCTGAAAGAACTGGGAACACAGACCTGGCCACACAGGTTTACACCTAATGTGCCTGAGATCACTATGTCTCCCCAGTGATATGCCAGGAATCATCTGTCATAGCTGAGGGCACAGTCACCCGTAAGTGCCATACTCATAACCTCCATGTACTCTTCCCTTAGCATGCCAATATCTGAGTTCATGGCCATTTGGTAATGTACCTTTCCAAGCAGTACTGGCAATTGCACACAGCAGTATGGTCCTTCACAAGGGAACTTCATCTCTTCAGAATGTGTTCATGGGGATTGTTTGAAAGAGTGTTATTGTAGCGTGTGGCATATAGAGTATTCAGATGTGATCTCCGCCTTGCATACGGGGCAATATGTGACCCTACTTGATTGTAAATCCTGCATATCTGTAGGTAGCATATTAGATGGATTAAGCACTCTAAGGACATTAATCTAGTATGTGACATTAGTAATACATGCTGGTGGGAGACAGTTTTATAGCAGCTTTTAACATACTTTTGAAACAGAACCCTGCCTTATGGCACACAAAGCACCTCAGTGCACCTCAGCATGTGCCATCTGTATGACTGGTTGGGTGACCATCATTTCACCACAGGACTTCTGCCTGTGTCCTTCTTGGACTGGGGCAATATGTGCTGATCATGTACATAAGGGTATAAAGTGGTCTAGGATTGAGAAGTCTGTAAAGCCATTACGCTAGTTAAGTTCAAACATCCTATGATTCCATAAGCTGATGTAAAATGTTCTAACAGCCACACACACAGACATGGCCACATTGAAGACAGCATCACTTCCAATTACTGCTTACAGGACATGGCATGGCACACACATAGTGCAAGTTGGCTGGATGTAGATTAGAACACTTACCTATGTAATGGTACACACTACAGATCACAGTACATGATGAATACAACACATCTCATGTCTGCTAGTACTATCAGTTTTAGGACATATTATGCTTGATGACATCAGCAGGCCTAGCTGTGGTCAGGCATTTGGAGGGCCACATTACCTACTAAACATAAAATACTGCAAAACCCTACCTCTTTCTAAGTTACTGAGGTGATCATATATATGCGATAGGAATATATACACACACAGGAAGTGACCTAGAGTGAGATTAGAACCCTTACCTATCTAGTCATACACACTATAGATCACAGTAACCATTGTATGCACCACAGCTTAAGAATGACATTACAATAGCAGCTGGTAGTCTTAAGGTTGATGACATCATCAGGTCTTGTAAAAAAGGGCAGTTTGGAAGCCAGCATCAACTTACATGGCCAAAAGATGCATAACTATTACTGTTTGATAGCCAATGAGGGATTTTCAGTTATTTTGCAGGGGGATGCATACACTCAGTTGTTTTTCATGGAGATACATGAACACACACATACACACACATACACATACACAGACACACACACACACACACACACACACACACACACACACACACACACACACACACACACACACACACACACACACACACACACACATATGCACACACACACTCAGTTGTTTTTCAGGGGGATACATATACACACACAGGTGTTTTGGAGGGGGCCACACACACACACACACACACACACACACACACACACACACACACACACAGTGGCATGGAGTGAGATTAGAACCCCTACCTACCTAGTCTTACAAACTATAGATCACAGTACATAATGCATGTGCCACCACTGATGTCTGTTTTGCATGCAGTTGCAGGCAAACTACTTGCGGATTACACAAACTAGGCTTATGTTGAACAACATCTGTGGCCTGCAGAGTGATATTGCTTCATAATGTTATTTACATCTAGTATCCTAGCAGTAAAATAACTGTTATTATCCTAGTTACGTGTCTACAGTTACCAGTATGTCCATATGTGTCTGTTTGCACTTGGATGAGGAAGCCTGTGGGTGGGATCAATGTGCCCTGTCCATGCGTGCATAGACAACATTATACATTGCAATACCTGCTCACTTGTTGCTGTCTATGTGTTGACATCCAGCAGGGACAGGGGTCTATAAGCAATTGCATTATGTACTGTTAACCCGTACTTTGGATCCTCTGAGTAATATTATAGATGTGTGATAGAGCAGCTTTACTCACCATTCTTAGGTTATGTAGGACAATGCAGACATCCACACACATATTTATGTATATAACAGTGATGTATATATTAATGTAGCACTATGTGGATGATATGCATATGTGTTATGTAGATATATGGAGAGAAAGTGAGATGTATGTTTTTGTATATATATATATATATATGTGTGTGTGTGTGTGTGTGTGTGTGTGTGTGTGTGTGTGTGTATTTATATATCTATAGATGGATTTACTTTCAATGAATGAAAGTATGATACATCAAATCAAACTTAATCTTTATCCACTAAAACTTCAGTTAAAGGAAACAACAAACTGCCAAATTCCTTTCCCAGTGAAAGAAACCACTGGACCACCATGGTGAACTGTGGTGTCTCCCCATGTAGTGTGATCTCAGAGTTGGTATATTTAAGTAGGAGGGAGTATGTGGGGTGAAGCCCCCGACTTTAGGGGGTTCTGTTTCTTTCTGTTTTGTTTCGTTTGCATGGTGGTCCAGTGATTCGTTTCCCCTGGGAAAGGAATTTGGCAGTTCGTTGTTTCCTTTAAATGAAATTTTGGCGGATAAACATCGGGTATGTTATATTCGATGGGTCATACTTTCTTTCATTGAAAGTATATATATATATATATATATATATATATATATATATATATATATATATATATATATATATATATATATATATATATATATATATATATATATATATATATGTATATACATATATATATATATATATATATATATATATATATATATATACATATATATATATATATATATACATATATATATATATATATATATATATATATATATATATCAGTTTGAAACTACATACATATAGATATGCTATGTATGTGAGACAGATATAGTGACAGAAGGATATATATATATATATATATATATATATATATATATATATATATATATATATATATATATATATATACATATATGTGTGTATGCATAGACATATGTATACATAACAGGTCATTTTGATGATTTAGCAACAGAATTGCACTCACTTTAAGTGTATGGGCATGCCCAGTGGGACTGTCAGTACTTAAAAAGTGACTCCAGCCCAGACCTACCTTTACTTCAGTCTGGGATTTTTTGTGTTACAAACAATGACAGCTGTCCCTGTTTCTGCAGTACTGCACCTTTCAAAAAATGTACATGGCATTCTCCAGCTGTCTGCTATAATTAATATGTCACAGAGGTCCATAAGGTTGCACCACACACAGACTGACAGTTTGTGAAAACACCAACATAATACTTTACATCCAAAAGATGTAGATACTTTCAGATTTGAGCCATCAACACCATCACCTCTGCTAACTTCCCTAATCCATTGAGCCACACAAGCTGCCACGCAGAGAGGAGTCATTCATCACACAATCACCAGCATATATGTCTTAGTATCTTTCTTCCACATCGCTCTCGTTTCTGCCTGCAGATCCTGATTTTTTTATCTGACTTTGTGTCTCTCTGTACGCAAGACATTGTAGTCACTAGGTGTGGTAATTTCATTGATCAATGCTACTCTTGTGTTCTTTTCTTGGACCACTATATCCAGTTTTCTAGCATCTATCTTTTGAACTGTTGGTAATGCATGATCCCATGTGATATAGACTTCTTCATTTTCTATGATGCTTTGTGGCTTATGTTTCCAGTGTTTTTCAGCCACTTCAGTACCATAATGTTTGCACAATCCCCAGTGCAACAACAGTCAAGCCACATTATTATGCCTTTCAGTATACAGTCCTTCTGCCATTAGTATGTCACAACCAGCAATGAGGTGTGCAACTGTTTCCAATTGGGTTTTACAAAACCTACATTTGTCTGTTTCTCCCACATGTTCAATGGACTTTATAAACCAAAGTGTATCCAGACCACTATCTTGGGCTGTCAATATTAACCTTTCATCTCTTGGTTTGAATTTGCCTCTCCTTAACCATTCCTGTGTTCTTTCCTGATCAACATGAGGTTCTTCCAGAAGTTTTCTATACTTGCAAGAATATTTATGCTTTTTCCACATTTCTTGCCTTCTCATCTGATCCTTCACCTTTTATTCTTTCTTTTGTTTCTTGACACATTCATTTGCCACCTGATTTTTATCTACTTCTGGTTTGATTTCCATTCCTGCTTGAAGCCGATAAGCCTCTGCTAGATTAAGCAAAGAAGTCATCTTAGATTTATTCTCCTCATATTTCAAAACTTTCACTATGTTTGAGTCTTGTGAGGTCAGCAGATATGTGTGGAGTCCCATGATTGCAGATCTATACATATAATCACTTTCAAGGAGGCCCATCCCTCCTTTGGAATGCAGAATATATAATCTTGGTATGCACTGATTTTTGTAAATCATTTGGTGAGCATGAAGCATCCTTTTTGTTTTCCTATCTACTCTACCCAACACGTTTTGGGGCCAGTCAATCACTCCAAAACTGTAAGTTAGGACAGGAAGAGCAAATTGGTTTATAGCTTGGATTTTTTTCCTAGATGTCAGTGCTGTTTTCAGGATTAATTTAAGTCTTCTGAAGTATTCCTTACTAAGTTTTATTTGCATTTGTTCATGTTTTATTGTTGATCCTTCATCAGTTCCCAAGTAGTTATACACTCCTTCTTGCTCCAGTTCTTTTATATCACATTTTTGACCCAAACTGATGTTTTCCTAGGGTTGCAGTTTTCCTGCTTTAAAGGTTGCTTTTGCACATTTATTAAGACCAAATGGCATTCTTACATCATCTGAAAAAGTTTTGACAACTTGCAGTTGTGCTTTCAGGTCCTCATCTGATAAGCTATACAGTTTTAAATCATCGACAAAGAGAAGGTGAGAGAAGTCTTTACACTTTGTTGTTTCCTAGGAGCCAGATTATAGCCATGGCCTAAACTGTTGAGTAAACAGCTTAATGGATTAAGGGCAAGGCAGAATAGTGATAGTGACAGAGTCACCCTGGAATATCCCCCTTTGAATTTTTATCCTTGGGATAATAATTTGTCCTTTATCATGGCTTAATTGCAAAGTAGTCTGCCACTGTTTCATGGTCACTGTAATGTAATCGATCAGTGTGGGATGAATCTTATACATTTTTAAGCACTCTTTTATCCATGAATGTGGGAAACTGTCAATTTTTTTTTGTAATCAATCCATGCCATACGTAGATTCTTCAGCTGTTTTTACACTTCTCCACTATGACTTTATTTAACAACAAATGATCTTTTGTTCCATATGACTTTCTTTTACTGCCCTTTTGTTCTGCTGCCATAATTGAGTTTTCTTCTAAATGACTATAAACTCTGTCAGCATCAATTCCAGTATATAGTTTATATGTCATCGGAAGGCAAGTCATTGGTCTATAATTTTTAGGGTGGCTCGCAAGTTCACTCTTAAGTAGGAGCATTGCTTTTCCTGTTGTTAGCCAGGTTGGTGTCTGTTCTGGATGCGCATATAAATAGTTCTTATTTATGGCTAAATCTATGTGCAAAGATGTTAATACTTTTATCCAGAAGTTAGGTACTGCATCTGGGCCTGGGATTTTGCAATTAGAGGCTTTTCTTAGCTTTGTTTCAATCTCTCTAGCTGTAACTTCCCTTTTCATATCCTGTACCTTTAAACTTCTTATTCTTTCTTTTACTTCTTCTATTCATTTAGCATCTTTGTTATGTTCCATAGGATCTTCATAGATACTTCTCCAAATGTATTTGTTTCTTCTTTTTTGGGCAGTCTTTCAATTCCTTTTATCTTATTACCCAGTTCTCTATAAAACCTTTTTGGGTCATTAATAAATTGCATATTTTGCACTTTTCCTTTATATTTATCTTCATATATTCCAAGTTTCTCCACCTCTGCTGAAATGTTTAATTTATTATTTGTGATAGTGCATGATAGATCCTTGTCTGTTCTAATATTGTACATTGCTTTTATCACATCTATTTTTCTTAGTATTTTTGTTGATCTGTTCCCTCTTCTATAGTCTTCTAACAGTGACACTTCTTGTCTTAATTGCTTTATAATTTTCCCTGTTCGATATTTCCATGATGGTATTCAATTTCTCCCCATCCTTACCCTCACTACCCTGTATTCTTGTGGTAGAATTTTATCAGTTATTAATTTAGCTGCACAGTAATATATCCTGTTTATTTCTGTTATATCACATGGATCTCTACGAACAGTCCTAATTACTGTGTTCATTTGTTTTATCAGACTTCTGACTTTTGGGGTTTTATTAACCTTCTGCAGACTATTTATTTCATTAAACTTAATATATCTGTTTATGTCTATTAAATCAAGCATTTTTTCTCTTAACTCATTTTCCTGCAAACTGAGGGCACATCCCTTGTTTTCCAATTCCTGTGGGCATTCTATAGAAGGTTCTATAGCATCTTCTTGTGACACAGTCTCATCAATTTCATTCTGTGCTGTCCGTTGCTCTATCATATGGAAACTCACTGGCCTATCACTCCTCAACAGTGACTTCATCAGAGTTTCCACAGTTTCCTGTTTCTTCCCTTGCTGTCTAGCTTCAAGTGAATGTTTATACTGGTTTCCTGTGGAAGGCTCCAAATTATCTTCATATGGCACCTGACCAAATGCTTTCTGTTCCACTGGTTTCTCCTTAATTTGGATGTCCATTGCTCTATTCTGGTGTGGTACTTTCTGAATTAGATTTTCTACACTGAATCCTTCATTTCGTAGGTACTCCATGACCTCAGTTTCTATTTCTTTAACTTCTCCATTACTAATCTCCTTTTCTACTTTTCCTGTTTGTCTTCTTATTTTTTGTATTGTAAAGCTTTCCATATTTAGATTCCTTTGTCTGTATTTCTCTTCAAATATCTTTGGTGCTGCTCTTTTTATATTGATTAGTTTTGCTTTCTTCTTTGCATAAATATTACACCATATTAAATCTCTTTTTCTTTCCCATGTCCATATTTCTTCTTCAGATGTTTCCTGATCTTCCTGTTTTTCCCTGCTTTGGGGACTCCCTCCTTCCTGCTGTGATGTAACCTGTGTTAGACCTTCTACATCAAATCCTTCACTTCGTCACTTTGTAGGCATTCCACAACTTCAACTTCTATTTTTTTACTTCTACTTTACTGATCTTCTTTTCTATGTTCCAGCTTTGTGATGTTATTTTTTTATTGTAAAAATTTCCATATCCGGATGCCTTTGCCTGTATTTCTCTTTAAATATCTTTGGGGCTGCCTTCCTTACATTGATTAATTTGGATTTCTCCTTTGCATAAATATTGCACCATATCAAATCTCTCTTTCTTTCCCATGTCCATATTACTTTTTTAAACTTTTCAAATATCTCTTGGTTTTGTTGTTTATATTTTTGCACTTCCTCAGATGCTTCTTTTTCCAAGCAGATCTATATACTGTTTCTCACAAATCTGTTGTATTAATGAACGCACATTTTCATTTGAAGCTTCTGGCAGTTTTTCCTACGGAAGAATTTTCTTTCCTCTAATTTCTCTCTTAATCATTTTGTGTATCTTGTGTCGGGAAATTCTGGGCTTTTTGTATAATAGTAACAATACATACTTTCTTTCTTATCCTCAATAGTCCATTTTATCGTCTTTATGACTCTTCTTTGGCCTTTCAGTTTCTGTGATTTTTGTGGACTGCTACTTCCTTCTACAACAGGGGGGCCATCCTCCTTCTAGGCCTGGCCTGGCCCCATTGTAGGAATGTTTCTGTATTTTGAGGAGTCTACACTGTCATCTTTTCCAGTCCTGGCACCAGTACGCCTACCGGGATTGGGCACTTTTTTATTCTGGGTCTTATGCACCCAGCAATCTTTTTTAGTTTTTAACCTACTTCTGTCCCAAAGCCAACTTCATGCTACTCAAGTCAGAAGTGACAAACTTCATGACACCCATGCAGATGGGAGCTGAAAGTTCGACTGCCAAATTTTACACTAAGGCACTCTATGAGCACATCCACTCGTGCATGAATTGTACCATCCCAAATAGAACCAAGATGCTCACCTCCAAAAAAGGAAGTCAATCTTGTGGTCCCCTGTCATAAACAAACTATACGACAGAAGGAAGAAATTCTTGCTGAAAAGAGGAAAATCCTAGGATGCAAAAAACTCCCTTACCAGCCTCAGTAAGAAGCTGAGATCCCTCATAAAATCCTCCAAATCTAGTTACGAAAACAAAATTTCCAAAGATTCCAAAGACAACCACAAGGCATTCTATAGTTATGTCAAGAATCTAAATGGAAATGCTCAGATCTGCTCTGAGCTACAACAGAATGGCACTAAATACACTGATCCCAAGGATATTGCTAATATGGGGGACTATAATTAACAATGAATTAATGTTTGGCTCTTTTAAGAGTGATTTGGATCTCCAAGACTTCCGGGTAATATGATGTAAAATGATGGTGTTTCTAACAAATATAGATACTCCCCCACAGTTTCTCAAGGGTTTGAAGGCATGATCTCTGCTAAACCCTGGTAAAGGGGGAGTGCTATTATTGCAGTGAATCCAAGTCTCTGAATACACAGATAATGTATTCAACTTGCAGAAGTGTCTCAAGTTCTAGCATCTTTCTATTTAGAGTTCTAGCCATACCTCTCAACTGTACAGATTTTTGCGGAATATCCAGAATTTTGCCTCATATTTTGGGGAGTCTACTTCTAAAAAATGTGGTTTTCTGTCAAATCATTGAAGGTTAACACCAGAACATAATGACAGACATTTGAGTTTCAGACTTTATAGCCTTCAGAAAATTCATGCTAATAAAAAAAATGTTGTTCTATCAGTTTAGTTAGTATGCAGAAGCACTGATATGACAGGTGTAAACCATCCCTGGTGAAACATGAAATATTTATTATGTCATCTCATGTTGACACATACTGGATCCCTTTAGAATGACACCAATTGCTTAGCCAATTGTTAAATTCAGTTATTTTGTCTTCATAGCTAGGTATCATTCTTTGACAAGGCAAGTTACTACTCAAGACCAGTGTCTTTCCTGCCTCGAATACATGCATAATAATTCTCGTTGTATTCTCTCTGGGTGGAGTGCCTGAGATCATACACTCTCCCATGGGTGTCCTTCTGTGCATGACCTGCAGACTTCCTGACAGATGCGAAGGGTGTCACCTAGGTCTGGGAAGGCACTTGTGTCATAGTGGTTATGGCCACATAATCACTTCTCCTTTGTGATTACTGCATGTACCTCAGAGGTAGTGCAGTTGTCTGATGCCATCTGTAATGGTAACTCCTTTGCAACTGGGGTATGGCTTACATGGACAAGACACCCTGCACAAGGGATGCTGAAGGTTCATCTCATACCTCCTCTGCCATCTCAGCTTGTGTGATATGATGTGATTGTGTCATTCACTGTTAGCATTGTTGACAGTGCTAATTTGTCATCAGACTGTGCCATGTGCATGGACCCATCATAGTCAGGCACTAATTAACAACTGACATCAGGCATGTTCACACTTGATGTGCCTTTCCTCTGCTAGTAAAACTTGTGAATACATTCAGATAACATACCTGTGGTAATGATGGCTCTTATGTGAGGCACTCAGTATCACACGGCAGATAGACTGTTACACGTCACTTATATATGTAGGCTATAATCTATGATGGATGTAGGTTTTGATTGTTACAACCCATATGTCCCTGAATGACAGGAAAGCATCTGTATTCATTTAAGTAAACCATTCACAGTTGCAATTAAGTATCCTTCGATAATTACAGATGCTGCTACTAAAGTGATGCATCCCCTGCAAACACTTGAGAAGTTTTCTTCAGTCCACTTCTCACATCCAAGCCACCTCCCATTATCAGGGTTGTCAAACCATCACCATTAAGAGATACCAGGCATTCATCCTCCTTAATGAGATGCCTCTATGCTGGTATCACACACCCTATGGTTAATCTGTCTCTGGCAATTTTCTGTGATGTTGTCTTGGTGTGCAGTAACATATCTGTGATCCTGTGATGCACTTGCACTATTGTTCTATTATGACCATGCACTGCATTTATGTCTAGCACCAGTTCCTACCACATCTAACTCAGAAGGCCTTTTATGTTTACCTTACTCAAGGATATACAGACCATGTGTGCATATGGCCTGCAGCCACATCTTTATCTCCTGTGTAGTGAATTTTTCCAGCCATTGTCATTCCTTCAGTCTTACGCAAAGACATATACACTTATGAGTTATACATGCGGGTCAGTGTGTGTTTGCATGACTGTACATGGCAGCTGAAAACTCACCCAATACTGGCCCCATCCCCTTTGAATGGCACAGCCACATGCACTTCTGTTGTATAACCATTCCGATATTGTGCTATAGTGTGGCATGTGGTCATGTTAGATGTGCTTACTGTCCATCAGTCTAGTGCTGGTAGCACAGTCTGCTCCTTGTGTTCTGTAGGCCACATATACCTGCAGCATGTTATACAGACCATGCTCATGTGGTATGCATTTACAAAATTTACACAGCAAGCATTGATTGACTGTGCTTAACCTGTGCCCTCTGAGCTTAAGCCACCCACACCAGGACTGGAATATGTCATGTCCCCTGGTGCCTTCTCAGGTTGGTTCCCCTTCCAGCAACAGCAAATCCTTTCCAACCTGTCCCTTATGACCTGTTAGATAAATCCCCACCCCCACACAAGCTAAAAGGCTACAGACTCTTCTTCCCTGTCCCCTGTGCCCTGTCAGATTGCATCCCCGAGCATGTTAGTCCCCTGTTATACTTTGTGCAATGTTACACACTTATTTTCTTGTTTACTGCTCTTATTGATTTTATACATCATTCTGTAGTAACTGAAGGCCTAAGGTGAATTACCAGTAGTCCTTTCTGCTGTCAGTTTGCCTATATGGTAGTACACTGATATCCTCTATATAGTGATCATCAAAGTTATTTGCTGTAACACAGTCTCACACAGTATGGCAACTGCATTATTTTTCAAGCTAAATGGGCCTCATAGTACAGTAATTGTGTGACATAATGATACAGCATGGTCATCTCTGAATTAAGGTTATAACCCTGTGTGTTAGCTAAAGTCAGTGTTATAATGCTCTTTCCTACTTGCTCCAAGGCTGGGGTGGGTCTCATATAGTTTGTCTGCATGCAGAATAACTCCTAAGTTTGGCCACACTACTGCTAATTTTGATTTTGCTGCTGTTGATGTGTATCATGCTACCATGCTGCTCACTGATGAATATGATATGGTGTCCAGTGCATGTGACCATGCACAGCAGACTACCATTTTTTCCTGATTTAAACCTGAAGAGCGGACACCACCTCTTCAGGCACTGAGTTCAGCAGGACTCCCACATGGTGCAGCAGGGACCATAAGGTCTTCTTCAACTTGTTGCATAAGGACAATATAGATACTGGCTGGGGGAGTATGAGAGCCTCATTTACAAAGTAACATCTGCTACTTGCTTGCCAGGACAATAAAAGATGTTACTGACATCACCTACTCCGGCTGTTAGTGCAAGGACAAGTAGAGTGAACTGCAGAGACATGAAGCAGACCTTCTCTGGCAGTGGAAGAAGAGGTTATGGAGTGGGAGACATCTTACTACTGCAAGTATTAGATGCTTGAACTGGCACTGCACATTAGATCTAACACTTGTATCTGTAATTGCCTTCTATTGTCAGGTAAATTCTATGCTTTTTACTGTTTGTGTCATGTTTTCTAGTGGCCCAGGAGATTCAGGAAAACAGGAAGATCTATCTATGGAGGAAAGACAGGCTGCCCAGTTGATGGAGAAGTGAAGTTTATTATTGAAAGTATTTGAATAATGGCTGACACTCTTTAATAATCTGGTGTATTTACTTCTCCTTTTTGTAGTTTTCTTTCTTTCTTTTTTTTGTCCTTTTTTCCTTTGGTTTGTATTTTGTTTCTCTCCATATATTTTCTTTTTCTTAGGATCAGCTGGGGTGCAAACTGCAGCGAGGTGGCAGCTATCATGTTTTGCATCATGCCTTGTGTAAGCTGACCTGTTTAAATCAGTAGTAGCCTCCACTGTCACTTTTCAGGAGGGGAGAGTTTCTATTTTTAGAGTCATGTGGAGGGGCCCTACTAGGTCATGCAGAGGGAAATATGGTGGCTACTGAAGACTGAGGAAGACCATCAGCTGAATGCCCACATTGATACCCTAGAGCACCTCCTTATATGGTTGATTTAGTTACTTGACTGACTCATGCATTGGGATGGCACCTCCAGAATACCAGTCACTGGGATGACCCCTCTAGATTGCTTCATTTCTCTATCTCCCATCATTGTGGTATCCATCCTTCTGCATCACTCCCTGTCCACTTTATGTAGCAAAATCCTTCCATCCTCAGCTGGCCACTTCATGTCAGTCAATATATCTCTCCCATGTTGTCCACATTTTATGTATTTCATATCATCTGCCAGTCTTTATTCCTGTCTCTGGTCTACGTTTGTTTGTCAAACCCTGCTTTTTTCCATCTACTTTCCATCCCTCTTACAATTCCCATTACTACTTCCCCTCTTCCCTTCCTCTTAAAAATGGACACATGTACCCAAAATATATATAAATAAATACATAAATAAATATATACCCTTCTCCCCCCACATATCTTCCATTCCTGCTATCTTTCTGTGTGTTTCTCTGCTTGCCCTTCTCCATTTCTGACTGTACTACCTTTCCCTTTCCAGCACATTCTAATGATAAATTGACTTGGCAGTAGGGTGTGCACAGTGCCCATGTCTCCAATATGAGGCATTTTGATTCACATATGAACATACATAGTGTTTAGAATGCCACCTGCCAGATTCTTTCTCTTGTGTCACATGAATGAACATCACACGAGTGTTACAGCAACATGGTTACTGCCATTAATGTTGCTGTGAAGTTTCATTTTTCATCTCTGGCCTCAATGTGACAGATAGGTACGATCAGTAAAGATTTCATACCTTATAGTTTTGGACATTTATTTATTTATTTATTTGCATTTTGTTTACCAGGAAAGTCCACTGGGTCATAGAGAACTCATTTTCAGTGAAGGCCCAGGAGAGAAGCTCCACAGTACAAGAAATTAAGAATTTTCAATACACACTTGTTATGTACTATGAATACAAAGAAATAAAATGTGCAAAAACAGTTTGCAGTACAAAAATCAAAATGAAGAATACAAAGAAAAAGTATGGAAAATATACATGAAATTTACAGTAGTGTAATCTGAACAGTGGTATAACGTATCACATAATGTGCTGTCTCTATTTACAGAAGTATTTACTCTGTAGTTACAGAAGTATGGAAAATATACGTGAAATTTACAGTAGTGTAATCTGAACAGTGATATAAAGTATCACATAATGTGCTGTCTCTATAATCTCTATTTATAGAAGTATTTACTCTGTAGTTACAGAAGTATTTACTCTGTATTTGCAGAAGGATTTTCTCACACATAGAAGTATATCCTTGGGGGTATTCAGAAAAAGCATAATGCTGTGGTACACAGTGTGGTGAATTTAATGCAGTTATGTACATCTAACTAATCACAAGCTAGATTGCACTAAATTCATCACACTATTTACCACAATACCACACCATTATGCATTTTCTGAATATCACTTTCCATGTCCACAACTATAAGGTATGGAATCTTTACTAAGTGTACTTATTTATTTTATTTATTTATTATTTGTTCACTGGTAAGTGGACTAGCATATTGAATGTTTTCAGTCATGACCTGGGCTCAAGGAGCATAAAATACATTATGGCCTTTCAATCAACAATATTATACACAACAGGAGTACACAGCAAAATTCAGAACATAGTAAGACTGAATACAGATAGGGTGAAATTAAAAGATCCAGTCATAGATACATAGTAGATTACTAGGCTAATGGCTCAGGTGCCTTTATAAGCCTAGCCGATATAACACAATTTTACCCAGTATATAGCCTCTAGGTGCAGGAGGATGGCATGGGTTTGCACCTATGCCTGGAGTGTCTTACAGGTTGCCCCTAACCATAAGTGACACAGGTACCACTCTGGTTGTGAATTTTTGATTCCCCATCCATCGACCCAGATTGGTCTTGAAGAGGTTCATAGGTTCATAGGTTCATAGGTTGGTACTAGGCTATCAGCCCTAGGGCCTATACAAGCCTAGCCATAACAATTCCCTGGCTATTTCTTCCCACATTATTTACTTTCCTGGACCCCTGTCTAGCAGGGCGACTGACATGATCCCTGGGGTGAATTTCCTTTCTCCCATCCAATCATCAAGGTTCCTCTTGAAGAGGTCCAAAGAGGCACTCTGCTTGACATGTATGGGCAATGTATTCCAGAGTCTGGGGAGTCTCTGGGTCAGGAACCTATCCCTCCAGCATGTTTTGTTTATTGTGATGACAAGGTTTAGATCCCTGGACGTGTAGCTCTGAGGGATTGGGATTTCTTTAAGTGTAGCATGTCCAACAGCTCTGGGTTTGACATGGCCTTGTATGTTAAGCAGAGATCGCCTCTGAGTAGACGATATGTGACAGAGTATAGCTGGAGTTTTTTAAGGCGGTCAGCGTAGGGCATCTGCTTTAGGCCTGTGATTCTTTTAGTGAGGTATTTCTGAGGCCTTTCCAGTTGTTGCAGATGTCTTGAGAGGTACATACCAAATGGGGCATTGTATTCTATAATGGGTCTAATGAGGGATGAGTACAGTGGGACAATGACCTCCTTTTTTCTGGATGAAAAGCCCCTCGTGATGAGGTGTGCCACATAGAAGGATTTCCTGACTGTTGTGGCGATGTGGTTATCGAAGGTAAGACCACTGTCCACCTGTGTCCCTAAGTCTCTTATCACACTTTCTGTGTTTAGTGTACTGCCACCTATATGGTAATTCATGGATACATGTTTTTTCCCAAAGGGGATAACAATACATTTCTTGGCATTGAGCTTGAGCCCATGGCTCTGGCACCAAGCATCTGTTTCTGTAAGGCCCTTTTGTAGAGTATCCACATCATTTGGGGATTCAATAATGACTTCCAGTTTGCAGTTATCTGTGAACTTTGTTAGCCAGAGTCCCTTAGTGTTGACCTGTACTTCAGAGAAGTAGATGCCAAACAAGAGTGGCCCCAGGACTGAACCCTGAGGTACTCCACTTGCCACTTGTCTGGAGCTGGATTTGGAGTTAGCTACTTTTACAGTGTGGGTTCTATCAGTAAGCCATTTAGCAACCCATTGGGTGATGTAGGGATTAATGCCCAACTTAGTAAGTTTATCTATGATTCCAGAGTGGGGGATGGTGTCAAAGGCCTTGGCAAGGTCTAGATAGGCTGTATGGACTACCTTACCCTTGTCCATGGCTCTGGAGACTGATTCAAAGAAGTCAATCAGGTTCAGGAGACAAGATCGGCCCTTCACAAACCCAAACTGGGTGGGGTCCAGTGTTTGAAGGTTGCCAATGTCTTTGTTTACAAGTTCCATGATAATACGCTCCATGGCCTTGCAGATAAGGCTTGTCAGACTGATGGGATGGTAGTTTCCGGGATCCAAGGTGGATCCCCCCCTTGTGGAATGGGATAACTGTAGCTCTGCGCCACTCAGTGGGCACGAAACCTGAGGTGAGGCTATGATTAAACATGACACTTAGGTGAGGTGCCAGTTCATATTGTAGTTCATGTAGTACACAGCCTGGGATGTCATCTGGTCCCATGGATGCTGTATTCTTGGCTTTAGAGAGTGCGTTTTGTAACTGTGTGGCCGTTATTACTGGAATTTGGCAATCTTCCGGTATTGAGATGGGCCATTTAGGGGGTGTGAGGGGGGGTGAAGTTGGCACTGAATCAATCTGCCAGGATATTGGCAATATCCTTTGGATCAGTATATTTAATGCCATTCTGTTTTAGCTCAGAGCAGATCTGAGCATTGCCATTTAGATTCTTGACATAGTTATAGAATGCTTTGTGGTTGTCTTTGGAATCTTTGGCAATTTTATTTTCGTAACTAGCTTTGGAGGATTTTATGAGGCATCTCAGTTTCTTACTGAGGCTAGTAAGGGAGTTTTTTGCATCTTGGGATTTTCCTCTTTTCAGCAAAAGTTTCTTCCTTTTGTTGTAAAGTTTGTTTATGGCAGGGGACCACCAGATTGGCTTCCTTTTTTTGGATGAGAGCATTTGGTTCTATTTGGGATGGCACGATCCATGCACGAGTGGATGTGCTCGTACAGTGCCTTAGTGTAGGATTCAGCAGTTGAACTTTCAGTTCCCATCTGCATGGGTGTCATGAAGTTTGTCACTTCTGACTTGAGTAGCATGAAGTTGGCTTTGGAGAAGTTTTTTATGGTGGTTTCTTTACTGGGGGTTGGGGGTTGGATGTGGATGTTAAGGGTGATTAGCTTATGGTTAGACCTGTCTAACAAGGAGTTGACCATAGGTATGGAGCATTGATTTCCCATGTTGGTAATGACCAGGTCTAGGATATTGGAGCCCCTGGTGGGACTATGGATTAGTTGATCCAGGGCGTTGGAATTTATGAATTCCAAGAACCGTTGCGCAAAGGTGTTGGGACATGAGTAGTTTTCCCAGTTAATGGCAGGGTAGTTAAAATCACCCAGTATTAGGGTGTTTGGTTCTATCTTAATATTTTCCAGTATGTTTAGAAAGGTGTAGTGAGAATCTTGGGGTATGGTGGGGGATCTGTAGCAAGCTGCAATTTGGATTGCAGTCTTACCTAGTGTTAGTTGCATTTGGAGAATTTCAGACACATTGTGTTGGCCAACTAGCCTGGTGGTGTGAATATCCTTGGTGAATATTGACACTCCTCCACCTTTAGTGTTTCGGTCTGGAATGGACTCTGCTTACCATGAATAGGAAGCCTATTTCAAAGAAGGGGCAGTCTCTGGGACACAAATCTGTCTCTCCAGTATGTTCTGTCTGATTAATTGACTAAGTTTAGATCCCTAGAATAGGTAACCCTGATACTATTTTTCTTGCAGATAGGTGGTAGCTTCATCAAGGCTGAATTTGTGAGAGCCTTCTATGTCAGGCACAGGCCACCCCACAACAGCTGATAGGAGACAGAGTAAAGGGATGGAGCTTTCAGTCTATTCCTATAGGACATGTTGTTAACACCATGTATTTACTCAGTGAGCAGCCTCTGAGGTCACTCCAGCTGTTGTAAGTGCCTAATCAAATACTTTCCAAATGGTGCACTGTACTCGATTACTGGTCTAATGAGGGCTGTGCACAGTAGGACTATAATTTCCCTGGACCTGGATGCATTACCTGTACGTATCTCATTCATTTCAATGGAACTCAGGAAGTTTGCACTGTAACATCCAATGGG
Organism: Protopterus annectens; assembly: GCF_019279795.1. Lineage (NCBI taxonomy): Eukaryota > Metazoa > Chordata > Ceratodontiformes > Protopteridae > Protopterus > Protopterus annectens. The sequence goes on from NC_056725.1 coordinate 400,527,357, forward strand.
TGGAGTCTACGTCCTTTCATAGAATCAAGTTATGTCCTCACATTTCAAACAAATGTTCATATCACCACAGTGGTTATGAAAGAAGTATAAATGGCAAACTCTTCATCACAAAAGTACAGTTTTGTACCTACCATAAATGTAGATGTCCGATAGATATGCAACTGCAGTCATAACATATGGGTTGTCCTGCCTCAGGCAGCCCTCGGTCGGACGGATTCCAAAGTCTGGGTCCGGCGTCGGCTGGTGTCGCCTCCTCTCCGACGTCAGAACGGCTGGAGTATAAAGGCATCGGCCGATGCCATCTTCTTCAGTGTTTCTTGCCCCAGATGCCAGGTGCCCTCCTAGGAAGGCTAAATTTGGTGAATGGATAAAGAATTCCAGACATGCACAACAGCAATAAACAGATACACCATAGAGATACCCCCAGCTAATAGTAATAGGGGTAGTGGACCCATAAAGAAGGTTGCAGAGGGGTAGGAGGGTGGGAGAATCCAACTGCAGTTGCATATCTATCGGACATCTACATTTATGGTAGGTACAAAACTGTACTATGTCCTTCAAGAATGCAACTGCAGTCATAACATATGGGTTAAATACCATAGCCAAGCTGGGGGTAGTTGGAACTAAGAAAGTGATGGTGTAGCTAAAATGCCCTGCAGGACTGCCGAAGCAAAGCCTGCTTGGGATCTGGAGTATAAAGGCAGGTTGTAGTGCTTGGTAAATGTATGCACGGAGCTCCATGTAACAGCCTCTAGAATGTCCTTTGTAGCCACTCCTCTTAGGAAAGCTGTGGATGTGGCTATAGCTCTGGTGGAGTGTGGCCTAATATTGGCTGGCACACCTTTTCCATGAAAAGAATAGCAGAATCTGATGCAGTGTCCAATCCATTTAGAAATTGTTTGTTTGGAGATTGCTTTTCCTTGTACTCCAGCAGCATGGGCTACAAGCAGTTGGTCAGACTTTCTGGTGGCCTTAGTTCTGTCTAAGTAGTAGCATAGTTGCCTGTGTATGTCCAAAGTATGCAGCAGTGCTTCCCCCCTGTTTTGAGGATTGGGGAAGAAAGTAGGCAGGTGAATGGCTTGATTTAGAGACACCCTGGAAATTACTTTTGGCATGAATGAAGGATTGGTTCTTAGAGAGACTCTGTCCTGATGAAAAATGAGAAAAGGAGGTACTGCCATGAGTGCCTGAATCTCCGAGACTCTTCTTGCAGATGTGATTGCCAATAGGAAAACCGTTTTCCATGAGAGAAATTGCATTTCTGAAGTTGCTGCTGGTTCAAAGGGAGGAAGAGTTAATTTTTCCAAGACGAAGTTGAGGTCCCATGCAGGTACTGGCGGTTTCCTGGGAGGTTTGATATTCTTTATCCCCTTAGGAACTGTCTTAGCAAAGGATGTGAAAACACAGGTGGATCACAATTGTATTTTGCTGAGATTGCTGAGGCATGAATCTTTATGGAAGAATATGAGAGACCAGTATGAAACATTTCTGCCAAGTATTCCAATATCTGAGGTATACTCAATACTGTTGTATCCTGACCCCTGTTAGCATTCCAGATGATGAATCTCTTCCACTTGGCTGAATAGGTTCTGGTGGAAGGTCTGCGTGCTTCCAGTAAGATCTCTTGAACTTTTTTGGAAAGAGAGATATCGGAAGGAGTTATGGTAACCTCCAGGCTGTCAGATGCAATGTTTTCAGGTTTTGATGAACCGTCCTGTAATTGTGTTGTGTTAGAAGCAGAGGCCATAGGGGCAGAGGCCACGGTTTGGTCCGAGTTATGCTCAACAGCAATGGGTACCAGTGCTGCCTTGGCCAGTCTGGAGCTATCAAAATGCCTGTTGGTTGTTCTGCTTTGATCTTCTGTATCACCTTGGTCAGCAGTGGTAGAGGAGGGAATGCATAAATTGTTAGGGACTTCCAGCTGAAGGAGAGAGCATCCGTTTTCCAGGCTAGAGGATGGTGGGTTCTTGTACAGAACTTTTCCAGGTGATGATTCATGTGAGAAGCAAAGAGATCTATGTCCGGTCTTCCCCATGTCCTTGTTATTTGTGAGAAAATGTGAGGATGCAGCATCCATTCATGTGGATCCAAGAAATTTCTGCTCAGCTTGTCCTCCAATACATTGTCCTTGCCTGGCACAAACTGGGATTGCAGATGTATCTTCAGACTTAGGGATTTTTCCCAGAGAATCATTGTTAGTCTGCAGAGGGGATAAGAATGAGTGCCTCCCTGCTTGTTTATATACCACATAACAGTGGTGTTGTCTGTCCTTATTAGCAAATGTCCTTGTTGAAGTGATTTTTCGAAAGTCTCGATTGCATGTATCACTGCCAACATCTCTTTTTGGTTTATGTGCAGATGCCTTTCCCTTGGTGTCCATTGACCCTGAATGCATCTGCCCTCCATGTGCGCCCCCCATCCATGGTCTGAGGCGTCTGTTGTAATCATTTGACCTGCTTGAGGTTTGTTCAAGAGAAATCTAGACCTGTGGATGGGAGATCGTAGGTTTACCCCGGGAATCATATCTGTGTCACTGCTGGACAGAGGCACAACAAACTAATGGGCACAGTATTTTTTCATATAAGGGGTGGCGTAAGCCACAAAAGTTTGGGCTAGGCTTATAAATGCCTTAGGGCAGATAGCCTAGTATAAACCTATGAACCTATGAACCTATGAAAGACATGCCTTTGTTTAACTGACTTACTTGAGCCCACCACAAAAATTCTCTTTGCAGACATGGAATGAGTGGGATTACGTCCTCTAGGCTTTGGCTGTGTTGGGACCATAAGCTTTTTAAGTACCATTGCAGCTTTCTCATATGAAGTCTTGCCAAAGATATCAGAAGAATGCAAGATGCCATGAACCCCAGGGCCTGCAGGATTTTCCTTGCAGTCATCTGGGAGAGCTTTGCTAGGCCTTTGAAGTACTCTGGTAACTGCTGTTGTTTTTCCTCTGTGAGATAAGCCATCTGTGTTTCTGTGTCCAGTTTGGCTCCTAGGAATATAATCTGTTGGGATGGCAGAAGTCTTGATTTTTGAATGTTGACTGTGTATCCCAAGGCCTGTAGTAATTGAATGACATAGTCCAAGTTTGCTATCAAGGTTTGCTTGTTGTCTGCTTGTATGAGGCAGTCATCCAGGTAGGGGTATATTTGAATCCCCTGGAGTCTGCAGTGTGCCACTACTGATGCCAGGCATTTCGTGAACACTCTGGGCACAGTAGATAAGCCAAACGGCAATGCTGAGAATTGATAATGCTCTGTCCCTGCAAGAAATCTGAGGTATCTTCTGCAGCTTTGTCTGATTGGGACATGCAGGTATGCCTCCTTGAGGTCCAGAGTGACCAGCCAAGACCCCTTGCCCAGCATGGGAAGGAGTTGCTGCAACATCAGCATTTTGAACTTTGGCACAATGAGATAAGTATTTAGAGTAGACAAGTCCAGTATAGGTCTCCATTTGTTTTCCTTTCTTGGAACAAGGAACAGTCTTGAATACAATCCCTGGCCTTGTTCCTGTGGAGGGACCTTTTCTATTGCTTTTATATTTAACAGCTTTGAAACTTGAATGAGTGCCTCTGCCCTTTGATGAAGTGGCAGGTTTGGCATGCCTTGTCTTATTGGTAAAGTATGGAAGTGGAATCTGTAACCTTTGTCTATTAAATCCAGAATCCAGTTGTCCTTGGTTAAGATATGCCAGTTTCTTGAGAATAAGGATAATTTTCTGCCCAAAGGTGCTTCTCTTTGTGCCTTTGTAGACGGTATGAAAGTCAAGTCATTGTGGTTGTCCTTGTGGTGCAGCTGGACTGCCTGTGCCACTTCTTTGATTTGGTGGTTGCCATTGGCGGCCCCTGTAGGAGCCTCGGTATTGCCCTCTACCTCAGGCACGCCTGTTTTTTCCCCTTTGAAACTTGTCAGTATCTGGAAAGGACCAATTCTTTGAAGGCCAATTCCTGCTGAATCTGGGTGGCTGAATCTGGAGGAAATCTTTGACTGTCTGTACTGACTTAGCTTTTTCCTCAATGGACTTCAACACATCTTGTGCATTAGCACCAAAAAGCTTCTGTTTTTCCAGAGGTGCATCAAGTAACTTTACTTTAACATGGTCTGGCAGTGGCTGTTCTTTTAACCAAGCATGTCTATGTATAACAGCCCCAGTCATAGCTGCCCTACATGAAGCCTCCAATGCATCATAACCACACTGAAGAAAATGATTGCTAACCTGCTGAGTGTTATGTACTAGATCCTGCAATGCCTTTCTATCAATAGGCTCAGGAGAGGCTAGCTTTTCTGTAAATCATCCAGTAAAAATCCTGGTACTGAAACATGTGAAAAGGCAGTTAAGTGACCTCATGGCCAGGGTGGTAGAGGTATAAACTTTTTTACCCCATCTCTCCAGGGACCTAGCTTCCCTATCCGCTGGCAGTGGATTCTTGGCTGTGGAAGTAGCCACTCCCTTGGGGCCCTGTGAAATAGTTTCTAGATCCATAGAATGGGCCTTAAAGAGATGTTTGTGGGTGTCAGGGACCCTATAATATCTGTCTGGCTTGACAGGAGCAGGAGGGAGAGAATCAGGGTTAGCACTGGAGTCGGAGAAAACATCATCCAGGACATCCATAACTGGAGGGATAGCTAAAGTTCTGTGCTGGGGTAGCTTGAGAAATGTACGTAGCCTTTTCCTGGAATTAGAGAATTCCTGACCCTGCCATTTAAAATGCTCCCTCATAGAGTGTAGTACTTCACCGAACGAAAAATCCTCTGGAGGACAGGCAGAGGGAATTGATTCCTCAGCATCAGAGTCCTCATAGGCCTGGAAGGATTCTTCTTGGGTATCTGAAGGCTCAGAATCCCCAGAGGCTTCATCTGAAGAGAGGTTGTCGGCCTGCTCAGTTCTGGGCCTTTTCTCTGCAGGCGGCTGAGAACCTCTGTCTGGATGAGGCTGAGACCCCCTGATAAGAGAAATAAGATCTGCAGCAAGAGACATGATCTGTTTATCAGAAGAAGGGGCCTGGGCAGTAGGTTTAGGATGGGCCTTGGCCTGGCTGGCAGCCTTAGCACATGCAAAGGCCTTGATGGACATGGATACAGGGGGCATAGCTGCCCCACGTGCAGGAGTAACCTTGTCTACAGGAATGGTGTCGGGTAAATCCAGAACTTCGGTTTCTGGAGGAAAGTCAACAACCAGCACCGGTGTAGACTCCGAGACCGAAGGACGAGGTAACACTGTGTCGTCGGCCTGGAGCGGTTGAATTACCGCTTCCAAAGGGACCGAATCACTCGCAGAGGGTTTAGGAGGAGTATCGGTGGAGGACGTGGGCCGAGGATGTCGGTCCCGGTCTTTTCGTTTTTTGGAAGATTGAGTAGTCGGTTGTTCCGACGGCATGATATAAGCGAAAGATTCGCCGAAAAAGTCTTCGGCAAATTCTGCCCTGCGCCTGAGAGTGCGCTTATTAAAGCAAGCACAGGCAGCACAGGCCAAGACGTCATGGTCTGGGCCCAGGCAAGGTAGGCAATAAGAATGGAAGTCCTTATGAGGTATTTGTTTACCACAAGACAAACAATTATTAACTTTCCCAATTTGTTCTGACATTGGTTGAGACAAGAAAAAATGTTCCCCAACGGGGTACTTAGCTTTTAGATGACTTCGGTACTGAAAACACAGGAGCTGACCGACCGGCACTTGCGAACTGCTTCTGCTTCGGGCACCGCGCAGCAAGAAAGACTGAAGAAGATGGCGTCGGCCAATGCCTTTATACTCCAGCCATTCTGACGTCGGAGAGGAGGTGACACCAGCCGACGCCGGATCCAGACTTTGGAATCTGGCCGACCGAGGGCTGCCTGAGGCAGGACAACCCATATGTTATGACTGCAGTTGCATTCTTGAAGGACATCAATTTTTATAGTTGTGGTATTTTTTAGGTTCTTGGTCTTAAAATGAATTTTATAAGTCACAGTGAACACAGTGGGAGCAACTCAATAAACCTACATGGAGTGATTCTCCATGTAGGAATAGTGTTGCAGCCCAAATATGGAATAGGGCCACCGAACGAGCCAGGAAACAGGGCTGGGGTGTGCATGCGTATGCGGACACTGTGCGAACATGGAAGTGTCCGCGGAATGCAAATCACCTCATCTGCTGGTGAAAAACATGTAAATTAGGTGATTTTGTGATCCAGCAAGCAAAAAGGCATCTGTGTAGGTGCTGTGTCTGCAGGAAACATGTATGTATTTACTAACTGTGTACCAGAATATAAAATTGAAACAGGGGCTGTAACAGCCCATATAAAAGGTTGTATATGTGACAGTAGCCATGCAAATGGCCAAATTTATGGTCATTGAGTTGAAAAAGTAATGCAATGTATGAAAAATTAATATTTTTTAATACATATGCCATGTTTAAGCTGAGAGCAGCAGTGCGCAAACATGCTATTTTTGAAAAAAAAAAATTAAATGTGTAAAATATGAAAAATAAAGTTATGCAAAGTAATTGCATTATAGTGGCCAGGATCTAGACTCATAGAATGGCAGGTTATAGTGGTTGCTAAGGAAATAGGTGCTGGTGTAGAGCTGTATCCAGGGTATACACAATTAGGTATATGTAAATGAGCCAAGTTTACTGAATCACAAAAAGGACCATTGTATTCCTAGGTACTCACTATGGTATGGCTAGAACTGTGTTGGTGTAGGCAGAGCAGATAGGTACCATGAAAAAGGGTTTGTGTCATGGCATCTGTAAGCACATGGGAGCTTAGCAGTTCCTGTTTGTGCTCAGCTAACCACAGCTAAGCAGATGTGTGTGTCGAGATTGCTAAGCTATACTTCGCCCTGCTGCATGTATTTTAGCAAGTTAAAGAAAAGCTAAGCATGCCCATGTACACGGGAGGGTCTAAACTGCTGAGCAATGTTTACACCAGCTCTGCGGGTTTGTACTGAGTGCCGCGGGGCTAGCAGTGGATGAAATTGAAAAAAATAAATAAATAAAAGGGGCTAGCAGTGGATGAAATTGAAAAAATAAATAAATAAATAAAAGGAAATAGCCTGGTAAAGCCAATCAAGTATAAATGACTGATAAGCCCTGTTCCACTGACACTGGCTCATTCAAACCCCTCAATAATATAGCTGGCAGGTGGAATGTATGATAGTCAGCCAATCACACAGGCTGCATCTGCAGCACACCACTATAAAGTATGCATACACCTGTCAAAACCACCTTTGAAATGAACAGGTAAAGCAGCAGAATGACAAGAAACAGCCAAGTAATCCCAAAGCTCTTTTAATAAGCCAAAAATTCTCTTAGCATCTCGGCAAACAGCCTTTACAGAGTAAAAGAAGAACCCATACGAACTTTTCCTTATTTTGTCACATAAATTAAAAGTTAATTATTAATTACCCCTTAATTAGGTTTTTAAAACATTAGAACATATTAATTAAATAAAAACCTTCCAGCTAGACTCTAAATTTAACCCCCCTCGGGACCAGGGTATCATACTTCAGTATAAAATCAGTTTGCTTGTACAAGAACCTTTTTAATACTCTCAATTTTAATGGGCCACAATAAACTTGATCTAATACTTTTTCTAAAAGGCCACTTTCATCTCCCTGATGGTAATCATAAAAATGAGATGTATGTTGTTTTGATGCATACACCTTTCAAGTGGATTTTTCCAGTTACTCTGCACTTTTGGAATACACACTTGGGAATTTTAACTGACAAAATGATAGGTGCTACTGCTGCTCTGTTACATCTGTATGCTCTACAGGCTGAGGTCAGTGATGAGGATGAGGATGACAATAGGGCCAGACTGAGGAGGAGAAGAGTATTCAGGCCCAGGGAAACCTTTCAGATGCTACATGAGCTGGAAATAGCAGAGCGCTACAAGATGGACAGGGACATACTACAAGAACTCAACAAGCTCTACTGCCCTCACCTCAGACCCAGAGACAACAGAGAAGAACCCATCCCAGTAGAAACAATGGTATGTGTAGCCTTAAGAATACTAGCTATAGGTACCTTCCAAAGACCTACTGTGGACATCATGGGGGTCTCACAGGCATCTGCATCAAGGGTACTCCACTAGTTTCTGGATGTCATGTTAACACATGTCAGTGAGCACATTTATTTCACCAGCACTCCTGAGGAGAGGAACAGCAATATGAGTCTCTTCCACTATGTAGCACACTACCCAGAGGTACTGGGTGCCATAGACTGCACTCATGTGCACATCAAAGCACCACCCAGTGAGGACGGTAGACTACATCAACTGCAAGGAGTATCACACCATCAACTGCCAGGTCATGTGCAATGCCCAGGGCATTATTATCAGTGTCTGTGTGCTGGCAGCCCTGGCAGTTATCACAACTCCCACATCTGGCATGCATCACAGCTTTACCAGACATTTGCTGGGGGGGGGGGCATCCCATATGGCCATCTAGTGGGGGATGCTGGCTATGTAGTGGAACTGTGGATGATGACACCCATCAGAAATGCACACACTCCCCCATTGAAGAATACCATAATGAGGCACACACACAAACTAGAAACATCATACACAATTTGTTTGGGCTGCTTAAGTCATGGTTCCACTGCCTTGACATATCTGGTGGAGCCCTGCAGTACTTTCCAGCCACATGTGTACACATGTTCATAGTATATGCCATGCTACACAATGTGATCCTGCAGAAACAGCTGCGGCATGAACATCAGAGGGAAGGGATGCACAGCCCCCCACCATTGCCAAGGTCTCCACAGGCTCAGGGGGACTCAGAGAAGGAACCCCCTGAGCCTGTTCTGTATTCAGACATAGGAGTGCCCAGTATGCCCTAGCCTTAGCAAAGAGGCAACACATAGCACATACACTGACAACCTAGGTACCCAGGGACTGACACCTCACTCTGACTCACATACGCACAGTAAAAAGGATAACACCCAGATCACACTTCCTATACCTTACCATGTATAGGCTGTGTACTGCATGCACCTGACAGAGTCAGCCCTGAAGCACTGTCTTCTCAACTGCTGCAGACACAAGGTACGTCACACTTCTTAACAATAAATGAATGGGGTAGTAGACTGTGGTAGCTGCATGTATGCAAGGGAATGGAGTGGGCTCCTGGAATAGCAGCAGACAACTGACAGCTATGTGGGAAAACAGGAACTGTCTGCCAAATACTGGCTGCCCCAGAATATGCAGTTGTCCCCAAGGTGGCAAAATTCACTGCACTATATGTGAGGGACTAACAAACAGCGGGGTCATAGGACAGATGCATGGATGTCAGTGTTGGAGTCCCATACATACCTCCCAACCTCCTACAGCAAGACATCTGTACAAAGCCATAAAGAAATTTGTGGCAAAGGCCCAAAAATAGGGACAGTTATGAAATATTGATCTTACAAACTTAGAAAGTTGATATTATAACAGGTTTTGCAGTAGCATGAATTCTCTGAAGGGTAAGAAGTCCAAAACTTAAATGTATGTCATTACTTTCTAACTTCAGTCTTTAATGATTTGCCAGTATTTTCCAGACAACCACAATATTATGAAAAATGGACCCAAAATATGAGGCAAGCATCTGGTCAGTCTGCAAAAATTTGCACAGTTGAGAGATATGCTCCCCTACCCCCAACTCACCCGTGTTCCCATAGAACTGCAGTAACATTTATGTTTGCAAGGTAATAGCAGTAGACCACACATTACCAGGGCTGTCCCAATCAACTTGCTAACTTGTTCCATTTCCACAATATGCAGGGGTCAATGTGCTATGTATGTGCATGCTTAACAGTGTCAGGAAGTAGACAGCACTGACTGATGGCTGTTGTGGCTTAGTAGTCTAAGTATATTACTGTTATTCATGAGGTCCATGGTTTGAGACTGGCTGTGATAACTGTTTTGCATGTCAACTACACCTATGGTAGGAGTTGTACAGACTGTCCAGAAGTCAATATTTGTTACTGCAGGAAAGCTGGACAATGGGGCGGCAGGGGCCACACGTATGTACAGTACACAGCTCTGAATAATCTACACAGTGCCTAGTAGAACAGCATGTTGCGACAAGTCAGTCTAGAGCCAGGCTATAAAGGCTGCCATGTTACTGTGTCAGTACTAACAACAAGTCAGTGGGCACCACCCATATCCTGGAATGACAGGGTTTCTCAGAATGCCCTCACATATGCCTCATATATCTGTTCTTCTTGTCATAGCATTGCATTTGCCTGGCAAACTATTTGCAAACCAATAAAGATTGATGAGAAAACATCAATGACAGACAGTTAAGATGCAGACTTTGTACCCATAAGAAAATGCAAGCTAATACAAAACCATTCTACCAACTGTCTATGTTTGGAAGAGCAATATTAAGAACATGGCCCCATGTCTGGGCCTGTGTCTGACTGTTATATATTGGCCTGTCCAGATTTCTGTCTGCAAGAGTTTGAGAGCTATGGCCAACATGTTGCCTTATAATAACAGTGCAAAATAAACCATCTGAGGACCACAGCAGATGTATGGGGCTCAATGATGGACAACCTGCTAAACAGGTACAGCTAGAGGTGTGAAGTCCATAACCCTGTGTGTGATGTTATGACTTTTAACCAAGTCACACCATAACTACAAATACATAACATCAGCAACTGTGGACAAAGCCTGTGACTGGAGTACAGAAGGACAAAGAGCCACATATAAGGGGAAGGAGGAACCACTGGCCAGACAAATGTAGAATGTGCACACTAAAACAATTTGTGCAATACCATAGGTTCCCTGCAGTGTATAGTGTCAGTAAACAAATGGTTGTCAGTGGTTCCTCATATTAATCTATACTGATTTACCACTGACATACCAGGAAATCACAGTGCTATGTAGAATATACCACACATATTATGGAAAACTCTGCTCAGTCCAATGTACTCTGTACCCACCCAAGGATAATACTCAGTTAATAAGGGTAGCACACAGCCAGGAGATCCCTCAGCCAGTATATCACTGAGGTGCTGGACTGTTTACACAGGTTCATCAGTCAATTGGCTGTAGCACACAAAATTCTGGACCGGAGTACAGGTAGGTCTGGACTGGAGTCCCACTGTTAGTATTGAAGGTCATACTGGGCATGCTCCTACACTTAAATAATTTCAGCTCATGTCTAAACCCGCATCTGACTATAGAACTGTGTTATCCATATATGTCTGTGCATACAGACAGGATTACCCTCATCAATCTGTATGTGGAAGATATAAGCTATATTTGAATCTGTTGAGTGTGATATATATATATATATATATATATATATATATATATATATATATATATATATATATATACAAATATATCAATTTTAAGAGAAGAGCGAGAGAGAAAGAGAGAGACACTCTGAAAGGCATAGAGTGATGTACTGCTGCAGGCATTTGCACACCAGTTGTAAGCAGTGGCATGTGCAAGTACTAAGGTGAGCTCCATTGTGTAATAGTAGTGAGATAGGGGTTCTAATCTCACATCACCTGCCTTGTGTGTGTGTTTCTGTATCTATTACACTTACAGCGGAATACACATGCCCAACAGGCCCATGTCTGTGTAATGGTCACCCATTTTATGCCCCTGAGACTAGTGTCCTCCACATCAGTGGCCTACCTGTCAGTAGCAACTGATGTCATCCACCCCAACAGCTGTGGCAGACACTCTTCAAATGAATAAGCCTTGTATGCAGCATTATAGTGTAGAGAGTTTGATAGGTAGTGGTTCTAATCCCAACAACAGCAGCTCAGTGTGTGTGTGTGTGTGTGTGTGTGTGTGTGTGTGTGTGTGTGTGTGTGTGTGTGTGTGTGTGTTTGTGTGTGTGTGTGCGTGTATGTGCATGTGTGTGTGTGCGTGTGTGTGTGTGTGTGTGTGTGTGTGTGTATGTGTGTGTGTGTATGTGTATGTATATCCCCTCGTGGCTGTGTGTATTTCCTGCGTATGTGTGTGTAATCATACATTTTGAGGTCTGTTCCACCCCGTAAAACTCCCCATTATTCTACTTTACAAGGCCTGCTGATGTCATTCACCTTAGATTCACCATTGGACTCTCTTCAAGTATGTAAGCTCAGTGGTGTATGTGATAAGTGTGTCGCACTCTAATGCAGATAATTACGTAGGCAGGAGTTCCAATCTTAATACTGCTAACTGTGATACTGTATGTGTGTGTGTGTGTGTGTGTGTGTGTGTGTGTGTGTGTGTGTGTGTGTGTGTGTGTGTGTGCGTGTGTGCGTGTGTGCGTGTGTGTGTGTGATGGTTATACCATTTTGTGTGCTTGTTCCACCCTGTTTATTCCCGCTTTGCCAACCTATTCAGGGTCTATAGATGCCATCCATCTTAGAAGCACAGTTACACATCTTCAAACATGATAACATGGTGGCACATGCAATACTTATGTTGGTCTGTAGTGTACATAACTAGATGGGTAGGTGTTCTAATCTGAAAAGTCGGAAGTCCTAGTGCATGTGTGTTTCAATGCATGTCCCCATGCAGCAGTGTGTGTGTGTGTGTGTGTGTGTGTGTGTGTGTGTGTGTGTGTGTGTGGTGAGATGGATATAGCATTTTAAGGGCCTGTTAACACCTAGTGGCAATCCTTACAGCACCTGCAAATGTCACCCATCAAAATAGTAGTGGCAGACCCTGCAAAACTATATAAGCTCGGTGGCACTTCTGTTATGTATATAGCATTATCGTATGTAAAACTAATCAGGTAGGGATTCTACTCTCAACAAGGGCAGTTTATGAGTGGATGTGTATATGTATGTATATCCTCTTGCAGTAGTGTGACTGTGTTAGGGCCGCCAGCATACCTCTCAAACCCTCAGAGAAAGACATCTGGATAAAGCCATACAGAAAATTGGGACAAAGGCCAGATGTTAAGCTCAATCTTTACAGCTTGCTGTGACAAACATAGAAAGTATATAGCATAACAGGTTGTTCATTTGCATGCATTTTCTGAAGGGTATGAAGTCTGACGTGAAAATATTCATCATTAGTCTTACAAGACTGGCTACAAATTTTCCAGAAAACCACAATGTTCTGACAAATGGAACAAAAATATGTGGCAAACATCAGGTCATTCTGCAGAAATATATAGAGGTGAGAGATATGGCCACCATCTGCCCCACACTGCAGGTTGCAATCCATGTTTGGTCAGGTGTGACCTGTGACAATGACTCAAACAATACAGAGGTCCCCAGAGTGTAGGACAACAAACATTTTCTAAATTGTCTACTAGTTGCATAAAGCAGTTATTTCACATCAGAATCATCTTAATGTTATGAGAAATAGCATAAGCGAAGGTAATGTGACACAAAGAAGCAGTCATATTAGCAAATCAAGAGAAGTCCTGTCTGTTGCACTTGTCATGGTTATGGTATGTCCTGCCAACTGTCATGATACTACAAGATGTGTCCCACAGTCTACATTTGATAAGGCAGCAACCACAATCTGTGTTGCCTATGTGTGTGCAATATGTAGACATGTGATGGCCCTGTAAGTAGCTGCTGCCCCCATTGACCCACATGTATCTTGGCATGAATGCTAACTGCCACCACCCACATATGTAGGTACTGCCTAAGGCTGTGTTGACTGTAAATGTGCTGTCTGTCACTGACACACAAACTGCTGTTACCACATTGCAATGGGGTCATACAGTAGGTATGGAATGGTGCCATGGTCCTGGCCTCAGGCTGAATGCAGATAACAGTACCATCATACCATATGGAAAGGACATGGCCCGACTATTTCCCACATCAACAGCAACCCCATAAACAGATTGCGCTAACAGACCTGGGTACTCAGGATGATAACACAGTCACAGTAGTGGCATTGGTCAGAAAAGGCTTGTACATGGTTCGGACATTACTTCTTTATAGTCCTCAGTCAGTACAACAATACATTATCAGCATGGTTGGCCTGGTATGTACCTATGCAGACATCTGCAGCAACTGGAAACACTATGTTAACACCCACAAAAGTTATCCATGGTCTTCAACACCTGTTCCATGCAGACAGCCTTGAATCAGTACTGCCCCACCCGATATCAGATAGATTTTACACAGGTGGGCTGTGGTATGCCTAGATGGCAATGTTGTGCTCAGCCCTTCAACAGCTGCCCCATATATGGGAGTATAACTTTGTGTGCATTACCGGCATGACAGGCCTGAATCCCATATGAGACATCAAAAAAAAAACCTGCTGGAGAGACAGGTTTGTCTCCCAGAGGCTGCCCTAACTCAGGAATGCACTCCTCAAACATGTCAAACACAGTACCATGTAGACCCTCATCAACTGCATCAAGGATGAGTGGATGGGAAAAAAATAATCTATCCCAGGGGTCCAACCTGTGTACAGCAATGCCAGAGGCAACAGTTACTGATCGATAATTCTGTTGGGGGTAAAGTAAGGGACCCAGTGCCAGCACTCTAGTAACCTCTTCTGTACTTATGAATCTTTGATTCTATAGAGCTCCCAGGTGACATATCAACAGTAGCATGCTGTTTCAAGGGGTATGCATGCAAGATTATTCTGTCTGCCCCCATTGTTCCTCACACACTGTTCCACGCATACGCACCTAGGTAAACATGCACATATACAGCCGTACACTGGTGATGAAAATGTCTCTACATTGTCACTCTGCCATCCTGAGCTTCTGTAATGGCAGCAGTTCACCACAACTTACACACACAGAAACCTGGAACAGAAACAGAATAAGGTCTGTGAGACAACAGTCAGTCAACAGTACTAACAGCAATAAAGCAAAATGGCACAAAGGTACATACACTTTGATGTGTACGCATGACAATTGCCAGCAGAAAGCACCTTACAGGGCATAACACTACTACACTACAAACTGCCATTAATTTAACTACATTCACCATGTGCATCAGACACATATTAGCATGTCCCGGCATTGATGGTATGGATAACACGGATGCGGCACAGGTATCATCACATGCACAGGGTGTGGTGTGGGATTGCCAAAGGCCTAGACTGTGTCATACAGTTTAGTTGACATCATATGTGCATGTCTAGAGGGGTGCTGGTCAGCTGGGCCATGGAGAGGAGCTGTGTGCATCTGTCGGGGACCTGCATGTGACAGTGATGTGTGAGTGTGTGCATGCACACAGTCAAGTCATGTGTTAGCCTTACATGAGGGTATGTTGGACAACCATGGACTGTACATGGCAGAATGTACAGTTCACCATCTCTGGCCACGAACACAGGAACTGGTTCTGCCAGGAGTTGTACTGGCACCACCATGCCCAGGGTGTGATGCGGTACTACTTCCTGATGGTGACCACTGTCTGCTGGGTCTGTGTCCCTCATGGGACTGCCCAGGACCATGTGCCATGGCCTGCCACTTTGTGGTGTGGTCAGCATTCTCCCTTTAGTAGTGCTGCTGGTATTGCCACTACAGGAGTGTGAATGTGCACAGCCATGTGGGCTCTCAGCTGATGTTGTTGCTGACCTACATCCACATGTCCTACACCTTACACCCACCACATGTTCAAGCAAAGACATTGCAAAGTTAAGGACTGACAATGTCTCACCCCGCCATCTATCCACTACATCAGCAAAATGACATAAGGCATTGCCAATGTTGTGAAAGGAGTCATGCATGCCAGGCAGTGTGGCAGTCATGACCCTGAGCATCCATCTGGTGTGCCATTTGCAACATGCTTGTGCCTCTATGATGGACCAAAAAATGTGCCGAGTGACACGTGCTGTGACAGCTCGGACAAGGGCTGGATGGGCAGCAGTCATCCTTCAAGCATCCCAGTGAATTTGCTTGTGTGAGACTTCAGCTCTCTGACTATGGCTAGTGTCTACAGTCACAGATGCCACAGTTGCCACACTCCCTTGTTCAATGCCACCACCCTATGACTGCCCAATTATCTGTGGCTGCTGGGGACTGGATATGTGCAGGCATACTGACCATGTGCAGTGACATAGGGGGTGGAAGTGGGATGTCAACCAATGGGACAGATTCAGCCTCCAACAACCCCCACCTGTACCTTACAATAGCCACCATCATCATCAGAGTCTGATGAGATACTGTCATCAGGTTGTGAGGGGAACACATTCCAAAACCCATGATCAACTATGAGGGGAAGACAACATGACAACATTAATTCCCAGACTATAATGTCAGCTGAACCACACACACACACACACACACACACACACACACACACACACACACACACACACACACACACACACAGACACGTGAGATGCCAGAAAGGTATTATACAGACCGCACCTTCTGACTGATGCCATGCACAACACACAATCAGACCACAAGAGACATACTCTGGACAGGCCCTCAGCAACATGCAGTGTAGCTACATCCAGTTAATGTTGCTAGTAGTATACATCTTTGATATATGTGACAAATCAGAGTATGTGATGGATCTTCACCTAAAACACAGTGCACCCGTTTACACAATAATAATGCACCCCTGTATAGCAGACTGGCTACACCTATACAAAACTATGTGTTAATATTTTACAGCTCCTGCATGTGATAACGAATGTGATACACTGCTGTGAAACTCAGCATAGTGAACATGCACATATTTCAATATGGCTAAGCTTAACAGTCATGTCCATGGTAAACTCGCAGCCCTTAACATGCCTAGGGTATAGGTGAGCCATAACAAGACAGTTCCACACTCACCAGCTACAGGTTGATGGCCCCAGACACACCAGAGGTACCTATGGATTTGTGGGGAAGAGGTATTGTCAGCACACACACATGCGGTATTGGTACAGTATAATATGTGCATTTATCAACATGTACAGTACAAGCTGTGGTACTACTGAAATTGCTGACATTCACAATATGTGCGCACATGTGTGCATGACAAAACCCCAACCACAAATGCAGATTGACCTTATATATATGTACAGGTATGTAGAAGCTGCCAATATGAATGTTACAGTATTAATGTGATGACCACTGGAGGCTTACCTGGAAGCTCCTCACCTGTGGAATCTGTGCCACCCACGTACTAATGGTTTCCTGTGAGCTGGTGGCTGAACCCAGGTTTGCCAAGAACTCCTCTGTCGCTGAGAGGTGTGTTTGTGTAGCAGGCCCCCCCTGTGCCCACATGGTCCCTGGTCACAGCTGCAGCCCTCTGCCATACATGATGTATGATCAGTAGCATGATGTCAGACCTGTTCATAGCTCCTAACCTGGTGGCCCACATCATTCACTGTTGCTACCAGGTCTGTTCACAGTGCTGCATGTTGTTGCTGGTTATGGCAAGTCCTTGAACACAGCACCAGATGATGGAGTCTCAGGACATCAATAATTGCAGCGGTCTCAGATTCTGAGAAGGGTGGATTGCAACATCTAAACATCCCACCTGAAAGACATGAACAGGGGAACACATCACAGGGCTGCATACATTGATCACCATTATGTATCCACCCTGCACATCTACTTTTGCCAGCATTATCCACCACTAACCCCCACATCATACCCAGCCATCTGTCAGCACAGTATGTCTGTGGCTATTCGCAACATAGTGGCAATACAGCATGCATTGCCTTCCGGATCCTGATGTTTCATGCTACTTGCTGCCTATGCTATGAGGTGTTGCAATGCATGTACCTGTTATACCTATTACCGCTTGTTCATAGCCTGTCTACATAGTCTGCTGTGGTGTCAGCCTGCTGCTGTAGCAGTAATCACTTGGGCTGTA
Organism: Protopterus annectens; assembly: GCF_019279795.1. Taxonomy (NCBI): domain Eukaryota; kingdom Metazoa; phylum Chordata; order Ceratodontiformes; family Protopteridae; genus Protopterus; species Protopterus annectens. Next base: position 400,545,068 of record NC_056725.1, read on the forward strand.
GGCCCACTCCTCAGGTCTCCCTGCCTCCCTCCCTCAGATTCTGGATTATATGGTTGGACAATGTCCTATAGTTTCCCCAGCCAGTGTGGTTGATATGGGTGTCCTGGCACTGTGTAGCACCTCCCTGATGTACACGGATGGACAGTCATCTGCAAACATCACCAAGAAAGAAAGTGTGTGAGAGATGCAATGACAGTAGCAACCTGCAGTCCATGGTATCTATCAGTCAAGGCCACATATCTGTCCCCAAACAGGTTGTCAACACAATCAGTACACCTCACACATCACCCACACCTACACAACACACACGCACATCTGCAGTGGTCCTCGACATACACATCCACAAATAAAGCGGATCTCTGAGGCAAAGCCACATGTGAACACCACAGCCATACACTGCATATACCACATATGGTTCCACAGCCACGCAGGCATGATCACATGCCAGAAATGTTACACATAAGGGACTCCATTGGAGACACACTGATGTGTCTCTCACCTGACTGTGTATGTGGATGGTCACAGTTACTTGTGTGTCAGGTGACAGACTCTGCCGTAGTGGATACACACTTCTGTCTCTCACCAACAGGTACTGTCATGAGTCTGTCCCAGTGCATGTTGGTGTGCCTGATCTCACATGTATGTCCCTGGACTATATGCAGTAAGAAATGAGTGACCACATTGATTATGTGTCCAAGGCGATATGTCTGTAGCCTTGTACAGCCTTCTGCTGTAACCCAGACTGATGCCGCAATACAATCAGGAAATGATTGCCCTTAACATGTGTCCTTTTATCCTGTGATATTCCAGGGGTTCCAGTACATGTAAGTCTGGGAATATATGGTAAACAGACCACTATTCTCTGCAAGAGATGGCCTCCATCTGTCTTCACTAGTCTTCATTTATCTGGCAGTGGTTCTCACCAGACCCATAGTGACTCCATTAGTACAAGTGATGAAGTTAGCACTACCAACATAGAACTGTCAATGCAGCACACATTGAAGGCCATGCTGCTAAATGCTAGAGGTGTACACATGACTCTGCCCTCACTGCAAGCAGTCCTAACCCTGGGAACTGCAGACATCTGTACAGTCACACAGACCATGGTTCACAGCTGCAGAGAGCACCTCAGCCTTACCTGATCAAGCATCCTATCATACATTCAGAACCCAAAGTGTAGCTGGTAAAGCTATCAACAGTGGAATTATAAACACCTTGCTGTAGCCAGGGGATACCCCCACATGAGGTGAAGGTGTATTGTAGTTGACATTACACAACATGGGTTACCACTGCAGCATCCCTAGAGTGTCATCCACCATGGCAAAGCAACCACCATGCAGTCATGTTTGCAGTCACCATCTCTCACAATACCCATCTAGCTAGGCTCAGCCATACATACACCTCCAACATGTAGAACATCCTCCTGGGGTGGGGTATACACAGCTTCACAGCCCCCAACTCCTCATTAAGGACTGGAACCAATATCCAGACATGCACACAAGCCCTATATGTGCATTTGTATAGATGCATGTAGTCAGCTATACCCAACAGGCCTATACCACCTATCTGGTGGACATCTGCAATACATACTATCCATAACAGGGATGACATACTGCTGTCCGAGACAAAGTAGGGGCAGGTGGCCATTTTGGAGCAATGTCTCCTTAGTGTGTACATGAGAATGGGATCAGTCCTGCAAATCTGAGAAACAAACACAGAGTTTACATTGTCTACATCCACTACAGACAGTCATCTCCCTAACTGCACTTATGTCTGCAACAGCACAGGAAGCACCTGCATCTGCTCACTTGTGGTGGATGAGGAAACCAGCTACACCAGGGCTGTTGGCATAGCATACTGGATGCCTGATAGAGTCAGTGTAGGTTTCACCTCATGTCTTCCCCATCAGGATGTCCACAGTAACTCTCCCATCTCCTATATGTAGGGAACAGTTCACCACTGCCATGTGAAAGTCATGGTATACATTTGCCATGGGAGCTTATCACATCACAAGATGCATCTTACATGACACGAAGCATAAACTTGCAACACCATAAGGCATGGTATTCAAAGTAGGCCTAACTACTGCCTTTGTGTCAGCCGTTTGATGATCAACCACTATCACCCTGTAGAATAAGGAGGGACATCCATCACTCAGTGACATGATAGACACAGCAGCCTAACTAGCCTGTTCTGCAAGGCCACAGCACAGTTTATAGTGAACCCCATTAACAAGGACATTGGCAACCTACACACATTCCGTCATGCCCAGTTAGGCTTTGTCAAGGAAGGTTTCATGTCTGTTAGATTCGGTTGACCTCTGTGGCACAGTCACCAAAGCCATGGACAGGGGGGGATTGCCAGTGCAAACTGCTACCTTGACCTGGACAAACTCTGTGACAGTATAAACCACCTGACCATTATAGATATAACACTCCCAAGTATACGTCACACCATATGTTACCATAGGGGTCGCACACTAGTGAGCTCACACGACCCACCTGTTCCACATAAAGGGAATCCACCTCAAGTGGTTGACCCATAACTAGTGGTGTAACCTGTTGCTCTGTGTTTGGACCTTTGTTATGTGTGATGTACACTTCTGAGGTGTAGGTAACAGCAATTGTCCTTGTCTGACCATATCTGCGGATGACTGCATGCTGTGTGTCGTCACGGGATCCCCTAGTAATGTGGACATCTGCCTAAAAGAGTCTCACACAGATACTTGAATGCTGCCAGACACATGGCCTCAGGCCGCATACCAGGGCATGGGGTGTCAACCCCTTTGGGGAGAGTGATGTCCACATGTATTATCACAGTGCTAACAACATCCTAGGCATGCAATCAGTCATGAGGGATCTATGGACACAGGGGTTTGGCAACATGACATTTCACCACAATGTTGTTCTGTTGTAAGGTAAACCTTCTACATGGCCAAGTCATACATAAGGGTATGTCATCAGGGGACATGGGGTATAAACATCCCTGTATTCCCCCAATAAGTCCCATTATTGTGTATAATTCCCTATTCATCATTCACATCACACAGCACATGCAACAGCTGGGGACATCACAGAGATTCCCCACCATGGAATATCAGGGCCTCAAACATCTACCATACAAAGATAGTCCATAAGCCCCACCCTCTACCCGGTTTCATACATATTCCTCAGGGGTGACCTCAGTGTAGCATGCAAGGCAATAATAGACTCCACATTGATGGGACTGCTGTATGAGTGCAACTCATGTTCCACTCTGTTAACACACACGCACAAACACAATCAGCCTAATGTGTGACATGAACTAGGCTTGTTGGCAGCTCAGATGTGTGTCCCACACACTCACCTTGTTGTGGAATGAGCACCCTGTCCACATCAGGCAGGGTAGCTATTTACACCTTTGCAGGCACAACCTGGATAACTGAATGGTTAACTGCACATACTCTCTTGGGATACCACCTGTGTCCCTGTTGGACTGGGGCATCAGGTGCTGCCTTGCATACACACGGGCTAACATCTGGCCTAGGTATATGAGTGCTCAAGGCCCATAGTTTAGTAACCTCATATGATACTCGGAATACCAGTTATAGCCTGAGTGCTGTGACAGACTGTGTTGTTATGTGTCCACACCCATCACTGCCATCGACTGCTGGGTGTCCCCTATGGGCAACTTTACAGTACCATGTTATCCAGCCTACATCTGACAAATAGGTGAGTGATACTACAAGTGCATGTGGACATTCCAGCAACATTTGTGCTACACAATAACTGAGAGCAGTGCATATGTGGTTTAGGGTGTCCTCCTCATAGAAGTCCAACACCTGCAGTACCCAGATGTTTGCAGAATGTATACATGTGCCTGATAGATGTAGACCCCCCCCCACCAGACAAATGTGGATTTCTGCACACCAGTTGGACAATATGTGATGGTTGCCCCCAAAGTTTGGGGACTGTGTCTGTGACATGCCAGATGCCTTGGAACACAATAATAGTACATTAATATCTGGTACTGTATTCATTCCCTTACCGTGTATGCTCACTATGTACACACAGCTGCTGAGGCCGAGCCAGTGTCTCCCCACTACTACTGCCTATGACCTGCTGTCTTGCTGCAGGGGGTGACCAGGTATGCTATCCATAGGTGTCAGGCAATGAGATACAGGTGTGGAGTACACAGTGACCTAGCCAGCATATGTCAGGTATGGTGAAAGACACCTTGACAATCTTTGAACTAAGCCTGTATGATATTCACAGACTGAAAGGGGCTCACTGACTGTACATGATGTGATATGCCAGCTGTATCCAGCAGTACTTACTGTCACTATTGTACAACAGACAATCCAGTAGCAGTCATATGTGACCTGACCATTGCTGGGGTGACTCAGGGTGCCACAGCTGTGATCTATGTCACTGCAAGCAGAACCATAAGGGATGGTCATAGGTACTACACAGCCAGACTAACAGCAACATGTCATTCAAAGAACTGTTGTTGAGACCTACTGTTGAAATTCCTATTTCCCATGACTGCATCCCTCCAGCTGCATTCCATTACATGCTTAATTCTATGACATACCTGGTATAGTGCTGTACTCCTTTGTGAGAAGAAATCCAGTAGTAGTCTCCTAGGAAATCACAGTCTGTCTTCATGAAGAAGGTGTCAGACCTGTTTACCTTAAGTAGCAGATTCCCTTTTGTAGGTAATAGTCATGAATGGTCTGATACGGTTGCATGGTTCTCCAGCTACCTCACTGATAGATCTCAATCAGTGAGATGGCACTATACACTCTCCCCTCCTCTCCCTGTCAAAATGGGTGTACCTCAAGGGTCTATCCTAGGGCTTACTTTTTAATATTTTTACTAATCAGCTCTATACCTCCTGTCCTCAGTCATCTTTAGTGCAATACGCAGATGACTGTACAGTCTTCACCACAGCCAACTTTCCCTGTAAGCTCTTCTCAGCTACTCAGGCATCTTTTTAACTTACTTGAAACATGGCTCTCCAACAACCAGCTCATCCTTAACCCTAAAAAAACAAAGCTGTTACTCTTCCTACCTAAAAAGTTTAACAATATTAAACCCTTCTTCTCCATACAGTCCCTTAATAACACTCCCATTCAGGTAGAATCCAGTACTAAACTCTTAGGCGTAACCATCAATGATAAGCTTAAATTTGACTTGCATGTTAATAACTGTATCAAAAAGACTCATTCAAAACTAGGGCTCCTTTACCGTAACAAGAAATTCCTTACCTCTGAAGCCAAGATTACTTTCTCTCTCTTACCTACCTTCTACCTAGTCTAATGTACAATTCACAAATTCTCACAAATCTAAACTCAGCACTCCTGACCAAACTCGAATCTACCTACAATAAGGTAGCTAGATTTGCTGCCCAACAAACCTACAAATCCCATCACTGTCTCTCTCTAAAACACCTAAACTGGCTTGAATTACCTCACCAGCTTCTTCTCTCTCAGCTCCAGATCATCCATTCTATCCTATACTAACCTTCCTACTGCCCAGCACTATCCCATCTGATCTCCAATTATTCTTCTTCCAGACCTCTCCGAAGCTCTAACCAAGACCTGCTAGAAATCTACAAACCCAAGTCTAAATTTGGACGCAACATGTACAGCTATCACCCCACTATTGCCTGGAATAGGCTCCCACTAGAAATCAGGACCCTTACACATCCTAAATAGCTTAAGACAGCCACCAAAGAGCACTTTAAAAGTCACTGGTCCTACCACTGCACTCTCCCTCCTTAACATCCCATACTTCTCATACATTAATCTACTTTGTGCCCTTAACTCACTCTTTTTACTGGCTCTCTCTAATCTTCCTTGACTACTCTTTCTACTGTCTTCTAAAATCTAGTAAGCAAATTGCCTCAAAGAAACATTCTATTGTAAATGTCTTGCCTTCATGCACCTACATTATGATAAAACTGGGTTTTTGTAATCACTTACCCCAAAAACTATTTTTTACTTTTTATACATCTTGAAGTAGTTATGCTATACTCCTGATTATTGACACTGTATAACATTATATTGCTACTTAATGCCTTGTAATAATCCTGTTAAATTGCTGTTTAATGCTAATTTATAATGAAAATTGTATAATATGTTGGAGCTTTTCTCCTTCGGGCCTCAACTGAAAAAGGGCTCTTCAGCTCAGTCGAACAATCCCGGTCAACAAATGTAAAATAAATAAAATAAATAAAGAAGTGATTGCCTGTGCACCAATGTGTGACTCCCACTTGCTAATAGCATCCAGAATAGTTGAGTTGCCTTTTCATTAGCCAATGGAATGGCAACACAGTGCTATAATTAAGGCCTTCATGAAGGCTTTGCCCCTTTTCTTGGCATGTGAGGAGGACATTATTGAGGTGTGCGAGCTATAGCATCACAGCAGGTATGTATAAATACTGCCCACTGTTTGAATTGATGTGTTATGTCCACAGTTTTGCATGCTATGTCTGTCCATTAACAATGTGTGTTGGGGTTAGTAAGGAGATAACAAAACAGTAAATTCCCCGTAGTACAGGAACCGATAAAGGCAGTCCCAGGGCAGCCCGAATGACTTTTAACAAACGGGTTCTGAGTAGGAAATTAAAATTTATTGAGAGCTTATTTTTGGCTCGAGATTATCCCAAACTTCTTGTTGATAACATAAAGAAGGAAATTATGGATGGTTTGGGAGTTAAATATTACCCCTTGATTAGGGGTAAGTCTGTTGCCAACAACAATATTACTGCTATGATAGCTGACATTCAGGAAACCTTGGAAATAGGGTAACACAAGATGTTTACCCTTTAGACAAAAGAACCTCTGGAACCAAGGACATATACTGTGTGTTAGGGTATAACCAAAATTCTTGCGAATCAAAGAAATTATTCTTAAGTTTTGGAATATGTTTGTCATGGTGGCCAACACTCTCTCAAATTTTCAATAGTCTTTTAAGGTTAGTTATAGCAGAGGTGTCAACCATAAGAACTTGTTTGAGATGCGTCACAAGTTAATAACTTTACACCGCACAAAAATAAGGGTGCTTTCAGATGTGGCAGTTGTGCACAGTGTTGGATGGTGGTCAATAACAGTGAGTTATTTTTATCAAGACTGAATAAGTATATTCATGCTGATGGACACCACAATTATGCCTCTAAAAGAATAGTATACATGGCATATTGTACCATCTGTTATGCATTCTATATAGGCAAGACTGAGAGATGCCTTAGACAGAGAATATATGAGCACTTATATGATCTAAACAGGGGCAAAGACACCAGTGCTTTGTACAGACATTGTTTAGTTTGTCCCTCAGCCAAATTAAAATTTTGGGTGATACAGCAAGTTCAGATTCCAGAAAGGAGTGGTGAGTGGGAAACCAGGTTGGAATATCAAGAGATGATATGGCAAATGTTATTTGATGCCTGTGTAAGCCCTTGTTTAAATGACCACATTTCTATAGTTCCTGCCTTGAAACTGAAAGCAAACATTTTATAACATCTTTGTTGTCATGTTTAGGAGATGCTATACACTTTTGTAAATAATATCTGTGTACAGACATTTTGTACATATTTGTAATTTTTTTACCAAATTGTGTTGTGCATATGTGTGTGTGTGTATATATATGATAAATAAGAGTATACAAGTTTCTGTGATGTTTCTTTACATTTTCAAACATTGTGTAATTAACTTACAATCACTCACATTCAGGTTTTGATTATTTTAATAGTTTGTTATTGACAAAACAACATTCTGATGAAGTTTCTGTGGGTGAAACAAAAATGCTTATTTGGTGTGGATATTTTGTATTAATCTTTATACCATATTGGTTTGGCTTGGCTTGGCTTTGTCTTTGCCTACAGGTGTATGGACCTTTATTGGCTTTCTTTTCTGCAGTGCTGTGGAGTTTCGGCATTTGTATTATTTTCAGCATTTCCTGTGGTTACTAGTAAATATCATATTGCATTATATGTAGTAATACAGCTCCACATCTACTCTTTAGCATAACAATTCTTTATCAGTCCAACTTTGGTCACTTCCTGTTGTTGTACCCATGTTTGCTTCACTGCACCGGTTCATAGGTCATAGGTGTGTACTAGGCTAATGGCCCTAGAACCTTTACAAGCTTAGCCCCCAAAAATTGCCCAGGCACTGTGCCACCCAAATTTAGTTCACAGTGCCTCTATCCAGTAGGGCAACTGGAGTGATCCTTGGGGTGAATTTTCTGTTACCCATCCACTTGTCAAGATTTCTCTTGAACAGGGCCAGCAAGGGGCTCTACTTGACATGCATGGGAAGCTTATTCCAGAGTATGGGCAGTCTTTGGGAGATGAGCCTGTCCTTCCAGCATATTCTGTTAATTGTGGTAATGAGGTTGTGATTTCTGGAGTACATAGCTCAGGGGGATTGGGATTTCTTTAGGTGCAGCATTTCAAGTAGGGCTGGGTTGGGCATGGCTTTGTAAGTCAAGCAGCAATCACCTCTAAGTAGATGATAAGAGAGTGAAAACAGCTGAAGTTTCTTGAGTCTGTCCATGTAGGACACGTGTTTAATGCTTAGGATCCTTTTTGTGAGGTACTTTTGTGGCCTCTCCATCTGCTGGTGTCTGGTCAGGTACATGCCAAAAGGGGCATTATATTCAATGATTAGTTTAATGAGGGATGAGTAGAGAGGAATGATGACCTCTTTCGTCTTGGATGCGAAACCTTTTGTTATAAGATGTGCCACATAGAAGGACTTTCTGACCACAGTGGCAATGTGGTGGTCAAAGGTGAGGTGGCTGTCAAACTGGGTGCCTAGATCTCTTATGGCCCCTTCAGTGTTCAGTTGGCTCTCATCAATGTGGTAATTCATGGGAACTGAGTTTTTTTTTTCCAAAGGAGATGATAATGCATTTTTTTGGTGTTGGCTTTAGAGAAGTTTTTCAGAGTTTTCTCTTTAGCGGGGGGTGTAGGTGAGATGGAGATTTCCATGGTGATCAGTTTGGGGTCAGATTTAACTATGGAAGAATTGACTATAGGTGTGAAGCAATGGTCTCCTATGTTGGTGATAACCAGGTTGAGGATGTTGCTTCCTCTAGTGGGGGTCAGAATGAGCTGGTCCAGGGTACTGGAATTGAATAGTTTTCCCAGCTGATGGAAGGGTAGTTGAAGTCACCCAGTATGAGAGTATTGGGTTGGACCTTGATAGATTCCAGGGTGTGTAAGAACTTAGAGTGAGAGTCTAGGGACATGTTTGGGGTTCTGTAGCAGGCTATGACTTGTATCGCCATCTTACCCAGTGTTAGTTGTACCTGAAGTATCTTGGCTGAATTATGCTGGTATCTTGGCTGAATTATGCTGGGTTACCAGTCTAGAGGTGTCCACCTTTGGAGCTTCCGGATGTATTCTGGGGGCAAAAGGTATGGAATGAGTTGTAGCCTGGGAGTGCAGGGGTGTTTTCTTCCTGTTTAAACCAGGTCTCTGTTACAGCACAGATGCTGACATGCTCCATTTTGAGGAAAGCTTTGAGTGAGTGCATCTTGAGAGTTAGACTTCTAGCATTGAGCAGCATGACTCTCAGATTGCATTTGTTTGTAGCTGTTATGGTGGAATTTTGGTCTTTGGAACACTGTCTAAAAAAGCACTATGGGGTGGCAAGAGCCTTAGCCAGTACCTGAAATCCCAGGGATGACAGATGCAGGCAGTCTCTGGTAAAGCATCAAGGTCTGTTGATGATGTTGCCCCAGGAAGACAGATACTGGATCCCCTTAGACTGACACCAGAAACTTAGCTGTAATTTTGCATTTATTGAATAACAGCCCAGAATACACGCAACAATTGGCAGAACAAAAAATCTCATTGCAGTTAACATGACACAGTGATTGGATTACATTTCACAATCTTTATTGTTCTTTACTTTTAATCTTTATTCATTTATTTCATTAGTTTTTGCATTACTTTATTTATTTATGTGATCTTTATTGTTCTACTGTACTTTATCACCAGATCATTAGTATTAATACAGTATACACATGTCATCATGTCATTCCTACACATTATAAATGTAGAATTAGTTTTCTTTCCTTAACAGTAGCTTGTTGCATACTTTCATCTATACTGAACTGTACCTGGCATTACTCAATAATATCAGTCCACATCTATGAGCACAATCAGTGCACTTCATTCAGAACAGACAATACCTACTGGCAGTTACTACTGTACTTTTTCTTATTTATATTATTATATATTGCAATATATATCTGTACTCACCACACCCTCATCACATCCTTACTAGGTGCCCTGCATGGGTCTCCAAATTGTGAGTCCTCTCCTCTGCAGCCATGGGGAAGGAAATACACCATTATACATATCTGTCTATCAGATCTTCATACTAGAATTTGGTAAAATTGGTAAAACAATACGCTTCCTATACTTACAAACACCCAGGACATTTCCATCCCAAGGTTCTTGGTTCTATAGGCCCAAGAGCCCCCCCCCCCTTTCTTTTGCTTCAGGTCATCTTAATGATGATGTACCTGCTCACCAGTGCAGGGGATTCCAGTAGCAGTGGTGAGGTCACATTCCAGATGGTACGGGGCCTTGGAGTTATTTTCAAAGCACTGGTACTGGCCTAAAGCAGTCTGTCATCATGGTCTTTGATGAGGAGCCCAACCATGACTCTGGACTCCAACATGCCCCAGTGCTGCACCCAAATGTGAGCACCCTCTCCTACTCTAGCCATAGCTTTTGCAGTGATCAAACTCCAATATAGTCTGGCTGTATTCCTGCCTGCTCAGTTTAAATAAGGCTGTTTCCAGCCCTTTGTAACCATTGGCCATTTTAAAAATGCTTAGCTCTGCTTCAAACTGCTCAAACCTGCTGAACTATGCTGAGCAGTGCTTAAACAGGGACTCCTTAAAACTGCTTAGCAGTGCGCAAACCCACTTAGCCAAGTTGAGGACTGCTTAAAGTGGGACTGCTTAGCAATGCACAAGCCAGCTAAGCAGAGTTGCACGTTGCTCAGGACTGCTAACACAGGTCTTATTTAAGCATTGCTTTACATGGCTTAGCAATGCTTAGCAGGACTTAGCTATGGGCAAACTTAAATTATTTACTACATAAAAAATATTGGAAAATAATTGTTTCTTAATGATACTTCATTATTAGGTGTATCTATTTTACTTTATATCACCTAAACATATGCATTTCACTACATTATCTGTTAGTGTAACTTTAATGTATTGGACACTTGTGTGCAACTGGGGCTTTTGTACTCGAGTTTCCACTGTAAATAGCCTTCTGATGGAGCTGGACTAAAATGAGTTAACAAATTTCCATGTATACACAAAAAAAAAAAAAAAAAAAAAAAACTTTTACAAAATTTCCATATCACATGGAAAAATCTGAATGGCCAGTATTCAAACCGTGCACCTACTGCTCACTCTAATCATTCAGCTACCAAGGATATGGTTATTTGAGCTATACTATTTTATATAGCTCTTAGTTATGTCTAAGCATTGCTTAGCAAAGCACTGTGCTGCTCAAACCTGCTCAGCTATGCTTAAACTTGACCTTTTCTTAAAATTAAAAGCATACAGTTTCTATTTTTAGATGTCTGACATATGTTTCTTGCTAAGTGCCACACTGTGCAAATACAAAATAAAATAAAAAAATGGACAATCACATTTTCACATTTAATTTCCATGGTATACAGCACTCTGACAGTAACACTGTAACCCCCCCCCCCATGAACTTAAAACAATATATAAATAAGTGTCTGAGAACACTTTACTTTAATTTTTTAGTGCTGTACAGCACTTTGATGGTGCACGGGGTGTGTTACACATCTCCGATCACTGTAACACTGCTCTCCCTCAGTAGTGTGCTTTCATTAATATGTAAGGCATGCTGCCAAGGGGGAGCTGCAGACAAGGCCATGGTATACTCCGTGTAGGGCCTGCACTATTGCTACATGGAGTTTATTAATCTGGGGAAGTAACTATTACATTTGTAATATTTTGTAAACAACTTACAACATCTCAGGAACCACTCAAGTTACACACAGAGTGTCAGCAGCATTTTATTCATCTTGCTGAGAGCTTTCATGTGAGGCTAAGTAGTTCTTTCTGTCTTACTTGGTTGTTGAGATATTTCAAAAAATTTGAAAATTATGTCTACATAAATTCATATCATAAAAACAACAGTTAATATCTAGTTACCTGCACTAGACAGAGGTCAAATATTAATACAGCTGAGTTTGCCATTGTGTAAGCTTTAAAATGAAATATTTTAAAACCTTGTGCATATTATGGTTTTGGAATTATTGATGCAAATGTAAACAAACAATATTTGACACCTACAGGTGTCAGTAGGAGTTAACTGCAGATGAGCTAACTGCAGATGCACCTGGAGGCATCAATCGGATGTAATGAGTTATAAGTTGACTTCCTCACCACTGTGGACACATGATGGTCAATATTCAGGCTGCTGTCTACCTGTGTACCTAGATCCCTTACCTCTGAGTCTACTGTTAGGGGTGTATTGTAAATGTAGTTAGCAGGGGTATTTGATTTCCTAAAGGGTACAATAATGCATTTCTTCTCATTTACTTTTAGGCCATGCTTCTAACACCAGTCTTTTGCCTGATTTAGACTCTCTTGAAGGGTAGCTACATCAGTGGGGGATTCAATGAATGTCCCCAGCTTGCAGTTGTCTGCAAACTTTGTCATCCAGAGGCTTACTACACTGGCCTTGGCATCCAAGGAGTATATCCCAAACAGGAGTGGTCCCAGCACTGAGCTCTGTGGCACACCATTAGTAACTGGAACTTGGATTACCCTCTTTAACTATATGTGTCATGTCCTTGAGACAGTTATAATATCTGTGTGGGGAATTCTGTCAAATGCCTTGGCCAGGTTGAGGTAGGTGGTATGCACTGTTTTACCCTCATCCATGGACTTAGTGAATCTCTCAAAGATGTCCAGCAGATTTAGTAGGCTTGACCAGCCCTTGACAAAGTTGAACTGGGTTGTGTCCAGAGTTTGGAGGTTTCTCATGTCTTTATTTATCAGATCCATGATTATTCTTTCCATGGCCTTACAGACAAAACTTGTGAAGCTTATGGGTCTATAATTTCCCATGTCAGTTGATAGTCCTCCTTTATATAGAGGGATGGACGTAGCTGTTCTCCACTCTACAGAAGCAGAGCCAGTCTGAAGGCTGTGGTTAAGCAATAGATCCTATTGGGCTTGATAGGTCCTAATTTGAGCTATTTAACAGGAAATGTGGGTATATCAATGGGCCCTATTGTTGCCATATTTTTAGCTTTAGAGAGTGCCAGACTATCTGTTCATTGGTGATAATTGGTGGAGGAGTGGTGGGGGTATTTCTTGGGGGAAAATTGGGGGTGATGGGGAAGTGAAGTCTGAGCTGAATGTATCATCCAGCATATCTGCTACATTTTTTGGCTTTGTGTAGCAGATGCCATCTATAAGTAATTCCACACATTGTTGGGTGCTGCTTTTAAGATTACGAACATAACTGAAAAATGTCTTATGGTCATCCTTCGCTTTAGAGATTATTTTTACCTCAAAGTCTGCCTTCAAAGACTTAACTAGCTCCCTGATTTGCTTGTTTATATTAATGAGAGACTTACTGGGCTCTTGTGCACATTCCCTCCTACTTCTCAACAGGATTTTTTTTCCTTTTGTTGTGCAAACTATTAAGCCCAGGGATTCACTAGTGTGCTTTGTTTTTGCGGTTTGACCTGGACTTATATCAGTTCAATACTGCCATTTTTATGCAGTCATTAATGTGGTTATGCAGGGCTTTTGCCAACTCCTCTGCATACGCTTCTGTGTTTTCTGGATTTGTTGGAGCTTGAAATCAACCTAAGCCAGTACTTAATGGAAGGTAGTTTGCTTTAGAAAAGTTCTTACAGTTTTTGAGGTTTGGTAGTTTAACCTTGATTTCCAGAAAGACCACTTTGTGATCAGAGTGCATTGAGGGGAAAAAAAATGTATATATATGTATATATATATATATATATATATATATATATATATATATATATATGTGTGTGTGTGTGTGTGTGTGTGTGTGTGTGTGTTTATGTGTATATATACGTGTGTGTGTGTGTGTGTGTGTGTGTGTGTGTGTGTGTGTGTGTGTGTGTGTGTATCTGTGTGTGTGTGGGAGTGTGTGGGTGTGTGTGTGTGTGTGTGTGTGTGTGCGTGTGTGTGTGTGTGTGTGTGTGTGTGTGTGTGTATCTATATATATATATATATATATATATATATATATATATATATATATATCTATGGTTTGCACTGAAATCCTTTAAACTGCATTGGTCGACCGGCATGTGGTGAACTTGCAGTTTCAGAATGTCAAACCCAAATTAATCGACTACACTACAGTGAATGGGCAGTGTAAGTTAAGCATTTGGGTTCGACATTGTGCAAGGGGATTGCGGTTCAGTGAGAAACTGGGAATTAGCCCATTTCCTCATTGTAGTGTGATCTTGGATTTGGTATATTTAATGTGTAGGGGGAGGGGGCACGCCCCCCTGCCAAATAGTAGAATTAATGTACCATTGACTGTACAGTTTAACAGTATGTTAATGTGCATAGCAGGAAGTGAGTGACCTCACCTCCTGCTATGTCGAATACATCAAACCATGGTTGTCGATGTAGTCATTTTCACTTTGGTTTACTTTTTTCAGGTCAACATTCTAAACAGTCAACCGAAGTGGATTTGAAATGCCAATAGTAAACCTATATATCTAGATATCTAACATATAACATATATAACATTTGCATATAAGATGTCACATTAAGAAGTTGAGAAATGTTTATTAAATGCATTCTATTATTCATGATATGGGATGGTAAGTTTCCAAGCCATTGTGCTGGCAACAGTTGTTGATAGATTCAGTAAACTGATGCTCTTTAACTGCATCTTTGAAGCCTTTAAGGGTTTTGAGATTTTTGAAGTCTGTAGAAAGGTGCTTCCAGGTATCAGGTCTCAGTCTAGAGAAAGCTCTTTCACAGCGGTTTAAATGTAGTAATACTAGACATATATTGTTATCCGGTGTACTTCTGAGTACATAAGGGTTGTCTAGTAAAAATAGTTTCACTGTAAAAGGTGGGCAGGGACTGTGTTTTAAGAAAATCGCACTATGATGCATAGAAAGCCAACTGATTTTTTTAGCAAATTGCAATGGTGAATCTGGGAATCTGATAATAGAATGAATCTTCAGATTTTATTCCCAGAAGTCTGTATTCTGTGAATATTGTGGGCTGAATGCATAATAGAAAAAATAAGTCCATATTCAAGTTTGGATATTAAAATATTTTTAGCAATGGCCTAGTGAGCAGCAGGTAAAAAAGGAGGTGTGGCTTACCTTGTAACATAGTTTTAACTGAAGAAGGAGTTTATTAGTTACAAAATCTGCACGTGTGTGGTAAAGGAAAGGGTAGGACAGAGTATTAGGCCTAGGCACCTCTGTTCAGTGACATTAGGTGCTATAATCCCATTAAGATCTGTTAAGAGAAAAAGAGGAATTGTAGGCAATATCTTGGCTGAAGCAAAGACCATGACATTGATTTTCTTAAGGTTAATTAGTAGTTTGTAAGTGGACTGGGTGCATAACTGAGTGAAACTGTCTTGTAACTTAGTTTGCAGGTCATAGTGCTAATACTTGATTTGCAGGAGCAGAATATCATCTGAATACATTATTAACTTAAGATCACGTAATTCTAGGGGGAGATCATTATCTAAGAGAGACAAGAGAAGAGGACATAGCTAAAGCTCTCGAGATCCCTTGCTTCCCCTATGTTTTCTACCCTCCCTATGTATTGAGATCCCCAAGGGGCATCCATATTACATCTTTTGGGGATCGGGGATTCCAACGTGTGATTGCTATCAACATCTGTAGCCGAGGAAGAATCCTCACCTGATGTGTTACTATTCGTCCCCCTGGATTTCTTAAGGATTGACTTTGGTCTTTTCCTTTTCTGATTGTGATATCTGAATTCCACCTGGCCAAATTTGACCTGTTTATATGTACCAAAGGGGTTAAATCAAAAGGAGAAAAAATGGATTATTTAACTAGGAGGGCTTTTCCAGCCTGGTTTGAATAATCAGTTGTAATTATCCAATAGGTAACCAGGACTGATTAAGGAAGTATGTTTATTAACAGGATGTGCTTACATGTTTACGTTTTTGTTACACTGAAGAAGGTTATTGCAGCTGAAAACGGTTTGGTAGGGTTAGGGCTTTGTTTCCCTAGCCTTTTTGTTTATTTATGTTGGAATAAACAGGTTTTGAAAACCACATCATGGTCCTGCAGTTTACCAGACACTCATTGCCGCTGGTTATAAAACATTCACTTTGGGCACTCTCAGTCTTGGAAGTTCCGCTTTGTTGTTGTCCATCTCAAAAATTGGTGCACACCAATAAAGGAAGTGTTTGCATTTGTCTGATATGGGGGCTCAGCAAAGGGAAGCAGATCTTAGGACATTCTGAGAGTCTGCAGCTTTGAGAACTTGACAGTTGTTTGAGTTGTTTGAGCTGTGCTGATGACCACTTGACAGTTATTTGAACTGGATGAGCATTGTACAGAGTTTTCTAACAGATCATGGGATTCAGAAAGCCTTAACACAGTTATTTTTCCTCTCATGGTAGGCCTTGCTTTTCCATAATAAATATATCAGGTTGTACACATGGATGTGAAAAAAATCTGCACTGGGTAACACACAAATATGAGAAGAACAAAGATGCATTGCAAGTATTAGCCAGCAACTTGTGTTTATATGTCTCATTGTCCCACATTGTAAAATGGGCATACAGTTGGCACATGTTCACTTTGTCAAATAAATACATGGCAATAGTCATTAGTTGTAACAAAGGCAAACATATCTGCAAAAAATAATAGCAAAATATGAAGGTGGGAAGGAGGTGGGCAGCCTGGGCCAAAATCAGGGTAAAGCAGGCAAGGTAAGTTGATACAATGCAAATGCAAATGGAAAATGTATGTCAAATGGTCTGATTGATTGCTAATGTCCACAGAGCTGGACATGTATAAAGCATATATACACCGTAATGTGCAGTTGTGTTACAACAACATGCATAGATAAGTAAGCTAAAAATTACAAGCACATGCACATATATTGTCATACAAATGTCAAATAAAGAAATGCAGGTATATGTCAACTACCCTGTTCATTACAAAGCAGAGAATACTCCTGTGATCATCATTACAGCACATTAGCAGTGACTCAATGAATGCTCACATCAAAGATACAATTGCATATCAGTACATATCTGACTATGTGCTCACACACATACATCCAGTTAATGAGTACAACTATTTTTGGAAAGTGTAAACCTATGTTAGTATGTAATGGATGTGGAAATGCTACATACAACAAACAATGTGTAATGTAATAAAGAATGTTTTATCTGTAACACTGCGAATAGATCAATGCTGCATTTCTGTTTGATGCAGTCAGAAAAGAAAGACTACACATAGACAGGATATACCTGTGTATGATCCCACATGGCATCAGTGTTGCCAGCCCATAACACACAGCACTGTATGATGCCAGTGGTACATCATAACAACTGTCATCCAAACCACATTTGGAATGACATGTCTGTCTGTTCCACATACCTGATATGGCAAAACACAATTCCAAGGCATTTCCTGGTGTTAGTGATGGAGTATGGACAATATATGTTGTCTGTCAGTCGCGCCAGTAACACACACACATTTATAGGCTACCTCTTGCAGCAATAAGTGCAGGTTAACTGCCACAATACATGGACAGTTGAATGTGGGAGAAAAGTGCAATGTGTTAACATGTGCCATGCATACTTCGAAACAGAAGAAAATGTTACACGACCATAACACGTAAGCATGACAGATAATGATATGCATGCACAAGAGTGCATATAAAGTCTAATCAATGAAATGCCAATCATGATTTTGGAAGTATAACACAAGTACAGAATACAGACAATATTTACAGACTGGAGCAACCAGGCTGATGGGGCTTAGACTCCCAAATGACTTCACGAGCTATCTCCTGGAATGAATCCCACATAGCATGTGCCATATCCTCACAGAAGGACCCAATCATGTCCCTCATCTGTGTTAGAACACATTAGTCATGACCTCCCAGATATCCTCCTGATAATCATCTGGATTCTGGTTGTGTCATTGTCTCTTCTGGGGTGCAGGCATGATGGCTGAGGTAGAGCCAGGTCCTGGTTCCTCACCATCATCGTCACCATCATCATCACCATCATCCTCAGAAGGCTCTGGCAGTGCCCTGACATGCATTTATCATCTTCTGATCAGAGAACATTCATTTGTCCCAAGCTCTGTCAAGATTAACTGCAAAACGCAACAGTAAAGGAAAGCAAATGTCTATCACACAGAACAGTCCCATGAATATCATAGAGCACAACATAATATGATTATGATAACAATTTACACAGGGCCTGACACACATCTATTATGAACAGAGTTACCTCATAAATGCATGGCCCAATATGTCATATTCATAAACGGGACATCAGTATTCTTTTTTTACAATTCTATAGGTTTAGACACATCCATCTAGGTCACTGGCTTTGTAACAATTCATGAATTCTAAAATCAAGAGCTTGTATTCAATGATTTATATGAACAGCAACAAAGTGTCATTGTTAAAATGAGGAGAACATGATATGGAAATATTGTGGATAACAGGCAAGAAATATGACAAATATCTAAGACAAACAGCATAATAATTTGCTGAACACACATCGATATAATGACTACAACAGTAAAAACAATGTTATGTGATCCATCACCACCGCTGGTGACATATGAGAATTTAATATATCTAACAGTATTGTATGTGTACAACTGTATGCATTATCTACCAAAAAAAATATTAGCATTCAGTAACCTGAAAAATCAAAACATTATGAATAAGCTTGTTAGATATGAACTGCTGCACACAGATGTCTATTTGCACAAGTGTCAGTTAACCTAGGCTATAACTGCATTTCTATCAAATCACCCAAGGTGTTGGAGGTAGATGCGGTACAAATGTTGACCTGCAGGGCATGCTGGATATGAACTGCTGCAATGAAATATCGATCTGCACAAGTGTCAATAATCCCAGTCTATAACCATACTTCTAGAATTGAAAGGCATGCCACACAATCTGCAAATGGCAATGTAAACAATGATGCAGCAGACACACATTCACTCTGTGAATAGGCAGACTATGCACAACAGATCAGTCACTGGAAATCACAGCCAGATATACAAATGTGCCAAACCATGCATCATAAGCAACAGTCAAATCACTTAGCCTTGTATGCAAAACATTCAGCTCAAGATATGTGTGACAGATACAACAACCAAACTGTTATTTACATTGTGGAGAACAGTTCTAAAACTGTGATGACTCAATGGCTCAATTCTACATGAAAGTTCAACATTTTTAGATTTCAATCGCAATTGTAAGTGTGACGCCCCTCTTCTGGGCCAGTGATCAAGGAACCTGAATCCTCACCACTGACACTAGTGAGGGACATTCACTTGGAACAAAAATGGATGCACACAGTATTTTCAGATACAGCTCTCTGCACCAAGCACAATTTCCCTTAAGAACACACAAGGAACACACTTAGTCTGGGGGCTGGGTTCCCCCTTCCTTTCTCTAGGTCCCCAGTAGGACTCCCCACTGACACAACTGTAAAGTTGAGCCGTCAGCCGAGTGTTCCAAGCCAAGTCCTCCACCACCCTCTCTGTGAAACCAGTGTTCTGTGTCCCCGCTTCAAGTAGCTGATACACACACTCTTTGAGATTTGATTATCACACACACACACACACACACACACACACACACACACACACACACACACACACACACACACACACACACAAAAGGCTGTCATGGATTTGCCAGCTATGCCTCCTTTGCCCAGACTATAAAGTAGGTATTGCCACCAGAAAACTCCAAAGCCAACTACTCTAAGGCTCTTACAGGGATACCCAATTATACTGAGTAAAATTAATACTAACAAGAATGGTAGTGTTTGACCAATGCAGCAAGGCTTTCAGGAGTGGTCACAGTGTCACCAAATAAATATAACTACTCTCAAAGTTTAAAATATTCTCAAAAAGACTAGCCACAATGAAAAGTTTACATATATTTAATAATAGATAATAAAAGAATATGAAAATACTAAATGTATATTTACAATAAACACCAAGGTTTCAATCACAGGAAATATTAAAAATAACACAGATGGATAGATTCACACAGATACAGAAAAACAATAATTAACTAACCTCACTATATTTTTCCTGACTGATTAAAGAATCACTGTTCCCCAGTTTACTTACTAGAGCAAGGCAAAATGATGTGGTTGAGTGGTCTTCCTTTGTCAGATTTCAAACACAGACTGCACTGAGACTTCTGTCTCATCCAGTATTAAAACATAATTTCAGTGCTGGATTACAGAATGATCTCACATACATCTGGTTATCTGACTTCTGGTTTCCATTCTACCCCCCCCTTACTAGAAACTGAACCAGAATCTAACACATATGTGTTACCATCCACACAAACTATTTCAAAAACAACATCCACTCTTCCAGGGTAGCAATTAGTTCACCCCCTAAGGATAATACAGTAGGATTCCTAGTCCTGGTTTTCACATGCATTATGTGTTTGGCTGCAATCAGAACTGTAAGACACAATCTTTATGGCCTAAACCAAATAATTTAATTTCAGACTATTTTTCAAAGTTAGATGGACTAAGATTAACCTCTTCTCTTCCAGTATCCTCTATCCCAATATATTAATTTCAACAGTTACAATACAGTCTGACATACAGGTGTATTTCTTTTCTCCCCAGCAGGACCCACTGTTGGTACATCTGTTTAACACAAGCAACTTTATAAATACATTTTCAGCACAAGCACATCTACTAAAATCAGTTTGATATCCAAATAACATATAATTATTTACAAAGCTCCAGCTAGCTATGCTGGCATATGTTACACATGCACTTCCCTACTCTTTCTGGCATAGCTGGCACTACCCATGTTGTCACATCTCTCCCACCTTTGAAGACTCAGGCTAGTTTCTCAAGTGACACTGAAGAAATACTACTTGAGAGGAATGAGCCTGTCTGGGAATACATTATCCCATACCCTGTCTTGAGAAGCCATCTGCATTGATATTGCTGACCCCACTACACTACGGTGCTATACTATCATGTCATATGCATGCAACTCTTTGATGTGTCTTTCAGCTTTTCCCAGTTAGGGGTCGCCACATTAGAACTCCGGTCCGCTAATGATTGGCAGTAGATTTTTACGTGCCGAGTTGCCGGCCTTGACGCACAACCTTCAATGAAGGCACACCCATTCACGCATGTCTCCACACAGATGACGCTCTAACTGAGAATCTAACAGGACAACATCTTACTGTGAGGCGACAATGCTACCAAAGCACCACCACCGCAGTTCACTCCACCATAGTAATTCAGCATTTTTCTGGCTGGCTCAATGTAGCCATAGATCCAACTCAAACTTCTCCTGCCACCCACTGCAAATACTTAGCATCAGGGCCTCTCTATCATGGTAAGGCTCCATCATGTTAATATGGTTCAGTTTGTGCCGCTACCTCCTGCCTAGGAGTTCTACCATGTCGTGAACATCACTGACCTTCCTTAACACTTTGAATAGTCCTTCCCAAGCTGCCTGCATCTTATTGTGTCTGACAGGAATGAGCACCATAATCTGCTGTCCCATGGCATATGCTCAGCCTTGAGCATTCCCGCCATACAAGACCATTTTCTGCTGTTGGGCTCTTTCCAAGTTCTCCTGGGCTAAACCTATGAGCTCCCTAAGCCTTGCCTGAGGTTTAGGACATATGCCACAACAGACTCCTTGTGGGATTCACACACACCCTCCCATTCATCAAAAATCAAATCAAAAGTCCCCTCACCCTATGCTCATACAGTAACTAAAAGGGCGAAAAACCTGTGGATTCCTGGGGTACCTCTCTGTATGCAAACAGCAGATGAGGCAAATATTTCTCCCAACCTCTCTTAAACTGGTGTGCAAATGTCTGTAGCATGGTTTTTAATGTAGAGTTTAACCTCTCCACAATGCCATTAGTCTGGGGGAGGTAGAGGTGGTCTTTAGGTGCTTCACCCACAGCACTTCCACAGACAAGCCAGCAGGTATGACATGAAATTGGCACCTCTGTCAGTTAGTATTTCTGTCAGCAAAAACCTACCCTGCTGAAAATCTCTAACAGATCATTTGCCACATTCTCTGCCTTGATGGGGGACAGAGCTACCACTTCAGGGTATCTAGTAGCATAATCTACTACCACCAGGTATACTTTTTCTTTGTAGAACTTGGGGTACTCAGAGGCACCGCAATATCCTTAGTTACCCTCTGAAATGGTTTCTCAATCAGAGGCAAAGGCATTAAAGGAGCCTTGACCTTGTCTCCTGCCTTGCCTACTTTTTCCCACTGCTCACAGGTCCTGCAGTATCCTGTTACATCCCTTGCAATCCCAGGTCAATAAAAGTTCTGCATAATATGTCTCTTGGTAAGCTTTATGCCCATATGACCTGCAAAATGAATGTCATGTGCTATGGCTATACGGGCCAGACAGTAGGCTCTAGGCACTAGCAATGGCTGTATTTCCCGACCCTGTAGCCCTTCCTCAGGGCTACACTCTCTATACAGTCACACTTTGTTCCAGTATACAGATCCCCCTTTTCCTTGAGTATCAGGTGCTCCCTAACTATCTCCCTCAAGCTTTTTAGTGTAGGGTCTGAGAGCTGAGTCTGTCTCAGCTCTACCTTTGTGACTCTTACCAGCTCCCCTCCTCACAGGACATCTGTACATTACATGTGAAACATCTAACCCTTGATCCTGGCCATGTATCTGAACTAGTGGCTTCTCCTTTTACTGGTGGACTCTGCTGGGGTGGTTTAGAATGCCCTCCATGGGTTCTCTTATATCCATGTGCAGCACTGGGTATCCCCTTCTTGTGCAGCGGTGCTCTGCCTGTTAAGTAGAGATCCCCTTTTTTCTCCAGCTCAGCTACATTCCTGGTCTGCCAACCAGATTCTGATGTCCTGAGGCAAAATGCTAAGAGATTATTCCCTCACCAAAAAGCTCTGTGAACCTTTGAAAAGTGGCCTACCTATGAAAATAAGTGCCTAACTCAGCAATATAATCACATACACTTTCATCTGCCTTGTGTCTATGCTCACAAATTTTTTTTCTGTAAGCTTCAGGTGTTAACTTAAGACATTCCAATAAACATTGTTTTACTTTACCATAGTTTAAATAATCAATATTAGACAATTTAGAAACAGCTGTCACAGCTTTACCATGGAGTAAGAGGGTCAGGAATTATACCCAGAGCCTTTGGTCAACATTATACTGTTTACATACGTTTTCAAATATATGAATAAAACTATCAAAATGATCACCCCCTGTAAAGTGTGGAAGAAATTTACTGACCTTTATTGCTTTTGGGGTTCGGTTATTCCCTTCCACATTGTCTCTGTCTTCCTGTAGACCAGTCAGCATGTCCCTTTCATGTTGACGCTGCTTCTCATTTTCGTTAGCCTCCAAATGCTACAGTCTGTCATTTTCTTTAGCCTCCAAATGCTACATTCTTTCATTTTCTTTAGGCTCCAAACACTGCAGTCTCTCTGCTGACTCTAATTCCAAATGTTTGGCCTCCAGTTTAAGTCTCTTTAACTCCTGATGTATTTTAAGTCCTCTGAGGAAAAGGTGAACTGTCCTGTTTCTGAGGACTCCAAAGCCTCATTGTCAGATGCAGATAGGGCTGAAATAATTTCCTGTTTAGTCAGGTTGCCCTGCACCAGTCCTTAGCCTTTGCACTCTTTGGCCAACTGGTTCTTTGTCAGCTTGCCATAATCCTCTGTTGACATCTTTGCCTGTTTCCTCTGACTGATTTAAACTAATACAAAATAAATAAAACTGCTGTGAAAATGAAACTCTGTATGTTTACTTTGTGGCTGCTGAGAGTGCACATTTCTTCAGTGACAACTGTCTACAGGCTGTAGAAGGTAAATTAATATCCTCACCACTGATCACCAATATCCGATGACCCTCCTCTGGGCCAGTTATCAAGGAACCTGAATCCTCTTTGATATACAAATGACATATAATTCTTTACAAAACTCCAGCTAGGTATGCTGATATATGTTACACATGCACTGCCCTGCTCTCTTTGGCATAGCTGGCACTACCTCACATTGTCACAGTAAGCAGAGCTATTGTGTGATGATTTCACTTACTTTACAGATTCATGATAGGTATTCCTGCATTCTAATCAATATACATGTTACTGTGAAATATAGAGACCTGTAAGCAGGGGAAGATGCATTTCTTTGTATAAAACAGAAAACAAAATCAACATACCTCTGTCCCTCTATAGCTTCTCAAGCCTGTACATCCACTTGATGCACATGGTTCAGTTCCCGCTGCAGTCCTCCTCACCTGAAATCAGAAAAAGAATGTATAAATAATGTATTCCTCTAACATTGATATACATTTCTCAGCATAGTTTCTGGGCATTTATTTCTGAAGAACAATAGATACAATACAAATTTGATAATGTTGCATACAGGTGTTAATATCTTTGAACACAGATTGCAGGACATGAGATTCAAACATGCATCCACAATCCACCTCCAAACATTAGCCTTGAGAGCTACCTGTATAATTAACACATCTTGAGTGAAATAGCGTGCTTTGAATCCAGTGAAAAGACTTCCTGTTTTGACATCATCTGGATGGGAGATGATTTACTAATAAGGATTTTGGTTTAGGATTTCAAATTATGAACATGTTTGGGTCCTTTGGCTAAACAGATTAAAAATGATATTCATGCCAGCACTATGTTCAGAAACATTAACAGTAATGGAGAGCATCCATTCCTCAGACAGTGGGACACTGTCATGTAGCTAGAGCTTCTGTGAACATAACCATACATGTTGTTGCACATAAGGGACACAGTATGATACGTGTGAAGACCATGATACTCCTTGCCAAAGTGCACATCAATAGGAAAATACATACCTCTTTTCCATTCTGCATTTGAGCTGTTAGTCTGCCCATCGCACTACCTCAAAACTTAAGGATGACTTCGATCTTCAATTGATTATAAAATTTCATGATAAAACAGACTTTGATGGCCCTTTTACAAAGTATACAATATTAATAAATGAATTTCTCAGACATATAACAGTATTTAACAAGCTTTACTAACTTTGCTGTTAAGTAGCTGATGTTAACAGAATGTTATGGATCACGGGTATGTTGGTAGCAATTCGACATATAACTGAGTTCTTTGTAACCATACTCAAAATACACATTAATACCAATAAGTGGAATATGCACCTCTAAATAAATGCTGTGGGTAGATTAAAGCAGAAATGTGTCCTCTCTCTGGATCTGAACAAACAGCATGACAAATTGTAAGGTGGCTGGCCTGTTTCCTTATACACCAAGTTAACAGCCAGCACATGTTATTTCCAAACAAACAGGCACTGCTCTACAAACCCTGTTGTTAGAAAGTTGATGCCATAAAAGCGTTATTGATTACAGGAATATTGGTAGGACTTCAACAACTAATGCAGTTGTTCATAAAAATGGACAACAGAAACTTTAATATCAAGTTTTGACTGTATGATTCCTTAAACCTCTTGCATTAGAGCCACATGGGATATATGCAAATGACCTCTAAGAACATCCAGTGTTTCAGCTATATGGTGATTCTGAATGCCCATGACTTTTTAAGTCATTTAATGGACAAATTCAGGCCACTAAAGCCAAACTCCACTAGCTGTGGCTATACATGTTTCATCCTTGTTATGTCCTCATCATTACAGCACAAGTGGACTGTTTGGCTAACCATTTGAAACACAGGGCTGTTATACCCAGCTGATGTCTATTATCATTAGGGTGTCTGGGAAATATCCCAAATAATAAACCAAAACAATGAGTAAAAACATCACACAGAAAAAAAAGTCAGTAAAAACTACAAGAAAAATCTAGCCAAGAAAGAATTTCTACTTTGTGATTCCTTAAACCTCTTGTATTGGAGGCACATGTGATATATGCAAATGACCCCTAAGAGGTTTAAGGAATCACATAAATGATGCATACTGTTTATGTTGACATATGCTGTTCATAGAATGAAGTGTATAAATCGGGCTCATACAAGAATATTATCATGTGCATATCACTGTCTTTCAAATGGCTAGTTGTCCTAGGGGTGTCAACTTCTTGCCCCAGGAAAATGACATTATAATTGATGCTCTCCAGCAACATGGACGGAGACTCATAGACCATTCAGACAATACAGTTTGGAAACATGAAATCTAGATTACCCTCACCAACATGATCAATGCAGTTGAAGGCCATAACTGATCCCATGCTGTCTGTAGAAGACACTGCTCAGACATGATATTTTGTGCATTCGGCATAGGTGGACATAAAGAGAGACTGAGGGAAGCTGCCGGTGATGCACCACTATTAACCTCACCGATGACATCATTATATTTCTGGCATCACTGCATACAGCAAGAGGGGGAAATGCATCCCCAGTTGTGGGATTACAGCAGGGGCTCTAGGCCGAACAAGTGTGCCTTTATTTCCACTATATGGCTGTATATTGAGACAATCACTGCATATTGCTGTAGCATGCATATTCATGTATTGCTGTTTTTTGATTTTATAGCAGCAGAGCTGAGCCATACACACACATCTACATAGGGTGAGGATGATGAAAGTAAGTCTAATGACATGTATTGATACAACTGAAACACAGACAGAGCAGTCCAAACAACATTTGTATTGTTGTTTGCATTAATATTCACAGGTCCAGCTACGTCCGGACTAAATCAGGAATTTCTTAGCTAAGGGTTTCCACATTGTTATTGTTACCACTAGCATATGTTTACCTCAGTCTCATTTCATGGCACTGCTGTTTACTGTCATATTGTTATTTACCAGGCATTGCACACTATAGGTACATCCAGCAGAGGCCCAATCTGTGCAGGTTCAATTGCAGACAGACTAGGAACGTTACAGAAAAATTGTCATAGCCTGTATCAACATGACACTTGTGTCAATATTTGTCATCAATGGCCCCTCACATGTACAGTTGCAACATCTATCATGAGTATTTGCAGACCATGATACTGTGTTGTATATGTGATGGTGTTAGCATTGTTTTTGCTAAATACATGACTGTGCTGTCTGTCTTTTTACTTTCCCACTGCAGGATCCACAGTACAACCCACAACCTTTCCACAGCAGGAATCAGTCAGTGGTATGCCATTAAATTAATTATGTTTCATACCTCTCGTTGCTGTTAATTTGGTTGTTGTCCTCCAATAATACTGTGTCCTTCTTCCCATTCCTAGCTAGTCTGCATTTACATGATCGCATGTACATACAAGTGGTATGTATATGTCAAACCTTCTGTATGTTTTAACTGTATTCATCTGGTTAATGGTGTCAATGATGTGATCAGTACTTATGTTTTTCCCCCTACAGTCATTGAAATTCATCACCATCTTCCCATGTGGTGCTGTCATGTGTATGTTTTTTGTATTAATCACATATTATGTGTATGTTGGTCTTGTAACCAAATTGAATACTTCATGTATGCAGATTCCTTGAAACAAACATATAGTAGACCTCATGTAAAGTCATTATTTGTAACATTGAATTGATATATATATGTATGTCATATGTCTTTGATGATAGCCATCATGTGATGTAAGCACATTGTTCCAATCTGTGTCTTTGTATCTTGTAGCACATCAGCTATCTGTATCACCTAGCAGCCCATCCAGTGAACATGATATAGTTCAAGATGTGCCTCAGTAAAGTAGTCTGGCCACTGGCATGAAGGCTCTTGATGTGTTTGGAGAGTCCATCCATGAGGCTGACAGTGATGTTGCTGCAGTTGTAGCCTCATATGTGGAGTTCAACTTATCTAGCTATTCAGATGATGCTGGCACAGTGGATGTTGAACAAGGTGAGGCCCTTGACCAACAGACCCCAGAAGAAACCACTGCTGATGGCAGTTCCACACAACAACCAGAAAGAGGGTGTGATGGCCACTCTTTACCCTGGGCCAGTAATCAAGGAGCCTCAATCCTCACCACTGACACCAGTGATAGATGGTCACTAAAAACTGGATCAGATTTAAACGGTATTTCAAATGCAGCTCTCTGCACACAATTTCCCAGAAGAGCACACAGGGGGCATGCTCCATTGGGACTGGACTCTCTGTCTCTCCCAATCCCAAACAAGACCAACCTTGGAGCACTGTATCCCAATTCCAAGTATTAGACACACAGTTGAATATCTGATTTTTCACAGACACACACACACACACACACACACACACACACACACACACACACACACACACACACACACACACACACACACACACACACACACACACACACACACACACACACACACACACACACACACACACACACACACAGACACACACACCTGGGAAAGGCTGACACAGATTCACCATCTGTGTCTCCTCTCTCCAGATTGCAGGGTAGTTGCCACCAGCCAAATACCTCTACAAGGCAAGATGATATACTCCACATGGTGAACTGTACAACTAACAACTACTGAACAAGTGAACTGTGATAACTGACATAGATCTTCTATATATCAGATTCCAAAGAAAAACAAAAACAAACAAACTGCTGCTGCCAGAGTCCCATCCTTCAGCTGGTTATAGAATTGCATCACATCTAGTCACCTCATTTAGAACTCTGTTAAGATTATGTTGCAGCATTTTTTAACATAAGCAACTTTTACAAATGCATTCTTAATGCATGCATCTGTATAAGTGAATGTGACAGTCAAATGACATAAGATTATTTACAAATTTCAACCAGTCACGCTGGCATATGTCACACATGCACTGTCTTACTTCTCCTGGTACAGCTGGCAATACCTCACAATGTTACAGAGGGCATCATGGTAGACAGGGTATCCACCTCCTGCTGCAGACAAATGAACAGTTACAACAATGGCATTGGTCAGATGTGTATGAACTTGCCTGTGCTACAGATCATGTGTCACACTAGCTATGTGTAATGCATGAAGGACTAGAGTGCAGACTTGGTGAGATTATGGTTGCATTGGCTGCTCAGAATGAGAGTCTGCTAACTGTGGCATGATTGGTAGAAATCCTGGGCTCTATAGTACTGCAGCGTTGTCATACAACCAGCAGAAGTGTGCATTCCATGGCTATGCTCAGCAGATTGTAGCATGGTAGAAGCAGTTCATCTGTCCACAGAGCCACTGCTGGCCATCAAGAATCACTGTCTGTGGTCCAACCTGCACAGAGCTCAGTTGGTAACCCTTCTGCTGTGGTCCTGCCAGTCACATAGCTATCAGCTAGTATTCAGGCTCCTTCATCTCAAAATGGTATTGCCACCTGTCCATCTTCTCTGGAGAGCAAACAGGGCAACATTTGTCTGTACATGGTTGGTGCTGAGTGGACCGTGGTGTGAGATGGCAGTGAGGTTGCCCTAGACTGCATTATGTCCTGTGTGGTTTCTCTTTTTTCATGTTATTATATTGTAGTGATTGGAATGTGTAGTACTGATGTGTGTCCATTAATGTTTTCTATACAGTGATACAACAATCTGAGTGTGTATGCAAATGGGGCAGCTTGAAGACTGCCATGTGCTTTAGTTTCCATGTTATGCAGCATGGCACACACTGTTATCATCTTGGCTGCCTTCTCAGGTGTGTATTGCAATGCACTGACAGATGTATCCAGACATCTCAACCTAGCTTTCAGTACACTAAACACATGCACTATGGTGCTTCTGGTTGTTGCATGTGCTCTGTTGTAGGACTCCTGTGCAGTGTTGGATGGTTCATGGTAAGGAGTCATTAGCCACAGCTCAAGTGGATAACCACAGTTACCTGTTGTGGAGAGTGGAAACATATGTCGTCAGGATGGATATTGTTGTTAGGGGTATCCTTAGCTTCTGTCCTAGCTGTACTCCTGTACTTACCTAGCAGTAGTCCCTCAGGTATTTCACATTACTGGAATACAGTCCTCAGTCCACTTTCTCTCATTAAAAAGCATTATGGACACTTCGAGGGTATGTTGCCATGATGTTTGTTATGTTGACAGTTGATGAATGGCCAACTCGTTCTGTTTATTTCTGTTTTGGAGTGTGTTCTCTGTGTGCTATTAAGGTAAATTGTTCTTGGTGCAGAGAGCTGCATCTGAAAATACTGTGTCTATCTATTTCTCTGAAAATTAACATCTCCCACTGGTGTCAGTGGTGAGGATTGAGGCTCCTTGATCACTGTCCCAGATAGTGGATGTCACAATGTACACTATTGTTTCCCCAGAAACACATTTTTGTTTTACAATTATTACCTTTACCTCAGCAAGTAAAATGCTCCATCAGGCATTGTCATAGTCTTCATCCTACCCTTCCCTTAATCAAACTAAATCTGTTTGTTGGCAATTAGTCTTAAAAGTATCGTCCTTTGTTATATGTTCATATTGTATTCTGCATTCTGCAAGGAAATTACAAAATGGATGGCAATGTTAACTACACAATGATATGAATTTGGTAAATGGATTTATTTTATACTGGCATGATATATCATTTTGTATTTTGTAAACTTATATATTTTCTAGTAAGTCCATACCACATAAGAATTGCAAAAGCATGCTGTTGTAATATCTGATACCAATTATCTTTTTTTAATGAAGGAAAAGAAAATTACAGAAAAGGGACTCAAATTATACAAGTTCATATTTATTATTGGCATTATTAAAAAAATCATGACATATCATGCCTGTGACTTTTTTCAAGATATTTCAGATCATTTTCTTTATGAAATAGTTTTACATTTTCTTAAGCTAGGATCCCTGAATACTACTAAGACATTCTGGTCCCTTTGCAAAGCATTCCTTCTCAAATTCTTTTTCTGGAAACTTTTGTAATGTTTTAGCATATGTGAAGAAACTTTTCTTTATTGTACTCTAGTCTTCATAACAACTCGGTTTGTTAAGTGTAGTCATACTCAAAGCATTCCGCATTTTTGTAAAAGTTCTGGAGTGGGCTTATATGAGTGAATGGTAGAAAGTAAATAGTGAACATATGTTGTTTAGTCTTCAGTCGTATTATGCATTTGGTTTTCAAAAAAAAATTGGAGAAATGGTTCTCAAAGTTTCTATTACACATTTGAGGAATTATATGTGTTTTTAGCAAATAGAGTTAATTGAACTTTCTGTAGAATGGTTTATGAGTATGAGAAGCACTTACCACAGGCTGCTATAAATGTTTTTCATTGGTCAGTATGTAAGGTTAAGTACAGTGAATGCATGTGATAGGAAATCCCATGCTGTGTGCTAAAAGCATACCGAACTTCTGCTATTTGGGGGTATTTTTATAACTGATGCATTTTTCATTGTGGGTATTTTAACACAGTGGCAAATAGAACTTTTACAGCTAGAGTTAATTGGGACAAACATTTAAGACAAAGAATTGATACACTTTAAAATGAAGGATCTATACAAGGGTTTGTTTCTTTCCACTTTGATTGCATTACACATCTGCACAGGTAAGAGTGCATTATATTTGTTTTATTAATGAAAGTCAGTGAACTAGAATGTTATTTATAAAAGCAGGAAAACAGATTATACACAGTGAAATTGTCAGTTATGAAGGTTGCTGAGTCACATGAACAACCTTCAAATAGATAAATGCAAAAATGCTTTGTTTATTCAAAGGTATAATGCATACTGTCATATCAAGTTGTGGAAATGCTGAAAATCCTTATGCAACTTCTCATTCCACATGTGGACACCATTATGAATGTGTATGTGTTCTACCTATCTGGATGTATGCAGCCAGTCTCTGTTTTCCTCTGTGCACTTAAACAGACAAACACACACACACACACACACACACACACACACACACACACACACACACACACACACATATATATATGTGTCTATAAAATGTCTCTTTTTAAATGTTATTGCCTGAACATTTCTATATGAAGGTGAGAATGGTGAAAAAGCAACATTTTTTAATAGGCAGAAAAGGCATTGAAGTAAATAGTTCAGATTACCAGTAAATAGCATTTATTTATTTAACATTTGTTTTCCAGGAAAATCTGACTGGACACAACTCTTTTTTCAGTGGAGGGACAGGGAGAAAAGCTCCATGAGTAACAGTAAATTTTAATGCACTAATTATAATAATCAATAAAGTATAAAATAAACAAAATGTAGTATACCTAAGAAAATACAAATTTGGTACTGTACATCATGACAACAAAACCTAGGCTTTGAACTTAGCTAGTACTATTTATAAAATATGACTTATGTCAAGATATAAGATTAAGACAGGCTGGTAGGAATGAAATAAATTGGATATGGTTGGGGTATACTGCGATGTATCAGAGCATTCACGAGGGGTTAGTAGAGGAACATAGCCACTTATTTTTTAGATAAGCTTTAAGTGATGGCTTAAAGTGGTTGGTGGATGACATTGGCATTTATATAGTTTTATTTGATTCATGATTTTAAGATAGGTCTTTAAAGAAATTACAATGTGTGCTAGCACTGAGACTGGAAAATGCATTTATTGCTTAAATTTATATTGATACTGTATGTTTGAAAATCTGTGATGAACATGAATGCTGATTTTGCTTCTGAAATGTCTATGGAGGTTTAATTTTAAGTTTAAGTATTCATCTTGTGAAAGTTTAATGTTTGCTGTGATTTGTCAAGTATACTTTCATTATCATAGATTAAACATAAACGGAGCAGGTTTGTTCTATATCTCTTTAAGCTTTTTATGATGAAAATTGCATGATTTTACTTCAGTAGCCATGGCATAGATTAAGGAGAAATACAGCAAGTAAATATCACCTGATGCTTTCAGATTCATGCCTATAAATGCATTTAAGCATGAATTAATTATTGATGTTTAAAGCTTTACTGTAGAAATTATTTTAACACAGTTCACAGCACTTGCTAGTAATATCACATTAATTATCAGATAACAATAGCAGTTTTTTACTTCCATTATACTGGATTAAAATTTTCTAAACTTAGATATTTTATAAAAAATAAGTATAGTTAGTATTACTTCGTAAATAATTCTTATCAGGCAGCTAACTGCTTGTCAGATTAGTCTCAATTCATTATATTCTCAATAACATAACATAACTGGTAGGTTAATTTCTAATCTGAACGTTCTTTATAGCTGTGTATGAAAAGTGCAGCGAAGAGAGAAATATCTAAAATTAGAAGATATACAAAGGAATATCTGTACCTTTCCCAAACTGTCCTATACATATGCTGTCCTTTCCCTTTAAATACCTCTGCATGAATATGTGTAGATGATTTGATGTTGAAGATGCTAGAACTGTAAGTGTACTCTGTGAGACTGCACACAAACACACACATACATGGACACACACACACACACACACACACACACACACACACACACACACACACACACACACACACACACACACGCACACACACACGCACACACACACACGCACACACACACACACGCACACACTACCAGTAAAGGTGATACAGACCGCATTTTCATACACAGTGGTGCACTATACTACACTACATATTATTTTTTATCTAAATGTATAAAGTATTTTGCTAATATTATTTTATAAAGCAGATAATAAAATAAATCTTTCTAAAAAGCATGAAAGAGCTTTGGTTTAAAGTTGTCAGGTGAGAATGAGCAATATTTTAAAAAAATAATCATTGTAAAGCCATTATGTTCACAAAAGTTTCTTCATAACTGACAAAAATAAAAGCATGAGAGCGTTTATACTAAGTAGCATGGCAGTGCTGTTTATCATGCATCGATGAGCTGATTTGTACTAGAGTCCTGAGGGCAGATTCATAGTCAGAGAAATTCCAGAAAAGGCAGCAGCTCATTGCTCAGGAATTTACATCATTATGAATTATTCCGCTGTGCAGTTGGAAAACCTGCACAGTGAAGCACCTACCACCTGCATTGTAGTAGTACAAATGAGAAGATGTATATGTATATAAAACACACACACACACACACACACACACACACACACGCACGCACGCACGCACGCACGCACGCACACACACACACACACACACACACACACACACACACACACACTGATACAATACTTACTTACATCCTGACACTCACTGACCTACTCCCGCACTATCACAGTGCTCACTCATACACTGTGACACACTACTACAAATGCATATGCATGCATGCATATTCACACACGCAGGATGAAATGGCTCTGATTCATCATACACAGATTCCCACCATTAAAAGGATGTGCAGCACAAGAATGGTATATATACTGAATGCTTTTAGATCACAACTCACATCTCACTTGTGTAGTTTGGTGTCTAAAAATCCCAAATTACTCAAGCACTGTCACTGGGCAGCACATTTGCAGGATCATTTACATAGAGTACCTCTATGGAATAGTGCATTTCAATGTCTCAGTAGTTCAACAGGTAGCACATTTACCTTTGTTACAGAAGTCTGTGGGTTTTATTCCCACATCAGTTGGATTATTTTTTCCAGTACTGACAACGCAGCATAAGCGAGTGCTGAGTGTGCCTTCCTTTGGATGAGATGTTAAACTAAGACCTTATCTCTCTCAGTTTGTGGTAGTTAAGGTGGATGTAAAAGATCCTGTGGTACCCATGAGAAAGAGCAGAGAAATGTTCCCCTGTGCCCTGATGAAATATCTTCTAGTCAGAATGAATACCACCTCAGGACACCCCTGAAAAGATGATATTGGCCATTGGGCTAGTGGGACTAACCTGGTCACCAAAGTACAAATAAATAAAAGTGACACTCTGAACCTTGCTGCCTAAACTGCACAGCGGTGATGTTGGGCAGCAAGCTGGGGGCAGACTCTACAAAGCATGCAAGAGGTAGTGTGACTTGCTGTCTTTTATTAACAGCATTCAGTGGTATGTGCTTTCATCTTTCATCTGTATTCCAGACTTCATTAGACAATGTCAAAAAATTAATTAAAACTTTCCACATTAAACAGATGAAAGAAACAGGGATACATCTACTGGTTGCAATGTCAAATATAGAATATGAGAGAAAGGACTGTTGCACAGAATTCTGACAACTGTGTTTTTGTTCTAAACCTTCTGATAGTCAAAAAATTATGGAAAAAAAAAGACTTAATTTTGGGAGGCAGAAAAAAATGCCCACCAAATACTACTGTAGGCCTTTTGGGTCTATATTAGATGAACGAAAGTTCATCTTAGCGAACGTTCACATGAGCGAATATTGCAGAACTCGAAACCGCAATTGTGAGATCGCAGTACAGTGAAGATGGGAATATTTGCCCTTTCCTCACTGTAGTGCAATCTCAGAGTTGGAATATATATTTGGGGGAGTGCAGCCCCCCATAATTGCAGTTTCAATTACCTGGATATTCTCTCATGTGAGCGTTCGCTAAGATGAACTTTCCTTCATCTAATATAGGCCCGGCCTTTTAGTTTCTATTGGTAGGAAACCATAATGCGAATTAGCCACCTGAACTAAAGTTAATATATATATATATATATATTACATCCTACAGATGCAAGAAGTATTGTCTACCTCTGATGAAACTGAAATGGTTTATGCTTATGAGGGGTAACCAAGCCTTGTCCCATCTAGAGACTAGTTATTCTGGCCAGACATTTGTGTTAACAGTTAAGAAATGAAATAGGCAACTCAGCACACTTCAGATGGCCCTTTCTCAGGCTAAAGTTAAAGTAATAATGTGGCATGGGACACTTCTACTTGAACATTTTGTCACACCTAAAGACATTCAGACAGCCTACATAAATGAGGACTCACCACCTCTGAAATGTGCCTCTAATCCAACACAAAAGATTGTCTAGACCAGCTGCATATTTTCAGGTGAGAGAATTAATTGTTGTAATTACTTCTTCAACAGACACAGGCTTACTTATTAAAAGCACAGGTATATCAGATAATGGTACTAAATCTGCAAATTGCAAGAAGGCCTTCTTGGAATCTGCCTTAACCTGATTCTTCAGAACGATGCATAATTTCTGTAATTAGGTATTTCATAAGAATGACAGATTAATAAACTTCTCCATTCAGCTTTATTTTATAGGTTCATAAATAAGTACTAGGCAAGCTGCCCTTGCAGGCCATTTTAAGTCTAGCCAAATTCTTTTTTGTGCTGGAAATAAACTATTGTATTTGGGTATAGATTGCCCTTACCTATCCCATGGTTAATACCTATATATTACCCCTAATGAGAATAACTGGGATCATGCCATTGATAGTTTGAGGGAACCCATGCATGTGTTAAAGCATTTAGGAGCTGCTTCTGTCCATTGCTAGTACAGGGTCAGTCTTAGGATAAATAATCTGTTTACCATCCATAGATCTAAGTTGCACTTGAATATGGACAGGGATGAAATTTGTTTTATGTGGATGGGGAGTCTGTTCCAGAGGAGTGGTGTCCTCTGTGAGATATACCTGCCCCTCCAAACCATTCTATTGATGGTGCAAAAGAGGTTTAGATCTCCACACTGAGTATTTCTAATGTCACTTGACTTGCTGAAGTGTACTAAATCCATCAGTAATGAATCAGAAGATGCCTTGTATGCCAGTCACAGATCACGTCTTAACAGTTTGTAGGATACTGAGAATTAGTGACAAGGCTTTCATTCAGTCCATGTAGGACATGCTGTTTAGACCTGGCATCCTTTTAGTAAGGTATCACAGTGGGCATTCCAGTTGCTACATGTCTTTAGACTGATAGATGCCAAAGGGAATGTTATATTCAATGACTGGTCTAATGAGGGCTGAGTAAATGTGGAACAATGACATCCCCAGATCTAGACAAAATCCCTTTGTTTATATGTTGCACAATATAGAAGAACTTACAAGAATGAAAACGTGTTGGCCAAAAGTTAGATCACTGTCCATATAAGTTCCCATATCCTGAACAACTGGGTCATCTGTTAGGGATGTATTGTCAACGTGGCAGATCTCTGGGGTAAATGACTTCCAAAATGATACAATAATGAACTTTTTAGCATTTATTTTCAGTCTATGATTTTGGCACCAGTTATTTTTTGGGGATAAATCTTCCTGCAGGATGGCCAAGTCATTTGGGGATTCAGTGACTGCTCTTAGCATGCAGTCAGCTAGCCAGAGCACTTTGGCATTGACTTTTATTTAAGAAAAGTAGATGCTAAACAGCACAAGTTCCAGCGTAGAACCCTGGGAGACTCATCTGGTGACTGGTGTATTTATAGTGGTAATGCCCTATTTTGATTATCTACGTCCCGTCTGTGAGCTAGTTGGAAATCAAGCAGGTGACTAAGGGGTTTATTCATACTTTATTTAGCTTTTCTTCTATGCCTAAATGGGGAATTTTGTCAAAGCTTTAGCCAGATTGAGGTTGGTGATGTATACCATTTTACTGTTTAGTAACTGAAATAGTTAAAAGAAAATGACAATGGAGCCAACCTATGCATTGCCACCTTTCCCTCTATTTTCTCTACCTGTGCTACTTAGAGCTAATGAACTGGTTAAACTGTACTACTGTCTCAATTATTAACATCACACTGCAGCAGAAGAACTGACTAATCTTTCTCATCAAGGAGTCTGAACCATCTAAGTCCAAACATGTGAAATGTCCTGCACTATTTTTAGTACCTACCACTATAAACACTGTAGAACTTTGCTCACTATATGACCTGAACCTGAAGAGAGACAGCATTTTTCATTTTATAGAACAGTCCTTTGCTTTATTCCAAAAGATGGGCCAGGGAATTCATACACATTGTGTGCTATCCAGTTTTTGTGATTTACAGTGTGTAATATACATAATCTAAAAGTACCGTACTGCAAAGATGTGACCTGCTGTGGGGGCAGTTCCTAAACAAATAGCTCTGCAGTACAACAGCCATAGATGAGGATTGTGTGCTACTGGTCAGTCACTGGGGATAATATGCAGCATATATGCACTGGATTACATGTGCAATAAAGTGATTACACCCATCTGCATTTTAGTCATGCATGACCGTATTCTCTCTAGTTGCTGCTTGTGGAACATGGAAAGTGTACTTGCTTTGTTAGACAGACAGTCAGACAGTGTGTTTCCTTACTTAATAATAAGACTGCAGCACAGCAGTCACATGAGCTATAAATTCTGCTTGGGACTAAAACTGAGCAGGAGACCTATGGTTTCTGTTAACAGAAGTGGCAGTCAGGACCTTCCACTCTTAGTCTGGCTTGACTGCTGCACAGACATATGGTAGATTAGTTCATGACTAGTATTGCACACTACTCATGCTAGCAGAGCAGATTTGTATTGGCATAATATTTCTGTGAGAGATCTGCTGATCATCAGAAAATGATGGCTGCTGGTTGGCATCATGTATAAGACATACAGAGGGGTCAGTGGTGGTTTCACAGTGTATTGGGGTGCACCATAGGGGTGTCAGAACATTCTTATAATTTAGCTACAGTTATTTTCTTGATAGCTGAATATATGGATAAGCTGTTGTTGCCTAGGCATGTATTTGTTTACTACAAAAAAGACAGCAACTCAGCAAGGGACTGGGCTTGCACATGTATTTTCTTAGCATATACTCAAGACATATACCCCTGTAACCTTTGATCTTGGAGGGGCAGCATTTGTTCATCTATATATGGTTTACTGAGTTGTGGATGAAAGGGCCTCCTTCTTTTGCATATCTACCGAGTAGGTGATTTTCTTATGTTATGCCAAGGTAGTAGGCAACATGAAAGGGAGCCCACAGGATGTTTTGCAGGGGGGTGTAAACCCATAGACCCACCCATGCAGCCCCCCCCCGCCCACGCAACACCCCCCACCCACGCAACATCACCCCCCACACAACCATTACAGGGTCCCATTACTTGGCTATTTCTCCCCAGTTGCCATAAACACTGTTCAAAATTCTCAGTGTGCATACTGTTTTATGCTTTACTTCTACAATGATTACAAATATCTGGATTTAATTAGGAATCTGTGATATTTTTTTACATACCCCATGTACATTGCAACTAACTCAAGGGAACTTCCAGCTGGCAGCCCTTTTGAATTCTGATCAAGAAGGCTTGGCTGTTCAGTTCTCTATACTGGAATAATTTCTCATTCATTGCGAATAATCATTTTATTTACTTGGATACTAAAAATTTTCCTTTTTACTTTTTACCTACCATAAAGACAATGTATTTGTTTTACCTTAAAATACTTCCCCTCGTTTTATTTATTTATAAGTGACTTAGAAACAACTACTGGGGAACAGTGTTTATTAGCTCAGTATTTCTCATGTAGGACACTAAACTGAGTCCCATGAGCCTGTTCAGATTATACAGATTTAAACAGATTAGTTTATAACACTAGTGTTCTTTGGCTTCCAAGATTAGCTCTCAGTAACACAAGTTGCTGTTTAAATAAAAGCTGGCATTCTGTGCTCTGAATGCACGACACATTATAGCTGTATTTAACTTAAACCGTGTGCAGTCACTAAATTATGTATATCTGTTAATTAATGCTTAATCAAGCATTTCTTCATAATCCCAACATTGCCACAGTTGCAAATCACTTCATATTTTTATAGATAATTCCAATAGCCCTAATAAATGCACATTATTAATTATTTTTTCAAGATTAGTTTTACTGGGTGGGCAAGGGAAATGGCTGACCCTTAGTTATATGAAACTGTGTCTGCATTATCAGTGATGTGAACAACTTCACTATATGCTTAACTAAAAGCTTCAGACCTTTTTTCTTGACACAACCATTACAGTATTCTTCCTGTTACTGTGATAAACAAGAGTAGCCATCCATAAGAAGTGTACATATTTATACATATGATTATACATATGATCATAATATATACAGATTGTATTAATTATAATAAATAATTTAATTATATCCCTTCTATAATACAGCACCACTTGTTGGACTGTTTTAAATTTATAGTTTTGAACGTTTTTCCAGCAAGCAATGAAACAAAACATATGAACCAATAATGATAAACTGCCCAGTTCAGAACATTTCAACCATAAAAGGCCACTCAAACTTCTGTTATTACAATCCACCAATATCAGTCAATGTGCACAATCTCTACAGAAGTAAAAGTCATCTGAATAATTCTACATTAAAGAGATCTGAAACTAATGAAGAGGCTGTTGCTAGAAAACAACTTTATATTTCAGTGTTTCATCTACAAATTCAATACCTGCTGCCCTTGAAGAATAAAATGCCTACGTTACATTAAAAAAATGGTAAGCTCGTATATTGCAATAGGGAATGGGAGGTAAGCTGAAAAACAAGTTCACAGTTTTTAGGCATCTCATCCAAAGGAGGACATAGTCAGGACTGCTGCACTCCACCCCCCTTAAAATACAAATCTACATGCTGTGGGAGTAGAACCTATAGCCCTCTGCATTAAGATGCAAGTATGTGACCTGCTGTGCTACTAATACTGCTGTAAAATTTTATACCACAATAGTGGTACCATTTGCTAAACAAAACAGTTGCACATTTTAAGCAGAGTTAGCATGAGCAGCAATAAACTTATCTTCCCTTGAAACTCACAATTCCTTGAAAATGCACTTGAAAATGAATTCCACCTGCTAACTCTTAACTAGGGCATTGCACTCTCTCTCACACACCTCAACCTCTTAATGCAAGAAATCTGGACAAATCCCAGCATAAATAGGGACAGATTATAAATATTGCTCTCATGAACTTAGAACATTGCTAGAATAACAGGATTTATGTTAGTATGCATTTTTCTAAAGGATATGACATCTAAAACTCAAATGTCTGTCATTATTTAGCAATGTCAATCCTTTTTAGGAGGAATATGAGGCAAAAATCTGGACATTCTGCAAAAACCTGGACAGCTGAGGGGTATGTTACCGCCTACTTATACAGACATACAGACATACATACACACTTGGCTATTTTGTCTTCTGCTTCTGATTAAGGTTACAAGTACAACTTCAGAAGCTCCACCAGAGGTTTTCTGCAAAAAGAGTTACAGTGACATGACCTGTCAACATTTCTTACTAGTATAATACTCATTGGAGTCTTGTACCAGCGTAGTCCTGCTGCCTCTATCCCCTCTAGTATAATTATTCTATTCCCTGGTGAACTTTCTCCATACATTTACTTCTTTATGATCATATTTAACAATGTTCTACACATGCTTCCTATAAAGTTTCTCTATATCCCTCCTTTCATAAATGTACCTGTATATTCCCTTATAGCTCCTTTTCTTTCTTTGCTAACTCAGTGGGACATTGGTATATAATTTTAGCAATAAGAATCTGTCATGTGTATATGGGTGTATATTATAATATTTTTTATATATATATATATATATATATATATATATATATATATACACACACACACACACACACACACACACACACACACACACACACACACACACACACACACACACACACACACACACACACACACACACACACACACACACACACACACACACACACACACACACACACACACATATATATATATATATTTTTTTTTCACTATGAAGGGTCAATATTTCAGAACATCGAATCTCTGATAGTAGACGACCAGAGGATCAAAGTACTGAAATATCAAACTTACAAAAAAATAACCTAAAACATGGAAAGTTCTTATTTCAGGTGTTTATAGGGGGGCAAAAAAGAATCTGTGTGAGAGTCAGACAGATGTGAACAGTCATTAATGGATTATTCATTTTTTCATTTATACTTTAAACTTCTGCCTCTCCCCCATACACAGACACATGCCAAATATGCAATGATGTCAGTGCAGATCTCAAAGCTTTCATAGATGCACCATGTGCTAGTTAAATGGATTGTGAACAGAGATGCACAGAGCTCAGAGATGTACAAAACTCCTGCAGTTTTTATAT
This sequence comes from Protopterus annectens, assembly GCF_019279795.1. NCBI lineage: Eukaryota > Metazoa > Chordata > Ceratodontiformes > Protopteridae > Protopterus > Protopterus annectens. The sequence goes on from NC_056725.1 coordinate 400,587,178, forward strand.
CTAAACACTACAGTTTTCTATACATCTTTTATGCCACATCCATCTTTCAAGGACTCAGAAAACCAGATGTCAGCAATGAATGCTCATCACAACAGCTTCTCAAGGACATATGTATTCTCTAGTATTACAATGAACCAAGGCCTGTGTCTCTGGAGAAAACAGCAGGAATCTCTGATCATCATTATCTCTTGCTGTAGTGATTAGTTACTAGGTCATGTTAAAGTGCAGTACATATGCAAATTACTTACTCCTGTTTTCTCTGTTTTTATAAAAAATGGCCATATATTCACCAGGTTACAGAGTATTGTGTTTCACTGCCCTGTCCTCTTTTACTCATGAAAAACAATTAAGTTGCATAAAGAAAAAAGAAAGAATCTCAGTAAAATAGCAATTGCACCACTAGAACTGGGGAAATTATGCATCAAATATTCAAATATATCAATCAATTTCCAGAACAGAAAACTTATGCTCTGTATGGTCTGTAAAGAAACCAGTCTTTTCTGCCTTGTCTTTATGCTTTTATTTCCTTCTGTGCACTGCCGTCATAAAAGTAAGCTCTAGAGGACATGAATATACTGTACATTTCCAACTTATACATTCCAAAGTGGGCATTATAAAATGATTGATCTAATGAGGACTTTGTAAAGGGGGGCAATAACATCTCTAGATCTAGTCACAATTTGTTTATGAGCTGTGCATTATAGAAACACTTTCTTATGACTCTGGGCTCATGTTTGTCAAAAGTTAGGTCACTGTACATACAACTACTCCTGTTTTAGAAGCAGGTTTGACTACTTATAATCACAGATTATATGGTACCTAGACAATCCTATGCTTTCACTAGCAGCTTAAACAGTGAACGGAGCAAGCCCAGCAGCAGTTTCATAACATAAATACATGGCAGTGGTTACAGTGTGACTGGCAGCAAGTTTCATAAATAAATGGTAGTCCTTGATGGTATACTTTTGATAACACCTGCATTAACAGTTCTCTACAAATGTGAAGACCATATTTTCTTTAATGCATTCCCATACATGTATACATACTTGCTTCTTTATACTTTAGCTTTCAAACTGCCTTGCTGCACAGTGGTAAGTCTAGGCACTAAACCAAAGGCTAAAAAGGTCACACAGACAAATTATTCACTAAACACAGCAAGAGACAGAGCCAAGCTAGAGTTTTCACTACCTGATAAAATTCTTGTAATGCAGGCCCTTAAAATATAAGCAAATGACCCCATAAGGACCTGATGTGCTTCAGCAACACAGCTTCCGAATGCCCATGACTTTTTCCTTTTTCAAAGGCTTAAAAGATACTTCAAGCCAATAAAGCTAAACTCCGCTAGCTGTGGATTTGTATGGTTTAGACTTTTAATTGACTTCATTGGCACAGCATAAGTAGATAGCTTGGCTACAGTTAAAAAATACATTTTAAACCAAGTTGGACCTCATAAATGTCAAGAAGCCTAAAAAATATCTCAACTAAGGTAACATCCAAACCAACATGTAGAATGATCATACAAACAACAAGGCAATAAAAACTGCAAGAAAATCTCAGACAAACTGGAATTTCACACTCCTAAGTCTTACATCAGCTTCTTCTATTGCTAATCCTGGCATTTATTAGTTGCTATTGTCATAGAAGTGCTGCAGAAACAATTCACTCGAGTATAAACTAGCATTTTTATTTTGACTTATTTTTTAATTTTTGGGGGGAGGAAGACTTTTTTAATGTATGTTGACCATAATTTGTCTACATTAACCTTTTTTGCACCATTTCTCTACCAATTAATGGTGTGCTGAAATTCAACAGTTGGTCTAAATGTTGTAGTTTTAATTCATTCTTACTGCCAACAGCTAAGCGAGTCCGAACTGCAAACATGCTGATGCACCCTCTTCTAACCCGCAATGCTTTGTGGCCACCACCTGCTAGACAAAACTTAATATGCTTATTTATTTTTCGACCAAATGTGTTTCTCTTAACTATAACATAAACCAAACCACTCTTGCTTTAGGTATTCAACACAATGAAAAAGGTGGATCTAAATTTCTTTCCATTTAAAAGTCCGCTGAAATACAGATTAATAATTTCAAACACATTGTTAAAATCTTTATTTATAAGTACATGGAATACAGAGCACCGATCCCTTTCCTGTGTCACATTAAAGTAGTTTTAAAATTGTAACTCCTAAGGTGACCTTAATTGCGCGACTCTCTGGCAGCAATGATGTGATTCCCTTCCCGCGTACGTTTGTGTTTAAAACTCATGCGACACACGCATGACTGTTGGGTCCTGACTCCTAAAACAAGTCTTTGCAGCTGAAAAGTGCTATGGTTCTGGGTGGTGCCTATGCACAGAAGATGAAAACAGGTCGCAAACACCTGTTGCATTTGTGTGATTGGATGGGATGCAAAGGGCGTTCTTAAAAAGGAACGCCCTTTAAAAAAAAAACTTTTTTTTTTTAATTAAAATAAAATCAGCCGGATCCAGGGGGGTGCAAGTGCACCCCCTTGCACCTGCCTGAAGGTGCCTTTGGCAACATGGTTTGCAGTTCACACAATTTTATGAATTACATCAGTCAGTGGTATGTGTCTTTATATATGTACTACTTTTATGCATTGGGGGGGGCCATGATTGTGAGTACTACTTAGAGTTATCAACACAACCTGCATGATCAGTATTTAAAAACTGCATCCCCAGGAGTAAAACATACACTGTACATATGATATAGATGCCTAACTCCCACTTTTGGGAAATATTGGATCAAGGTAAGGAAGAAGCACAACCTAGTCTGAGACCCTCAAAAGTCAGACATATGAATAAAGTTATTTTTTGTGGAGTAATGTTTGCACTAGGTTTCAACTACTCCAAAGAGAGCACTGAACTTTACAATGCATTCCTGCTGTTTCACCTAGGAATCCCTCACTTGTCATGAGGTGGTACCTCATCTCAGATGTAGACACAGTTCCAGTTATGTTCAAAACAATAGGTGTTGGTTAGACCACTTTGACTCACTTGTTATAAAAACTAGGAAAGAATCTTCATATTTGTTAGGTCCTTGCATACAGTCAAAACAAGAGCAAAGGTACAGTGAAGAGCAAGGTTGATTGATCCCTTAACATGGGATCATAGGCTCATAGGAAGTTACTAGGCTAATGGGCCTAGGGTCTTTACAGGCCTAGCCAAGTTCTACCCTTATTTCAATGATCAGCAAAAATTGCCCCTGTCCAAGAGAGACACAGGAGGAATCCCCAAGGAGAATTTACGGTTACCCATCCAATCTTCCAGATTGCATTTGAAGAGGGCCAGTGAGGTGCTCTGTTTGACATGAAGTGGGAGCTCATTCCAAAGGTGTGGTAACTTCTGGGAGACAAATCTGTCCCTCCAGCAGGTTCTATTAATGTGACATACTAGGTTAGGTCTTTAGAGCGAGTAACCCATGTACCATTTGACTTGCAGATATGCAGCATTTCCAATTAAGCAGGGTTACAGATTGCCTTATATGCAAAGCAGAGATCACCTCTGAGTAGCCTGTATGAAACAGAATAAAGTGACAGTGATGTCAGATGGTCCACATAGGACAGATGCTGAAGATCTTGAATTTTCCTTGTGACGAACCTTTGTGGTCCCTCCAACTGCTGCATATGCTTGTAAAGGTACATACCAAAAGGGGTGTTGTAATCAATTATTGGCCTGATGAGGGAAGAATACAGAGAGGTTATAACTTCTATTTTTTGGATGCAATGCTCTTACTTATAAGATGAGCAATATAGAATGCCCTTCTTACCACTGTGGAGACATGGTGATCAAAGGTAAGATTGCTGTCAACCTGTGTGCCCAGGTCTTTCATCACTGAGTGTATACTTAGGATGTTGTTATTGATGTGGTAGTTAGCAGGAACATCACACTTACCAAAAGAGATGATAATACATTTGTGTGCATTGAGTTTAAGGCCACGACTTTGGCACCAATCATTTGTTTGTGTAAGACCCTCTTTTAGGATGTTGATATCATTTGGAGATTCGATGACCACTCCCAGTTTGCAGTCACCAGCAAACATTGTCAGCCACAGACCTTTAGTTTTAGCTTGTACTTCAGAGAAATATATTCCAAACAGTAGAGGTCCCAGGACAGATCCCTGTGGAACACCACTAGTTACAGGTCTGCTGTTGGAGATGGATTCCCCTATTTTGACTAGATGGGTTCTATCAGTGAACCACTTAGTGATCCATCTAATGACATAGGGGTTGATACATAGCTGAGTTTGTTAATGATGCCTGAATGAGGGGTAGTGTCAAAAGCCTTGGATTAGGCTAGGAAGGCTGTATGCATAGATTTCCCCCTTGTATAGGACCTTGGTGACGGTCTCAAAGAAGTCCACCAGGTTTAACAGGCATGATCTCCCTTTGACAACTCCAAACTGAGTAGGGTCAAGTGTTTGGAGATTACCTATATCTTTCTTGATAAGGTCCATGATGATTTGCTCCACGGCCTTTAGATAAGGTTAGTCAGGCTAATATGTCTATAGTTCCCAGGGTCAGTGGAGGCACTAACTTTGTGCAAGAGGATAACGGTGGCCATTTTCCATTCAGCTAGGATGTAGCCAGAGCTTAGACTATGATTGAAAAGAGTATCCAGCAGTGTTGCTACTTCTTGTTTGAGCCCATGTAGGATGCAACCTGGGATATTGTCAGGTCCCATAGATGCTGCATTGTTGGCCTTAGAGAGGGCATTGCAAGATAAGTATTCAAGCAATTGCAGCTGGCTTAATCACATGCAGTGTCTTGGAACTGTAGCAGGGAGCTATTTCCTTGCTGCAGCATAGCAACTTTGTTAACATTTCAGCATTTAAACAAAGAAGGAAGCAAGCAGATGTTAGATGTGTTTGTAACGTAAGTCTGAGTTTGTTTTTGTGTTTTGTTCCTTGAGGTGTGAGCTTGAGAGACACACATAGTGTTAACAACCTTATAATGTACATCTGTTTTCATTTAAACAGCCCAATACCAGCATATATTTAACAAGGTATTCTTATATCTGCTGATACTATTGGTAAGCAGAATAGCTACCCTGCACTGTAATCAGTACCTAAAAAATGCTTCACCACAGGAAAGCACCGGATCTTAACCTGTTGTCCATGCTATCCGTAGTATGCTTCTCCTGTAAGAAACAAATACATGAGCACAGAATGTTAAGATTCAAAACAATTTTATCTCTTTTTATTATCACATTTCTTTAAAGAATAGAGCAAATATCAGCTATGGTGCCTACTGATTTATTAATACTAAAACAAGGAGGGCAGACTAATTACACCTCATACGTCATCATTATTAGATAGAGTCCTAGAGTGACATTCTCCCTCCAGCTTACCAAATAATGAAATGCACATCTGAAGCTTATACACAGATATATACACAATCACCTTGTAACAGAGTATTTTATGCTGGGTGGTAAACCCTTTGCAGGTTTCATGCTTTGTGATATAGTCCAAGAGACACTGAGCCACACTTAGTGTCCCTGTGAGTTTGATAGGAGATAAGGAAGGAGTGGTTCTAAACCTTGCAGCCTAGTACATAGGGCATGCCATTAAAAATTCACAGAACCATGATTTAAAATGTGCTATATAATTAATTTTACAAAAGAGCACAGTTGCAAGATTTCAGACAAAATTACAGATCCTTGAAGAAAATGCAAATCTGACAGGACACAAAAGAGAAATATGAAATACCAGTCACAAACATGACACATCTATTCAGACAGTGACAACAAAAAGCTAATAAAATCAAACTGCAGAGCCTAACATAGCTTTATTATACAACTGTGTCTTAAATAAGGGATAGGATTCAAAGAGGAGTGCGGTATCCCCATGTGGCACAAATTCCAAAGGATCTTACTGCACAGTGCATCCAAAATCTGTTAATGGAAGTCGCAAGCAAGGAATAGCCCTGGCATGCTGAGCAAAAGGCCAGGCAGAAAAGCAGATGAGCAGTGCTAACATACATAGCAACTCTATGCTATCATACTATTACAACTCACATGAACGATGTGGGTGATACCATGATAAAGCCATTGTACTACACATGAAACATTCTGAGCAGGGGCAAGTAGTATCACTGTACATAGTGACAAGCACAAGAACAAGGTGACAGGTAGAGCAGCATAGTACAAAACAATGGCCAACCAACACAGCAAAGTAGTTGTACAATCCAAATACTGTTCATAATATAAACTGGAAGAAAACTAGGTAGATAAAAAAATAGGAAAGGGAAGTACACAAGGAACAGGGAATACACAAATATCATAACTATATTAGCAGGTGGGGAATATGTGTGTGTGTGTGTGTGTGTGTATGTGTATGTTTTATATATATAAATATATATATATATATATATATATATATATATATATATATATATATATATATCTATATATATATGCATAAAAACATGTGTGTTCGTGTGTGATTCAGGGGGTCAAATCGTGTCTTCATGAAACGATAAAAAAGCTTGTACAGTGGTACATTTGATCACAAAATCAGCTCATTGTACATTGCCAGCTTTTTATCTCAAATTTGGTGTGTGTGTGTGTGTGTGTGTGTGTGTGTGTGTGTGTGTGTGTGTGTGTGTGTGTGTATATATATATATATATATATATATATATATATATATATATATATATATTTGTACATGTATGCAAACTTAGCAGGCATTGTGTGCATATGTGTTTGTGGGGTGCAGTGTGGATTGCCCCCATGCAAAAATATTGTTTTTTTACATTGTGAAGTTCTAGCAGTTTTGCTTGATCTTATATGAATGTACAATGAATCATATACATACACACACACATATATATATATATATAGATAGACATAGATACACACACACAGAGACACACACACACACACACACACACACACACACACACACACACACACACACACACACACACACACACACACACACACACACACACACACACACACACACACACACACACACACACACAATCATAACTGCAAGAAAGACCTAGCCAAGCTCAAGTCAAAGTCCTATGGGCTTCCAGTACAGGAACTTTTCAAGGTTTTCTACAGCCTGATTATGTCATTCTTTTATTTTCTTATTGATAGGATATGGCCTCCTTTTGTACACTTATAAAGAAGGTTATATAGACAGGTACCTTGGGTGAGATACATCCAGGGAGAAGAGTAGATGCAGATAAACATGGAATGCAGCTATAGGTAAAAGAACATACTGTATACCTCTTAACTTCTCTGTACAAGAATTCCATACAAAACTGAAATCAATTGGGGGGCAAAGTCCCAAAATTAGTGGCAATTTTTAAACATTACTGTAATTCTTAAAAAGTTAAATAGAATGAGTTTTATAAGTCCACATATTTTTATGAACAATAAGGAGTGTGAAATTCTAATGTCTGCCATTACTGACAGATTGTATTGTTCACAGATTTACCATAAAGATATAAGGAACAATGTAGAAATAGAAAGCAAAATCAGGGATATTCTGTAAAACTGAGGACAGTTGGGAGGCATGGAACACATAGACAGACTAGAATAGTGTATGCACAAAACTAGGTAGGCACTGGAGAGACATAAACAGACAGAAGCTAGACCACTGGTGATAAGGAAGGATGGAGACAGATTCAGAAGGCACTGGTACCTCCTTCTGTTTACCTTCAGCAGAGGAAGCTTTACCACCTACCACCTGACTGGCAGATTCAAAGGGTACCAGTGACTTAGCATTAGGTGTAGTGGTTGGCAGTGTCTGAGGCAAATGCATCGACATCTTCTCCTCTGCCTCTGTTGGACAGACATACGGGAGACACACTATGAATAAATTGATGCAATACACATACATTACATTACATTTAGCCATTACATTCAGCTCAAAGTTAGGTGAAGATTTTTTAATTTCTTAATTTGTTTTTAAGTTTACTTTAATAGTCTGTACCTGCTTTAGCTAAAATCATTATGCATATGTTACTAATTAACTGCATTTTGCCATTTAAGGGACCAGGCTTATATAGGCCCTAGGGCCAATAGCCTAGTACCTACCTATGAACCCATCACCCCGGGGATCACTTCTGTATCTCTGCTCAACAGTGGCACAGGAAAATAATTTTCTTGGGTGGCGAAAGCCAGGGAACCTTTGGCTATGCTTATATAGGCCCTAGGGCCAATAGCCTAGTACCTACCTATGAACCTAGGAACCTATGAACTGTTGGCATTAATCCCTAGTTTCTTTCTTAAGTGGTGAGTGTGTATCAGGCTAGTTCAGTATTGTATTTGCATTAAGGCAGTTCCAGGCAAGTCGGCTACATAGCTAAGTCTCTAATATTTTTCTTTCCCAACCACCCTGTTGTACTTGTGTTCTTAAATCCAGTCTATCTGTTGTTGTATTGTTGTTGTTATTGTTGTCTGCCCCTTATAATTATCTGACAACAAAATTCTCTCCTGCTCCTAATTTATTGGCTGTTGTCAATAGGCTCATAAGTATAATTTTGCAAAGTCTCTCTACTTAAGCTATTCACCAGGTTAAGTAATATTTGATATAATTGCCTAACATTGAGTGTACTGATACTATTTGTATTATTTCTACTACTAAATTAATGAGTTTTTCTATAATTACTTTACTGGTGCCTTTCCTGGCAGAAGAAGTTTTCCAGGTGAGTTGTGGGAGTTACTTGTTACAGAGTCTAAATTCAAGTGTCTTGCTATAGGTTGGCATCCTCTGTTGAACTTTATGTTGTTTATTTTCTTTGTTATAAATAAGGTGATTTAACATGATGCTGTCCATCAAGCAGTGGTACAGCTGACTGCACTGTACAGACACAGGCCTTTAGAACCTTAAGTTTTCTATAAAACTTACTCCACCAATTTGTATTGTATTTTATATATTCAGTAGTTGTGCTAAGTGGTTCTAAACATCCACTCAAGAAATGTCAATCTGTTTTGCAAAATAAATATAACATGTTCAAGGTATACAGCTACTATGGAACCTTCTACTTCACATAACGCTAAGTACTTCTCTTATTCTATTTAACTTAGACAAATGGATGTGTAACCATCGATTCACTCCTGGTCTAGCATCCCTTTTACATGTGGATAGGGAAAACATGCACATATCCTTGTCTGATGTCTCTGATTATTCTTATGCAAAATGTAAAGGCTAAAATCAACCATGGGAATGCAAGACTAGGCTTCTTAAGATCATCAGAGATCCATTGCCTGGCAGGTACCTATGAACCTATGGACTTAAGGCTATATGACATGAATACCATTGCAGTTGTCCAATGGAATGCTTTATAATACATACACAACCCTCTGTCTGAAAAGACACCCTTGCCTTCTGTGGCAGCCAGCCTTATTCAGACAATAACTCTCAGCAGCTTTTAGGAAACAAATTACTGTCAAGCACACATAGATAACACATTGAAGGCAGTAGGAGATACAAGTACATAAACAGAGGACAGTACATCTCTGGCACATCCACTGAATATCTAACTCTGATTGCTAGAGCAAGTCAGGCTGGTGCCTCTTCAGAGCATCATAATGGTGCCTGTCTTTTCCACAGTATGGGTGATGCCAATGGCTTGACTCAGCACCCATGTGAGGTCAAACCAGGCATCAGCCTATTTAAATGGATCCACATATTGCTCCAACAGATGCTCCTTCTTGTCCATGTGCAGGAAAAAACAGGAAACTCCTTTTTTTTGCACATCATGGTGTGGTGATGGATACAACAGTCATTGCTACTCAGTGGGTCCACTCATGGAAAAATATGGTAAACTCATGTACATAGATGCATGTTTCTGAATCCATTGTCATACAGTACAGATGGTGTATAACAGTAAAAAACACTGGTGATATCAAAGTAAAATCACCAGGATTGATTTGTTGAAATCAATTATCTACTGATTGTATTGTTAACTGATATGTGTATTTAATGGCTGAGATCAAATGTGGAAAACTGACTCTGAAGATGCCCTACAAGGGTGAAAGTGCTTAGTTGGTTACATTTAATGCTTCTAATAAAAGTCTTGGTGATTTTACTTTGGTATCACCAGTGTTTTTTTACTTTTTACTAGTTCTTTTTCTTGTTGGAATTACCAGTGATGGTGTATAACAGACCTGGTATATGAGCACAGATGTCACTTGCTTCATTATGAACTCTTTGTGCGTGGCTCCCACTGTCAGGTATGGGGAAGACAGCACAAAGAGGAAGTGATTCAAAGACATTTGTGCTATCTGGCCTATATTACATATACACCATGCTAACTGCCCCATTTTAAAATGATATAAGCTCTGTTACTGTGTTGCACAGATCACCTTTCAACCACACAAATAGAACTTGGTGGACATGAATAAGAAAGTGCTGTGGATGAGGTTTTGGAAAGAGATAAGGAAAGAGAATTAGGTTGATAATGTACCTAAGGCATCATAGAATGCTTGTGTTGCCTTTTAGGGATAGAAAAGGTCATGCTACTGTTGACTGTGCACCTGACACGGTTTACTATCATTATTTCGAATGACACTCGGTCGACCGCACTATGTTCGACAATGGAAAGTCGAACACGGCAATGTCAAACTTTAAAAGCAAGCCAAGGAATGGGTTTTAACATGGGTTGAGATAGGGGCGAGGTTCGTAGTTCGGCAATAGCAGTGAACCCCTATCTCGATCCATGTTAAAACCCATTCCTAGGCTTGCTTTTAAAGTTCAACATTGCCGTGCTTGAATTTCCATTGTCGAACATAGTGAGGTCGACCAAATGTCATTCGAAATAATGATAGTAAACCACCTGACACACATACAAAGATATGCCAGATATGGTTATTCTAACTCAGGTGTGACAAGCACAGTACTGATGCCACAGGAGACACACATGTCAAGGTGTGCGGGTGCAGAAGTAACGCATGTTTTGATATGTCACACACAATTCCCCTCTACAGTCACACAACACATTTGTATATGCCTATGAGGGGATTGTTGTGCCCACCAGAAACTGCATGATGGACTCTGACACAGGCTGGGGGATTGCCATGGTCATACATACCTGCATGGTTATGCTACTATATGCTGATGGGAGCTTTTGACAGCAGTGTTACCTTAGTAAATTCAGTGGGTGAAGGCCTTAGTCTTCAACAGAAGCATGAGTTAGCTAAGCACATGCACCCACTGAATGACACATTGTTTTCCTGCAGTTGTACAGGTATTGGTATGCCCATATTGGGAGGCAATGCCTAGAGAAGTTCATAAGCCATGAAAATTATGTGCTGTTGCAAGCCATCTGCATGCATGGATTGCACCTACAGGTTAAAGGACTTGCAGACGAGCAAGTCAGGGACCAAATTTTTGGAGGGCATTGTGTAAGATGATAATGCCATGGATGGCCATAATAGTTCTGTATAACAGATGTGAAGAAAGATTTTGGTTATGATCTTCCATGCAAAGCAAAAGGCTCTGAACATTGCAGGAGGCAGTACCACACAGAGGAAGGACCATCAGTACCACCACAGGTTGATGGCCATCTATACTCATACAGATGATGGAGGTAGAGGAGTTTTGGGTGACACTGTCCAGGAAGAAAAACATATCTTCATACCAAGTAGTGACTTGGATGTGGGTGCATGCTTGACACCTATAACCATGTGTATGTGGAGAAAGCAATAAGTTAATATTGACCAGAACAGTAGGTTATGAAACATATCTATACATAAAGTGGGAAGGATGACATTTTTCTACATGGTCATCTGTCCTTATGTGCAACTCTAGTCTTCAGGTGTAATGCTTTGCCCAACAAAGTATATGTTCCATGATGTTATATAACAGCCATGTGCCCCACTATGTAAACTGCAAGAATGGGTTTTCAAAACATATGTATGTGGACTTACAAAGGTGTCATATTTTTTATGCATTCATGGAATCTACCAGTGGTAGGGCAGCACAGTTGGACAACAAAGGGTAGCCATCCAAATGGCCACTATATCTCATGATGGTGATGGTGACTTTCAGGTGGCACAGTCCAATGACATAGTGTGTCACGTAAGCTTTAGCAAGGCTTGGTACCTGTTTACTTTATGGCTTTCTGTAAGTATTAAGTTGGAGCTCCTGTTTTGTTTAGCCCTTTTTTGTTCATTGCTTCTGTTTTCATTCACACCTTAGCACTTTCATCATTTATATTTATTATAACATTCTCTAGTCAATAAGAGGTAAGGAACTCATCTAAAAAAGGCCTCAATAGCCTAATGGATAAGGCACTGGCCTCATGGGCTAGGGTTTGTGGATTTGAGTCCTAACTGAGGAGCTATAATCTTGATACAAGTAGAGCTTTTAACATTTACTCTGGAACAGGCTCCCCATCCATGTGAAGCAGAGTTCCTCCCTAATACAGTTCAGCTGTAACTTGGACAATTGTATAAGGAAGAAATCTTAAACTCTTACTGGATGAAAGTGCTTAATTAACCATATGAATATTTGTAATAAACTTCTTCATTTTCTGTACTTACATTGTGATTTGTGGCTCCATTCACCTCTCTACTCAAGTTGTAGCTTCATGAGAATACATGTTGTGCAACTCTCTGGTATACCACTCTTAATAAAGGTTCCTCCAGTATTCAAACAATGCTGAATCATTGCAAATTTGCCAATCACTTTCTTTGGAATGAGACCTAGTACAGAAGTATGACATCTAATGATGGCTTGTTAAAGGATCCTATTACTTTCACCAGAGCATTCCCTTTATAAACTAATTCCAAAAGAGTATATCGCATTCCGTAAACAGATGTCATTTAGCATATTTCCACTTTTTACTGGATTTTCTACAGTGGTAAATAGTATAATCCAATTATGTAAATTATCCCAGAGTATCCTACATTATTTACTATGTCCATGTCTGTCTATGTTCTTGGACATTTGGTCACTACAATCTAAACAAACAAGCCCCAGGCCTTCTGTAGCTGGGCACTGCTGACTATCTTCTGTTTTATTGTTTCCAGCTTAAATACACTGTCCTTGCTATCCTTTTAACAATTAACTATTCTCTAAGTTTTGCTGTTGCCTACAGAAACTAGTTGAACAAAGGCATGAAATTCAACTCTTCTTATGGATCGTAGCAGTAGGAGATCATCAGGATCCTTCTAGATCTTTACATACAGTTCTCCAGTTTAATGTTCCCTTCTCCATAACCACAAAAGTTGCTTCTACATCTTTTGTTTTAGGATCATGTTCTTCCATGTACTGATTGCTTCCCTTTTTCCAGGATAACAAATATATCTGCAGTCTCTATACTATTTTCCTTCATAGTTTGAGAGACTTGACCACAAAAAGGTGCTTCTTTCCTCTCCATTTATAACTTTTCATTTTCGTTCTGGGCTCTGATCGAGCCTGCCGGACTTCACCTCCTCTCTGCTGCCTTAGGCAGAGTACCACTGCAGTACATCTTGGCCTTCTTGTCCAGATGTATGAGTATTCTCAAAATGGTCTTCCTTCAGATAGTTACCCAAGTAACTTACCATTCCATTAGGCTATGATGCTGTTTAAGTGGGGAACCAGAGTGCCTGTCTCCAAGACTTATAGTTCATGGTCATTATTCAGATGACCATCATGTCCTGCTCCAGTTACGTTTCCTTCGCTTGTGGTTTTGTTATCCCCTTATCATCTTTGCATCTTTTTTCCCAACACAGCTGTGCTTTTTATTTCTTCAGCAAATTTACCCTAACCTGTCTTATGCTACATGCAGTACAAAAGCATCACTTGCATTAGAATTGCCTTAACTATGGTCTCTCATGACTCAGTTTTTGTCATATGGGATTTCCCCAGGGTCTGCATTTAATACATGTTCCTTAATGCTACCATCAAATGTTAAGCCATGGATCAAGACTTAAGTAATAACAAACATTTCCAGATAAGCTAAAAAATGACCATCCAATCCTATGATTTTGGCCCCAATCTTCAACACACAAGTTCAAGTTCATATTTATTACAGTGCTTATAACTACACACTTTATAGCAAAAACAAAAACTTCAACAATATCTAAAAAGATTAAACTGAACTTCACAACTGAACATTATATAATACACATGAATTAGATGAAGCCTGTCAAGCATGAAATAAAATGCAGCAAAGTAATTAAATCATTGCCCTACAAACATTCACTGGTAAAATACCATCAAGATGGCCCTAGTCAATACCATCACACCTTGTGGGCATTAACATTAAAATAAATAACATTTAATGGAAACAAGATTATCCAAAAACTACTCTGAGACAATCACAAAAAGCAAACCTTCTGAATAACTGCATTTACACTTAGCCAAAATATCTAAATAAAGGCAAAAAACATACAGTCTGTGGCTTCCATTGTGACCTCCAAATCAAAAATGGAAAACACTTTAGAGTTCATAGTTCAGCAAGTTAAATATGAAAACCAAAAATCTTCCAGTATTAGTGATAATTATCTCATTTTAATCTCCTGAGGCATAGATACACAGTGAGGCCCTCCTAGTCATTAACTAAAGCACAACACTGAAGTACACTATCCTTCCAACAAAGTTTGTTGATAAGAAGTTGTTGCCCTCCTCAACCATAATCAAAGTTCCATATGAAAAGCCCCAACTGTCCCATTACAAATACAACCAATCAGTCACTCACTTCCAACATTAGGGTATTGGCAAAAGGGAAGAGAAAACCATGTAACTCCACTGATTCAAATCAATGATCCAGCTTCTACCAACTGACATCAAATAAACCAGCTGACGTCCCACTTAAGAGAAATATCCTCACAAGTATTCGAAATAAACCATACCAATGCAGTCCACTCCATGGTCTAGTAGCCATTTGCCACCATTGTTAGGTGCAGAACTAAGGATGAGTATATGCATGCATACTTTTAATTCAGTGAAGGGATTTTAACAACTTGCCAAGCACTGGACATGCTCAGGAGTGCAACTCTGCAACTACTGAGCTCATTAATAGCTACCAGTAGTTTGTTATTTAGATGTCACATTCCTGATTGTTGCAGGATAGACAGAAAGGGTCTGTATCACATTGTTGAACTCACAGGAGTTCGAACGATATAATATCGAGCCATGAAGTTCAAAACCCAAGAATTATGAAAACACAGAACAGCGATTTTTTTCCCAGGGAAAAAAAAAATCGCTGTTTCGGTGCAAAAAAAAAAAAACACCTACACTTTAAACTTAAACTAATGTGGTGTGCTTCGCCCCCAACACCCCCCAACATAGGGTCTGTGCCCCCCACATCCCCCCTACTTAAATATACCAACTCCGAGATTGCACCACAGTGGAGGAAATAGCAAAGCTATGAAAACGGCCAACCAATTTTTTTCCCAGGGAAAAAAATCTGTCTTCCGTGGCTTTGCTATTCTCGTATTTCAAACATTTGGGTTCGATATTACAATGTTTGGACTCCTGTGAGTTCGACGTTGTAATATAGACCTGACAGAAATTGTCTAAGCCGAGAGTGAAAGGAAAATTAAATGTCAGAAAATCTTTTTAAATAAATAAGAAAACAGCTTCTGTATTTTTTTCTTTAGCTGACATAATGTTCTCTTATTTAATGTGCTTAATCTGGCATAAATACTACAAATTCTCACCATGATTAAATTAATTTTCTCACATTTTGAAAAATTTTTGCTTTACTATTAACCGAATTTCCCATTGTACTCCCATAATGTTAAAGTTCCAAGTGATTTTTGAAATGATGAAGTGTATAGTGTGATATTTGAAGTTTTTTTTTTTTTTTAGTTTTACTGTTTATAGAGTTTTGTCATTTAATTTCTTTATATTTGCATCCACAAAATAATGTCATGGGAATCACTGAGCAATGATTTACATAAAACAGCACTGCATTCTTGGCAAACAGAACCATTTACTTTGGAACATTAGCTTCCTACTTACATTGTGATTTTACTTCAACATTTTCGCATGTTAAATTTCAGTGTTAAGGTGTTCTACCTGCAAGGCATAAATGACAACTTGTCTTTCTAGGAAGTAAGAAACTTCTGCTGATGCATTCAGCATGAAAATGCGATAGCCTATACACTAGTTTAGGTACTGAGGCATTTTGGAGTCAATCTTTCATGATATTATATCAGGAGTTTTCAGCCCTAAGAAAATTTGCAGGCAGCCTTTTCAAATGAATAATAATAATAATAATAATAATAATAATAATAATAATAATAATAATAATATGAGAAACAATGTACTATTTGCATCAAAAACTGTATAATTTGGTTTGAATATAGCAAGGAGTTAATGTCTATATCCAAAAGTCTGTTTCTTACACTCATTTCAGAACTTGGCCAATATGCTTTATGTTTGTGTCTTTCAGCTTTTCCCAGTTAGGGGTCGCCATAGCGGAACTCCGGTCCGCTAATAATTAGCAGTTGATTTTTACGTACCGGCTTGCCAGGCCTGATGCACAACCTTCAACAAAGGTATGTCCATTCACGCATGTCTCCACGCAGAAGACGCTCTAGCTGAGAGTCGAACCGGACAGTGTCTTACTGTGAGGTGACAATGCTACCTCAGCAGCACCACCATGGGTTTATGTTACAACAAAAGAAAAGTGACGGGCATCGTCTGCCTTTCAAGCTCCTTCAGATTTTCTCAGACAAGGTGTCGTGGTCAGCTAGCACAGCAGGCATAATTAACAATATACTGCAATCAGTGTTACTGATGTTAATGAGTAAATCATAAAAGTGCAGCAGAATCGTTGTCATGTGTGTATAGACCAGCACAATGGTAATGCAGCTAAAATAGATTTATTGTAAGCATCAATGCCATTTATATAAATGGCATTAATGCTTACAATAAATCTATTTTAGCTGCATTACCATTGTGCTGGTCCGTTTTTGGATTTTCTCCTTGTTTTGGTTTGGACCGTGCACTCTGTCCCTCGTGCATGTTTTTAGTTTCTTTCTATGTGTGTATAGACATCATAATGTAAAATTAAATAATCCACTACGTGCCTCAACTGCCACTGGAAATCTGATGAACCCAGCTTTTTCAAAATCAGTCACTAATGGGGACTTAAACCCAGAAATGTTTACTTTTCTGGTATCATTAATCACTTAATCACAGTTTCCACTCAACTGTCATGTCTGTTTCTGCTAACAGTAATGGTACTGTAACCTGTAATAACAAATTAAAACTTAAGGTAATGCTATTGAACTGGGAATAAGAATGTAACCAGCTGCAGGCAGTCTGTGCAAGAAAAGAAGCTACCATACACTCCAAGCTTGAGCATTAACTTTTTAACCTCATCCTCTGCTCCCCATTACTGTTTTACTGTAAGAAATTATACACACACCTAACTTAACTTCTGAGTGACTGGCAAAACTGAAACAAATTTACAAGAAAGAAATCTACAATTTGTATGGAATTCATCACAGGAAGCTTCATCATTGTGACATACTGTTGTCTCTAATGTGCCTATCTTTTAGG
The DNA here is from genome assembly GCF_019279795.1 of Protopterus annectens. Lineage (NCBI taxonomy): Eukaryota > Metazoa > Chordata > Ceratodontiformes > Protopteridae > Protopterus > Protopterus annectens. Next base: position 400,604,658 of record NC_056725.1, read on the forward strand.
CATGTTAGTTGCTGAACTATGACCATCATTTTACCAAGCGATACTGCCTCATAAGGAATCTTAAAGCTGACAGAAACAATGTAGTAAGTACATAAACTATAACAATTTATTTAGTGCTATTGTGTTCAGTGCATTGTTTGTACGTTTGGCAAAAGCTACACTCTACAAATAGATACTGTAGCAATGTAAATACCTTCAAAATCATCCCTGTTCATTCATCTGAGACTGCTAACTAAATTCCAATGTTGACATACCTATGCTGTATTATTCCGGTTCTTTCTTTTTAATGTGTTTCAGTATTTACATATTCTTGACTCTTGCCTGAACCCTTTCTCTCACGTTTTACCATTAGCTGATAGTTATGTATTTTCTTTCTTTCTTTATTCTTTTTTAGAGATATTTTTCTTGAATTGCAGCTGCAGCAAATAACCCTAATTTATTAAGATATGGCAAAATATCCTCTTCAGTGGTTCTAGTGTATATTATACTGCGTTACTGCTGCTTGTTATTCTCTTTGCCACTATCATAGGATATACTACTGTAATTCTTTGTAAATTATGTATAACATTTTTTGCTTTCCTGCAGGACCTTGCACGACATTGGCTGTTCTGCCTGCACCCATCTGACCCATTCATTCCACAGTGGTAGAAGTCTATCATTCCTGCACTAGTTGAAAGCCCTGCACATCATTCAGATTTGTTCTTGTCGAGAAAACCCTATCAGCCTATTCCAGAGCTCTCATGAGGGTGGGATAAAAAGGCAGATGCCTCAGGTGCAAGCTTTTAAGGGGTATGATCAGCACTGTAATGAAAATGTGTCCATCACTCCCTGCATATCAGCATGATTTCCAATTCCAGCAGTCTTTTAAACAACTGTGGTTGAGACAGTGGTTGTTTAAGTGAGACAAAATACTGACTGTTGTCACCTCTATCAACACACTGGTATAGCTCCTTGACAGAATTTCTTTTGGACAGATAGGAAAGAGCTATATTGTATCAACAGAGTACCTCTTCACCTAGAGTTGGAGGACTTTTTTGTGGTCCTCAGTCAAAGGACTTTTTTTCTTGGTGCTGTTCAATTCTTTGTGGTGAGTGGCACTTAAGAGATTGCACAGTATGGTCATTTTGTCCTGCTGCAAATCTGGCCTATCCATTTCCTCAGCAGAGACAGTTGGTTGGTGGGGAGTAACCCAGCTGGCAGTCTAACCTTCATAGTGTAGAACCCCCTACCTCTCTACAGCTCCTTGAACCTAACTGTACCCTGATGCCAATACGGAATGTGCCTCTGCACACTAAGTCCTCTGATCCATCTATCTGCAAAATGGCAGGGCATGATTCTATGCCCATGCTGTATGAATGCAACACCTAGTACTTTCCCTAAGTGTCACCTAAGTAGTGAACTAGAAGGGCCTCCCTCCCATAAAAAAGGGTGAGCTGGTAGTGACTAAACTCTCCCAGCCTCCCTAGCCAGCTCCTACAGGTTTTCAGACCGGTAAAAGATTGTGGGTCATCTGTGCCATAGTCAAAGATTTATCTCTTTGTTCCATGGTGCTGACTTATCACATTTGGGTTTTTTTTTTGTTTTTTTTTGTTTTTTTTTGTGAGGATTTTCTCCCTAGGTGTCTAGTGAAAATAGATTTTATACAACTTAGAATTCAGAAAATGGAATTGGATTTCTTCACACCTAACACCCCCCAAAAATAAAAATGTTAATACATATCTACACATGTGCATACATGCATATGCACTCATATACATGTAAATCATCTGCAATTATTGCAGAGCTAACCAGCAAACATACACACTAAGTTCACTAACAGAAAGTCCTGCTCATATAATTCAAAGCCGATTTAATGAAATTCAAACAGATAAATTCCAAATAATTTTTTTTATGAAAGAATTTGAAGAGAATTATGCTAAAACACTTTTTAATTACTCTTCTGTATTTTAAAAGTTAACTAACAAACTTAAACAGCAGGATCACCAAGAACAAAGGCTGTATCACACGGTCCAGGGTCCAGTTAGTGAAAAGCACATATGGACACATAATAATTTGCTTCTGAATGAAACTATCCTAGTAAACTTGAAGGTAGTTATTTAACTAAAATGTCCTTTAATTTATCTGCAATTATGGAAAAGTTAACTGACAAATAATTAATTCCATTCTTTGTTAGTCTTACCTTCTCAGGCTAAACAGAACAACCTCATTTATGACGTTTCCTAAACTTGATTATTTTAGAATAAATACGCATTTTTTTTTTAAGAATTAGGATATTAACTGGATCTAAACACTGCAAAGAAGAATCTAGTGGTATAACTCACTATATGACCTTCATGATATTACTGCATTATTATCACTTTGTCTCTCCTCTTGTCAGACTAACCTCATCAACTGTTCCACATTAATGTACTGACAGAAATGCCAGGTCTGTCCATACCTCGCAAAGAACAGACCATTAAACCGACCTTTGTGTGCAGGCAGCTGAACATGTCCCCAGGACACTGACAGACTAGTAACATTATTGCACATTTTAGGCCAGTGAAGGAGAGTTAGCAGCTTATTTAATTTCCTTCTTGTCTAAGTTTGTCTAATGAATATGTCATGCTTTCAGCTTCTAATGTTTACACATATATTCCCATGCTATGTGAAGGCAAGTCTGAGCCTGCTACATGAAGATACATGGTGGAGAATATTACAGTTTTTATAAGATTAGGACTATCACTTATGAGTATAATGGGACTTTACTTAGGTTAAATTGTGAATGTATCAGTAATGTAAAGTGCTAGAGCTGATTATTGTATGGATGCTATGCTTTTCCTCCCCTTATTAGATGTCAGTAAGATATGTAATATGTTCAAACTTGTTTCAAAGAGATGATTGGGTGCTTATACTACAGTGAGTTGCAGTGTTAAAATGTATTTATTTTGTATTCATGTATGTATGCATGTATGTATATATGTACAGTATGTATGTATTATGTATGTATCTATGTATGTATGTACCAAGGATGTCAGGAAGTGTACAAACTGTACTGAATTCAGTGCAACCTCTTTGGAAGATAGGTTAGCACTAAGACCAGAGCCGGACCCAATACTAGGCGGCCAAGGCTGGGTGGGATAGGGCTTGCTGGCCAAGGATTTTTTTTTAATTAAAAAAAATGTATCTATTAAGGGCATTCTTCTTTAAGAATGCCCTTTGCATCTGTTTGCACTTGCCTGCTACATCTATGGGATCTGTTGGTGTCTTTGTCTTCTGCTCATGCAGAATTTGAATACAGGAAGACATTTGGAATGTGGACCAAGAACGGACAAGTAAGATGTGTATGTGCGAGTATGTGAGTGTGAGATCGAGTGCGAAATTTGAATATGAGAAGAATGCTTGGACTGCACACCATGGATGGACAAGTAAGAGGTAGGGGAGTGTGTGTGCGCGTGTGTTGTGTGTGTGTGTGTGTGTGTGTGTGTGTGTGTGAGTGAAAGTGGTAGGTAGGTGTGTATGTAAGAGATAGATAGGTAGGTGTGTATGTAAGAGATAGATAGGTGTGTGTGTAAGAGGTAGCTGTGTGTGTGTGAGTGAAAGAAGTAGGTAGGTGTGTATGTAAGAGGTAGGTAGGTGTGTGTGTGTAAGAGGTAGATAGGTAGCTGTGTGTGTGTGTGTCTGTGTGTGTGAGACTCATACCTCTCAACTGTAAAGATTTTTGCCTCTTATTTTTAGTCCATTTTTCATAAAATTGAGGTTTTCTGGCAAATTAGTGGCAAATCATTAAAGACTGGAGTTAGAAAATAATAACAGACATTTGAGTTTCAGACTTCATACCCTTCAGAAAATTCATGCTAATGCAAAACCTGTTATTCTATAAACTTTCTAAGTCTCTAGAGCAATATTTAAAAATGTCCCTATTTTTGGGCCTTTGTCTCACTTTTATTTATGGCTTTGTCTAGATTTCTTGCTCTAAGAGGTTGAGGTATGGTGTGCATGTGCATGTGTGTGTTTTCTGGAAAACCTGTGAGGGTTGGAGTTACTAAATAATGACAGACATTTAAGTTTAGACTTCATATCCTTTAGAAAAATGCATACTAACACAAACCTTGTTATTCTAAAACTTTCTATGTTCATGACAGCATTATTTAGTCTGTCTCTTCTTATTTTAGGCTTTGTCCAGATTTCTAGGTAGGGGGTGAGTGAGTGTGAGTGAAATAGCCTACATAGGGATAACAGTTAGTAATTTACTGAGGCTCAAACCCTGCACCGTCAGGAAACAAGAGCCTGAATCCTCTTGTCCAGCTATCAAGCTGCATTGTTTTGAAGAACTGACTTTCAGGTACATTTTCAAGGAACTGAGTTTGAGTTACAGGTTAAGCATTTTTCAAGTAATTGAGTTTCAAGTGCATTTTCAAGAAACTGTAGGCTTCAAGGGAAGAGAAGTTTACTGCTGCTCATGCTGTCTGTTTATGATGTGCAACAGTTTTGTTTAGCAAATGGAATCACTATTGTGGTATAGAACTGAAAAGCTGAGTAGCACAACAGGTAGTATGCTTGCTCTTGATGAAAAAGGCCATGGGTTCTGCTCCATTAGCATGTAAATTGATTCCTAACAATGTGTTGTACTTTAAGGGGGTGGGGTGCTGCAATGCTGAGTATGTTCAAGAAGCCTATTAATTATGAGTCTGTTATCAATTTGCCATCCATTCCCTACTGCAATATTGCCAGCTTAACATTTGTTTAATGTAACTTAGGCAATTTATTCTTCAAGGGCTTCAGGCACTGAATTTGTAGATGAAACACTGAAATATAAAGTTTAGCAGCAACCTCTTCATTAATTACAGATGTCTTTTAACATGGAATTAATCAGATGACTTTTACTTCTGCAGAGATTGTGCTTATTGACTTGGTGGATTATACTGACAGATGTTTGAGTGGCCTTTAATGGTTGAAATGTTCTGAGATGGCAGTTTTGTCATTATTGGCTCATATCTTTTTTTTTTTCATTGCATACTGAAAAATTATTCAAAATTATAAATTTAAAACATGCTCTAACAAGTGGTGCTGTGTTATACAAGGGATATAATTTAATAAATCAGAAAGGTGAATCAAAGAACCTGCATGTTTGTATGGTCCTAAAAATGTGTGCAAGAGGCCTATGATTTGAAAACAGCCCAAAAGATAAACTTAATCTGCCACTAGTCAGATGCATTTTCTTTGAATGTGGGTTTCAATGCTGTCGCTACGAATTTGAGTTAAAAGGGCAGTGACGTTTTAATGCTGTTGTCATTTTGAGACTGTATTGGTTTATTTAGCAAATCTCTCCGTGTCTGTGCTAAAAAATCTGAAATTAAAGTTTTAAATTAAATCCAAATATCTGTAACCATTGTAGAAGCAAAGCAGAAAACAGTATGCGCACTGAGAGGTATGAACAGTGTTTATGGTAACTGAGGAGAAATATCCAAGTAATGGGACACTGGAATAGCTGTGGAGGAGGGCTGGCTGTGTATGGGGGTGGTATGGGGTGGCTGGGTATGGGGGTCCCTGATCCATTACCCTGCCTAGGGCCCCATTTGACCTTGATCCAGCTCGGACTAGGACCATGAAGAAGTCCCATAGTTTAGTTAAAAAAATATTCTAAAATAAGGATTTGAGACTATACCAGCATTTGTATCTAAAAGGGATTTTAACAAAGGGTGCATTTTTTTCACACCTACCCCTTAACTGGCCTTAAGTAGGTGATGATGAGGTATAAATTACATTAGAGAATGAGTGACATGTAGATTGGCAGGGTGTTAATCTACAGGTAATACCCAATGAAAAACGAGTCTGCTGCTTCACAACAGCATATCAAGCTGCAGTGGAGCTCAGACTGAAAGTAAGATAATGGCTGCAATTATTTCATGCTTGCTAAACGGAGCTTTTGCTATTAATGAGTGTAAAATTAAAAAAAAATAAATCTAAAACTAAAAAGTGTGTGTGTGAGTGTATGAGTACATAACGGTGAGATCAAGATTGATCAAGCTATAAGTTTACACTCGCTAGGCAGCACTTTCTCTGTTTAGTGATTGTAAAAAATAAATGAAACAGAAAAAAGTGTGTGTGTGTGTGTGTGTGTGTGTGTGTGTGTGTGTGTGTGTGTGTGTGTGTGTGTGTGTGTGTGCATTTACGTTTTATGTCTGGGTGTATGAGTGTATGCATGTTTGCATGCATGAAAGTGGAAGTGTGTATGTGTGAGATAGAGAGAGAGAAAGTGAGAGTGAGAGCGATAGAGCAGTAGCAGCAGCATTTAAGAAGTCTGCATACCTCTCAAACCATTTGAAGAGATCTGCATTAAGCCAAAAGTAAAAGGGGAACAAAGGCTCAGAATAGGAACATATTTTAGATATTGCTGTCATGAAACACCAAAGCTGGTTGAATAATAAGATTTGTGTTAGCATGCATTTTCTGAAGCACAAGTGTGTGTGTGAGAGAGAGAGAAAGAGTGGGACTGATTGACCACTGCCAGCAGGAACAATGAGTTTTGCATACCTCTTGACCTCTTAGCTCAAGAAATCTGGATAAAACCTAAAATAAAGGGGGTACAAAGGCTCAACCATTAAAACATATCTTAAATGTTTCTCTTATAAAATTACAAAGCTGTTTAAATAACAGGATTTCTGTTAGCATGAATTTTCTGACGGAAATAAAGTCTGAAACTCAAATGTATGTCATTATTTAGTGACTTCAATTCCCAATGACTGGCAACAAACCACACATTTTAGGAGCAAGGCACCAAAGCATTTATAGAATTATAGATTCATAGAGTGTTATGAGGCTAACGCCCGGGGGGGGGGGGCTTTGTAAGCCTAGCCAAGTTTTCCCAAAGGAATAAGGATGTCTTGTATACAAATAGGTCACTGAGGACCAGGCATTTATAAGCTACCTCTGTCCATAAGGGACATGAGTGCCAGGCCTGGTGTAAATATCCTGTTCCCCATGCACTGGTCTAGGTTGTGCTTACATTGTGTAATCAACAAACTCGGCTTCACATGGATGGGGAGCCTGTTTCATAGGAGGGGCAGTCTCTGGGACACACATCTCTCTCTCCAGTGTGTTCTGACAGAAACGTTTTGACTGCAGCCAAGATGACCTGAGTTTAAGCAATGTATGTGCTTGATGGGGTTGGTGACAGGGATGAATGTACCTATCATGGGGAAAAGGGTCTTTGTTAAGTGTCATTCTATGGGAGGATAGATCTCATTGAAAGATTGCAAGCTGGAGTGGGCAGGAGGACAAAAATAGGCAAGTCCACTTGGTGGATACAGGACAGAGCACACACTCTACTTAACATTACCTGTTCTGCCTAACACTGATGTTAGCATTTAAGAAAGGGGCTTAAGATTAGGGAGAAAAAAACTGTCCATCTAGAATGATGGCACCACTGCCAGATCCTACCTCACTTGTCGGCTAAGTGTAAAATCCAAGATCCCCCCATAAGCTGATACCCTGGATGTGAAGGAATAAATGAGTCAACACATCAACAGGAGGGTGGCTTGACAGTGAGAGCCAACTGAAAAAAAAGAGAAAATAATTTATATGAAGCTACAGCAGGGTTGGGGGCATAACAGTGTGAAAACTGTGAGTACAAATGTGAAAATCCTAGCTACACCGATGGTATGTACTTATTTAATTAATTTTATTTAAAATGTATTTGCTGGGGTAGTGTAATGATCACAGTCCAGATAAATATAGCACCGTATAAGACAGAAATGCAAGTAAAAACAAATTATAAGTTCTAAAGCAAGTGAGTAAAATTGCAAGTGATACATATGTTCGATTAACTCTTTGTAGATCAATTAATACAGATGACTTAATGCAACATTTAACTTCGAATGGGTTAGAAGACAGAAACAAGTAAGAACGAGAGAGAGACAGAAATGTAAAGGTATTATTGACTGATTGATTGGTTTCCATTTGTTTGCCAGGATAGTCCAATTGAACCTAAGCCCTTTCCACCTAATGCTGCATGAGAAAAACAACAAATTAACATATAAAAGTTAGTGATCTGCATTTCACAGTGATAGGAACCAGAATGTATACATAATATAGTATGCATTACACAAAGAAAGGAAAATAAAATGTGTACACAATACTGCAGACATATCAAATCTTATAATAAATAAGAGTTTACCTAGTTGCCATTTATCTCAAAATGCTTGCAAGATAACTCATTTGACTTGAGTACGCTTTACTCACTGAAGCTTTGTACAAACTGAGTGGTACTAATCAGTTTCTCAAAGTTCTACCAGTAGGTAAGGAAGTAACTAGCAGGTACTAGTTGTAAGTTACAAATGTCATCTATATATCCGAGTGTTATATAAGTATTTTTGGACAAGAAGGACATAATGATGTGGTGGAGAAAATAAGGGAGAGAGAAGTGAAGTGGAGGGGGAGGTGGTGAGAAGATTAATATGAAGGAAAAGGCACAGAGAGACTAAATAGTTATTTTATGTGTGGGAGTGGTATATGAAAGATGTATTTATTCTTGTAGAGCTTATCTCTTCAAGATGTAGATATTGTTCTCACATATGTACAGGACAAAACTTAATATTATGATGCTTATGTGTGATTTCCAGCTAATGTATCATTCCTAAATCAAGTGTTAAAATTGATATACTAGATACTTGTCCACTGCATCATAATCCAGTAACAGATATATAAAATAAATATTTATTTAGATTGCCTTTACAGGAACAACATTATTATAATAATCATACTGAGTCATACGTTAGTCTGCACATTGCACATGATTTTACCTATATTTTTTATATATTTTGCAGAAGCATTTGAAAATAAAAACTTCTCCGTTCTGGCTACAGTTGGTGAATCCCTAGTCATTCATCTTGAAGATGTGGACAAAACACTTTTCAATGAAGTAAAGTGGAAAAGGCAAACAATCCTGATTGCTTTTCTAAATGAATCAACATCATCCTTCTACTGGAGTTGCATAAGGCGATGCCATTTCTTTCCAAATGGGACCCTACAACTTTATAACATTCAGCATGCAGACAGTGGTGCATACAAAGCAGAATTAGTATATGAAAATGGAAACATATCTCGGAATTCCTTTAAAATCAATACTAATGGTAAATTTAATTTATTGTTACTGAGGTCTTTATATATTAAGTGATGTGATTAAATGTCATATATATGCATGCACACACAGGTGAATAAGTCACTACATTTTAAACATTATGAGAGGCAAATAAGGCAGTGTTTATGAAAACTGAATAAAGCAGAGATGCTGATGGGATTGTTTATTCATTCAGTAAGAAGGAGGTACATATCTATATTTGCACACTGAGCAATCACTGCCGTTTGACAGCAAAAGATGAGAATCCAGTGATAAATATTTGATTTACTAGAGGTCAAAGTGATAAAGACATGAGGGAGAATTCAATAAAGCCTACATGGAGCAATTTTCTGTGTAGGCATAGTGGCATGGAGCTTAAATGGAAGTAAGCAGCCATGTGATCCACTAAACAGAGCAGAGGGGTGTTCACTAGCTTGCGAACATGGAAGTGCCCATGGCATGCAAATTACCTCATAAGTATGTGAAGTGCATGCAAATGAGGTTGCTGGAGTGATCCAGCAAGCAGATAGATAATCCTGCAGACCCCGTGTTAGTGTCCGAAGTGTACATTGAAAATTTCCATGTACAAGAAATTAAAAAGTGAACAGGGGCTGTAAAAGCCCAGTTAGAAGGTCAGAAATAGCATAGCAGGCACACATATGTGCAAACTATGTTCTGTGTGTCCAAAAAGTACTGCAAGAAAATTTAAAATAATTATTTTTTTTTTATGTTCATATTACATTTGTGTAGTGCACAGCACTGCACAAACATGCCATTATGCAAAAAAAAAATACTGAAAAGTGTAAAAACATAAAATAATAAATATGTGACAGTAAAGCATTATAGGACCTTGCATGGAGTATGTACAGTGGTAGATTACTATGGTTGCTAAGGAGGTAGTCCCTGGAGTACTGTAATATCCAGGTTGTGTGCATGGATATGTATGTAAATGAGCTGGGGTTACTGAATAGCAAAAATGGTTTTCCTTGCCCGCAGATAAAATGTGTGTAGCCCCAGAACCATGTTGGTGTCCAGAGGAGAGGTAGCTGACATTAAATGGGTGTGGAACACTATTTGTTTAAGCAGATTGGAGCTCAGAGGAGCCCATTTGCGCTATGCATCACTCAGCTGAGAAGGGGAGTGTGTCCAGTGTTGCTAAGCTTTGTTTAACTGTGGGGTGCATGTTTTAGCACATGTGCACAGATGTTCACAGTATGTGCCATGCTACACAATATGATTTTGCAGAAACAGCTGCAGCGGGATCATCATAGGGAAGGGACATACAGCCCCCCACCAGTGCCTAGGTCCCCGTATCCACACCCACAGGAGGACTTGGAGGAGGAACCCACTGAGGCTGTCACTGTAGGCAGATGTAGGCATACCCAGTACACCCTGGACTTGGCAAAGAGGCAGCGCATAGCACATGCACTGACAGCTTAGGGTCCAATGGACTGAGACCTTACTCCGACTCACGTACATAGTAAAAAGGATAAAGCCACACCATACAACCTGTACCTTACCATGTATTGGCCATGTACTGCATGCATCAGAAAGAGACAGCCCTGAAACACTGGTATCTCAACCTCTGCATTCACAAGGTACATCACTCTCCTTTACAGCAAATCTACAGGATAACAGACTATGGTAGCATATCTATGGACCTGCTGCATGTATGCAAGAAAATAGAGTGGGCTAGTAGGCTACTTGCAGAGAACTAACAGCTATGTGAGTCAACAGGTACTCTGTCCAATACTGAGTACTCCATAATATGCATTAGGCCACACAGCTGAAAAACCCACTGCAGTTTGCAAGGGAAAACCAAACAGTGGGGTCATAGGACAGATGCATGATTGTCAAAACCAGGGTCCCCTACCCCAAACACATCAGTGTTCCCATACAACTACAGTAACAGTATGTTTGCAATGATATATCAGCAGACCACACAATCCCAGGGCTGTCCCAAAGACCTGACTACATGTTCTATTTTCCAAAATACGCAGGGGTCAAAGTGTATTCTCACTTTCTGGTGGCTGGTGCGGCTCACTCGGCTAAGTACATTAGCATGTGTCATGGTGTTGACAGTTTGAAGCTGGCTGCACCTACAACTTTGCATGCTAGGTACTCATATGTTAGCACTCCCACAGACTGTCAATATGCCTAAGTGTGTTACTGCAAGAAAGCTGGACAAAGTCAGAGACACTGGAGGGCCAGAGGGCCAAATATAGAGGCATTATACATGCTCTGAGTAACCAAGAAGGTGGCTAGTGTAACAGCAGGTTGCAACAGGGCAGAGTAGTAGCAGGATGTAAAGGACAGCACTTAACTGTGTCATTCTGTACATCAATTCAGTGTGCTCCATTTAGTAGTATATTACTACAAAAACACAACTGTATGAGGAACAGAACAGAAATATGGGGTGGAATGCTGGACATCCTGCAAAAACCTGTACAGAGAGAGGTGTGAAGACTGTCACCCTGTGTGTGGTGTTACATCATGTACCTCAGTCACATCATACCTACAGACAATGAGAGCAGAAAATCTGGGCAAAGCCATGAACAATAGTGGGACAAAGGCTTAAATATAAGGAGAAGGATTAACTACTGGTCAGACAAATTTAGAAAGTTCAGAGAATAACAGGTCATGCATTAGCATGAGTTTAATGATGTGTATGGAGTCAGTAACTCAAATCCATCAATCCATCCATCCGTCTATCCTCAACCCCTTTTCCCATTTTGCACATAGGTTCATAGGTGTGTACTGGGCTAATGGCCCTGGGGACTTTACAAGCTTAGCCATAGGATTACCCATAGTGCCAATGGGGTCGGGGTGTCACTTCAGCAGTGACAATCAACTTCAGCCGAGGTTTACACTGCCAGGTGGCTAGCCCTGCCGAAGTAGTTCATTAGTACCAATCACTTGTGCACACACTCTCACCTTTGGCCAATTTAAAGTGTCCAAGCCACCTACTGCATGTCTTTGAATGTGGGAGGAAACTGGAGCAGCTGGAGGAATCCTACGTGACCGCAGGGATTCAGTAACTCAAATGTCTTTCATCATTTCCTAATGTCAATATATAATGATTTGCCACAAATGTACCAAAAAATCACAATGCTATGAAAAACGTACCATACATATGATGCAAAACTCTGTACAGTCTATTACAATCTCTACACTTGATAGGCATGAGTCATATATTATGTTCAGAACATAGCCGGGAAATCCCTTTGGAAAAAATATCAGGGAGGTGCTGGACTGTTGAAACAAGTACAGTAGCCGAATGGCTGCAGCACACAAAATCCCGGACTGGAATACAGGTAGGTCTGACCTGGAGTCACCTTATAAGCACTAACAGTCACAATGGGCATGCTCCTACACTTAGCTAATTTAAACCCATGTCTGATGCCTAATTTGCGTAAAGAACTGAGATGTGAAAATATGTCTGTACATACAGACAGCTATGTACATGTATGATTACCCTGTTTATCAGTATGTGGCACATATATATATATATATATATATATATATATATATATATATATATATATATATATAAATATATATATATAGAGATAGATAGCTAGAGCTACAGAGCTACACAAATGAGTAGAGTGAGTTAAACCCTCCACATGTATCTATATAACACAGTTATATAATGCACACACACACACACACACACACACACACACACACACACACACACACACACACACACAGTTAAATTGGCATCCTTGTTTATATATGCACACACACACACATATATATATATATATGTGTGTGTGTGTGTGTGTGTGTGTGTGTGTGTTAGAGTTAGGGTATTCTCAGTAAATTCACTATAGTACATTTAAGTAGAATAAGGCCTGAAATATGGAGTCAGACATGTATGCATTCAGTTTCAAAGAAAGACAGTTTATTAGAAAGGAAAGATAAGCATAAAGTGTGCAGAAAGTACAGAAATACAGAATGTTCTTTTCTCAAGGGAAAGATGCAATCTTGCCAGCTAAAGAATGTTCCTTAATGGAATGTTACATTAAGACCAGGCCTGAAAACCAAGGCTAATAGTGCAAGTAAAGCATTATAGGGTTTTGGTATTATTAAAATATACTTCAGATACAGTTAGGGAAGTCAGTTAAGGTTAGTTAGTTTGTTCAACCTGTTACTACAGAGAAGATTAAGCTACAATACAGACACTCGAGCCTGAGTACAGAAGACAGGTCAAATAAAAACTATTTTAGTTTACATTCTTCAGGACAAGCAGAATATGATGTTCAGTAACTTTGGATACTAATTAGCACTCCAGCATTTCTACATATTGTTATTGTTTATCAGCACTGTTAATGAAAACAGCATTCAGATATTGTGTACATCTAATAAAGTCTTACTGAATGAATTGCGATGTTTGGAGAATTTATTCTGAAAAGTACACAAGACTTGGCCCATAAGGGAGAGACTGGCACCTTTTCCTTTTCAGCACTAGTTTGGGTAATTAACAGATAAAGACTTTTGTTTCAGTCTTAGTTCAGTTGTTTCTAGTTAATTCCAGTACAGTACAGTCTTATCAATTATTTTAATGCAAGCCACTATGAATGGGGTAAACACAAAGTAACTCCCAATACTGCATAGAAACCTTGCATCAGCAGTCAGACTACGTGTTCTACAAAAAGTCTACAGAATAGCAGTGTTTTGTTCAACTACGCATTCTATGGACTACAAAACAGCAGTGTTTTCATTCCAGTGCAGCACTCTGTGTTTCATTCAACTACATGTGTTCTACAGAGCAGGTATTCCAAGCAACCATATCATCAACACTTCATAACCTAAACAGAAACAGCTGCAGTACGTAACACCTTTCAAGTACAGTTTTAGTGCAGCAGTCAGCTTAACTTCCAGGTTTCATTAACAGTTTCAAATGACACTTTCTCTAGTCTGTTTCATAATAGAATTTTCAGCAGCATACCAGTGTTTTTCCATTAATAAAGACTGTAAACTGTATACAGAATAACAAAACAACTCTGGCCCCAACAAAAATATTAGCGCTAGAGAGAAATAAAGAGATTCTATTTTTCTGCTTGTTTCATTTCACAGTTGGTGAATATTTTTGTTGGGGCCAGAGTTGTTTTGTTATTCTGTGGAAGAAGGAGAATTTGTTATTTTTACTGTATACAGAATAAGCCAGAAATGACAGCACTATAGTTTCACATTACAGAGCAGACCTTTCAGTAAGACAGTACTACTTCATGCAGAAAATGGACACAGCTAAATTTCAGCTGTTAATCAAAGTACACAGCACCAGTGTAAACTTTCTAAAAAGCCTCAAAGAACTTCAGCAAACTAGCACTAAATCAACAAACTTTAGCAGTGTTCCTTCAGAACATAAAAGACATTATTCAGTTAACAGCTATTTTCACAAACTTTCAAGTTTCCAGTGTGACATCACACAGGCAATAAGCAAGAAGAAGGTTAAAAAGCTACAGATGACAGGACACCTTCTTCCTGGATCATAAAGTTATGTAAGACTTTATATTCACTTTTAGTTAGCTCAAAAAAGATTAAATTCATCAGTAAAAGTAATTTGTATACCTTTTGTATAAACATGTCAAGTAATACTTCTGTAGTTAAAATGTCAGTAAATCTTTGGTTTAATTTTAAAAACTGGGTACAGCAGTCTAGAAATGTTCTTTTAAAGTTAAAGGTTATTAGTTCAAGAATGTTAAATATTTCTAAACCCAAAAGGGTTAAATCACAGAAGCAAACTACTAAGTCAACTTCTATCAGTACGGTTTCAGACTTAAATAATTCTTGTGTAAATGCTTCAGCACATACAATTCAAAATACAGAATTATGTTGCAGTATTAAACATACAAATGTCAACGCAGTCAGCATACATAACATGCAGGCAATGTCTCAAGTTAACATTACTTCATCAAGTTTCTTATTTTCAAACATTGCACTGAGGGGAGATAGGAGGAATCAGAGTGCAGATTCTGATAACGTAAATTCCAGTACAACTGAAAAACAGACTTTAGTGCAAAGTAAAATTGCTACTATTTAATTGCAAAATAAAATAAAAATATATTCCACAGCTATCTGTAAAGGGTGCAGCAGTCCAGCAGCAAATCAGAGCACTGCAATCCAGGTTGTAGCTTGTTACAGATCCCCCACCATGCCCCAGGACTCCCACTCTTCATTTCTTAAAATACTGGAAAATATTAAGGTACAACCTAATACCTTAATTACGGGTGATTTCAACTACCCCATCATCAAATGGAAAAACTACTCATGTACCAACTCATTCACTCAATGTTTTCTGGAATTCATAAATTCCAACACCTTGGATCAGCTTGTCCACACCCCCACCAGGGGCAGCAGTATCCTGGACCTGGTCATTACCAATATGGGTAACCTGTGTTCCACGTCAGAGGTCAACTCCTCGCTGGTCAGATCTGACCACAAGCTAAACACCCTAGACATTCATAGCCCACCCCACCCCCCCATTAAGGAAACCACCATCAAAACCTACTCCAAAGCCAACTTCATGCTTCTTAAGACAGAAGTGGCAAACTTCATGACACCCATGCAGATGGAAAATAGAGGTACAACTGCTGAATCTTACACAAATGCACTGTATAAGCACATACACCAAAAAAAGAAGCCATTCTGGTGGTCCCCTACCATAAACAAACTCTACAGCAGAAGGAAGAAGCTGTTGCAATAAAGAGTAAAATCCCAAGGTTGGAGGAACTCCCTGGTCAGCTTCAGCAAGAAGCTGAGATTCCTCATAAAATCCTCCAAAGCCAGTTATGAAAATAAAATCACCATTAATTCCAAAGACAACCACAAAGCATTCTACAGCTATGTCAAGAATATCAAAGGCAATACTCAGAGCTGCTCTGAGCTACAGCACAATGGGACTAAATATACAGAACCAATCTATATTGCCAACATCCTGGCAGATAGGTTATGTGCTAACTTTACCCCCTCTCACCCTCCAAAGGGCCCATCTTAATACTGGAAGAATGCAAAGTCCCTGTAATCATGGATGTACAAGTAAAGACCTTCACTCTCCAAAGCCAAGAACACAACATCCATGGGACCAGACTACATCCCAGGCTGCATACTGAATGAACTACAGAACAAACTGATACCTCACCTAAGTGCCATGTTCAGTCATAGCCTCACCTCAGGCTATGTGCCTACTGAATGGCACACAGCGATGGTTATCCCACTCTACAAAGGGGGTGCCACCATGGACCCCAGAAACTACTGCCCCATTAGCCTGACGAGCCTGGTCTGCAAGGCCATGGAATGTATCATCTTGGAGCTTATAAACAAAGACATAGGTAACCTCCAAGCCCTGGGCCCCACTCAGTTTGGGTTGGTAAAAGGTAAATCATGTCTACTAAACCTGATTGACTTCTTTGAAGCAGTCACTAGAGTCATAGGCGAGGGAAAGGTAGTGCACACAGCCTATCCTGACCTCACCAAGGCTTTCAATACCATCCCTCACACTGGAATTATAGATAAACTTACTAAACTGGGCATAAATCCCTATGTCACATGATGGGTGGCCAACTGGCTCACTGACAAAACCCACACAGTAAAAGTAGCCAACTCCATGTCTGACTTCAGACCATTGATGAGTGGAGTGCCACAGGGTTCAGTCCTGGGTCCTCTCCTGCTCGGCATCTACTTCTCTGAAGTGCAGGCCAACACAGAAGGTCTTTGGCTAACAATGTCCGCAGATGACTGCAAACTGGGAGCCAAAATAGATTCACCTAATGATGTAGACCTTCTACAAAAGGGCCTCACAGAGACAGATGCTTGGTGTCAAAGTCATGGCCTCAAGCTCAATGCCAAGAAGTGCATTGTCATCCCATTTGGGAAAAATCCGGTACCCATGAACTACCACATAGGCGGTAGCTCACTAAACATGGAAAGTATGATAAGAGACTTCAGGACACAGGTGGACAGTAGTCTCTCCTTTGATAGCCACATCGCCACAGTAGTCAGGAAATCCTTCTACATGGCACACCTCATCACAAAAGGGTTCTCTAGAAAAAAGGAGGTCATTGTTCCTCTCTACTCATCCCTAATCAGACCCATTATAGAGTACAATGCCCCATTTAGCATGTATCTCACAAGACACCTAGAACAATTGGAAAGGCCACATAAATACCTCACTAAGTGGATTACCAGCCTCAAACAGATGCCATATGCAGACTGTCTCAAAAAACTCCTATCACCTACTCAGAGGCAATCTCTGCCTAACATAGAAAGCTATGTCAAACCCAGAGCTGTTGGACATGCTACACTTAAAGAAATCCCAATCTCTCTGAACCACACACTCCAGGGACCTAAACCTTGTCACCACAATAAACAGAACATGCTGGAGGGATAGATTCCTGTCCCAGAGACTTCTCATACTTTGGAACAAACTACCCATTCATATCAAGCAAAGCTCCTCATTGGCCTTCTTTAAGAAAAATCTTGATGACGGGATGGGAAATAGAAAATTCACCCTGGGAATCACTTCTGTGGCATTGCTTGACAGGGGCACAGGAAAATAATTTTCTTGGGTGTCAAAAGCCAGGGAGCCTTTTTGGCTAGGCTTATATAGGCCCCAGGGCCGATAGCCTAGTACCTACCTATGAACCTATTAATCTGTCATTGTTTAAGGTTAAAAGAAATGACAATATTTCATTGTTTACAGAAGAATCAATTTCAGTTACACATAAATCTTTATTAGAGGATACAAATGCAGTTTTGTCAGTATTTAAAGGGTCAAAGATTACAGCAGCTAACAGTTCAAAGTGTAACAGTTCTGTCCTAGGTATGAACATGTCATTAGAGTTATATGCTGTTTTAGACTTCATTGACAAGATTTGTGCAAATGTAGATTTGAAAGAATTAGTTATGACAGGAACATGTAGATTTATGGGTTTAAAGATAAAATAAATTCCAGTTCAGCTGACACAGCTGAAGTGCTCAGCAAGACATATTGGGTGTGGCCAGTTAGAAAAAAGGGTAACTGTATACCTGTATGTCTTGTAAGGTATATCAGAAATAACAGTCAAATTAATTCACAGAATAAAGGGTTTCTGTTACAGATTTGGCAAATGAATTTTTTGTATTATTGTTTTGTTTAGTAGTCATTAGTTAAGAGCGTTGTATTAAAGTGTTACAATGCATAAACAATATCTTAATACAGACAAATACAAAAAAAAGCATTCACAGAATGTAAAAGTCAATGCTGCATTGTATAAAATCAGTTCAGTTTAAATCTGTTTATTTATTTATTGACCGGGAAAGTCCGACAAGGTTTCACATATCCTGTTTTCAGCAGAGGGCCAGGGAGAAATGCTCCAGAAGCACGTCTTTAGAATGTGGAAGGAAACTGGAGTACCTGGAAGAAACCCACGTGAATGCAGGGAGAACATGCAAACTCCACACAGAAGGCACCCCAGCTGAGAATCAAACCAGAGAACCCCTTGCTGTGAGGTGACAGCATTAACTGCTGCACCATTGCACCACCTGTTTAAGATTGTATATATTTCATACAGAAATGGCAGTTTGCCAAGCACATCAGATCAGATTACAGCCAGCTTAGCAAGACGAATTAAAGAGAATACTGCATGAAATAAGCCAGCATCAATTTAATGCATTTACAGTTTTTACTATTTATCCAAGAAAATTGTAGACTAATAGTAAATTCTTGCAGCATTCAGTAGTACTGAAAAGTTAAATGATGTCAGCTAAAGAAACGGTTATGGTGAGACAGTGGTTGGAGTTTCACTCACAGAACAGTATTTTAAAATGTAAGGATCAAGAGAGAAAATATAAAAAGTTCCACAGTTAAAATTAATTTCATATACGTGCAAAATTGCACAGTGTTACATTACTACTTTAGTTTCACTTGAGGTTATCAGTTTGCTTACAGACTTGCAAGAGTTTATTAGCAGCAAATGTTTATCATGCAGACTCATGTACGTAAAGTCAGAACAATAAGCAATCCTATCAGTTTATAATTGTTTTAGCTGCAAATGTTTATTTCACGCAGAAAATGTAAATAAGGTCAGGGCAATAAGCAGTGCTTTCAGTTTATAATTGTTAAACATGCAAATGTTATTTTAAGGACCTGATACTAAAAACAATCAAGAACTTTAGCTACCTCGCCTTGCACAAGAAATGAAAAGAAGCGTTTTAAAAGACCTAATTATAAAAAGGACACCGACATTAAAGCAGGTCTTCCTTTACCTCATCAGTGACTGGGATAATGCAGAGTAAAATTTGACAAGAGGTGTAGTGCAGAAGTTGACTGTCTATTTGTTTTGGCTATTTCTTCAATGCTTGTTTAAAGTTAAAATGTATGCGGTAAAGCAAGTATGCATGTTTTCAGACAGTTATTTAACAGTACTATTTTTCAGTTTATCAGTTAAAGCAAGTATGTATGTTTCAGACAGTTATATAACAGTACTAGTTTCAGTTTATAGACCAGAGGTTATAAATCCACAAACATTTGGTTTATTAGTCCACAGGTATAAGTGATTTCATCCCAATCAAATCACATAAGGAACATCATCAGATACCTGATATCTGATGAAGTTCCTTATGTGATTTAATTGGGATGAAAGGGCTTATACCTGTGGACTAATAAACCAAATTTTTGTGGATTTATAATCTCTGGTCTGCCATTTGTGACTTCTACTTCTGTTTTGGTGTTTTTCCTGGTTTTGAGTGAATTCTGCATAGTTTCATTTTATGTTTTTATCAATGTTCAGGCAATACTGACAAACAGATATTATTAGTTTAGTCTCCAGAATATAACAGTAACAGATTTCAGCTTATCTGTTTTCATGTAACACTGTCAAAATGTTCTCATGTTTTCAGACAATTGTACAACAGTACTAGTTTTCAGTTTATCTATGTTAGACAATACTGACAGGAAAACAGAATTCAGTTCATTTATTATCTGTGTTCATGTAACACTGTCAAAATGTTCTCATGTTTTCAGACAATTGTACAACAGTACTAGTTTTCAGTTTATCTATGTTAGACAATACTGACAGAAAAAGATACTAATAGTTGGTTTTCAGAATATAACGTACCAGTTTCAGTTATGCTTTTATGTGTTCGGTTAACACTGGCAAAAGATATTCTTTTATTTTATTTTTATTTATTATTTTACATTTGTTTACTGGGAAAGTCCGACTGGAACGAGGTCCATTTACAGCAGAGGCCCAGGGAGAAAAGTATTAGTTTAGTTAGTTTCCAGAATCTGCACAGCTATTTTACATTTTCAGTATAAGCTAATGTAAATTTCATTCAAGATTCAGAATATAACATTCATACTCAGTTATGTGTTTAATATAGTACATTTCAATCAAATTTCAGAATATAAAATTAATATTCCGTTCTTCACATTATTTATTAGTTTTAAGGGTAAAGTAACAGAATGACATTATTTAGTCATTAGTTAAGGGTAAAGTGACAGAATTATTTATTGCAGGCTTATTAAGATAAGTTATCTAAATAATAGGTAGTAATAGTTATTCATTATACTCAAAGCATAACATGGCAGGCTTAATTTATTAGTTAATTTACAGATTACAGTACACTTTACATAATTATTGTATATTAGTCAGAAAGTTACAAAAGACACTAACAGAAAATGCAAAGGTATAGACCTGAAATATAGAAAGCATAAGTTTTGGTAAACTATTAAGATAAGTTATCTAAAGAATAGGTTGTAATAGTTATTCAATGCACTTAAGGGATAACAGGGCAAGCTTAATTTGTTAATCAGCTTACAAATTACAGTGCATGTTTACAAATTACAATTTATTTTACATAATTATTCTACATTAATCAGAAATTTAAAAGGACATTAACAGAAAATGCAAAGGTATACATATGAAATACAGAATGTATAGGTTTTAGTAAACTATTATAGCTCGTAAATATTCATAGAATATTTTAGACACAAATTTAGGAGGCAGACATCTATTACAGCACATAAAAGTTAAAAAATGTAAGTAGCATTATAGAGAAAATCTAACTAAACATTTATAGATACAAGTTGATACAGTATATGGTAATTATGCTTCAAGACCAGTTATAGAGTTATCTCTTTAGTGCAGATTATAATTAGTCTTCAGGGAATAGCTTTCATGCTTGATAGGCTATACAATAAAAACAAACAGTACAATGTTTAAATATTTAAATCTGTGATTTGCTATAAAAAGAGGCATCGTGGTATACTAAGGCACCAGTTCATAAGGTAAGAAACAGAAATTTACCATTACAACATACAAAGAGGGAAAATAGGTAGGGTTAACAGTTTGTACTCTGCTTAACTTAAGAATGTGTATGGCAGTTTCTAATCAGCTTTAAAAGCCACAGAATTAAAAGATACTCATTTTCAGAATAATGTACAGATCTTGAATATATCACTCATACATCAGAATTTAGACTTAAAAACTCTAAAAACTATGATTCTAGGTAATATGAAAATTAAATCATAAAGTTAACAGATTTCAAGCCTAGTGATCAAAATTAACATTGCAAGTTTATTCACCGGATAAAGAAAAAACAATTGCCTAGTTATAATTAAATCATAAAGTTAAGAGACTTAATCAGAATAGGTCATACAGGCTCAAGTGACACCTAGTGGCCAAAATAAAATTGCAGGTTTATTTACCAGATAAAAGTATATTTTCAGATTATAAGTCAGGTAGCATAAAGCTGTATATAGTAGTTAGCAATACAAATGTAAGGTAACTTCAAAAGTAGGTCCCTGTAGACTTTTATCAGGGACCTCAGGGGCAACTGTTAGGGTATTCACAGTAAATTCACTATAGTACATTTAAGTAGAATACGGCCTGAAATATGGAGTCACATATGTATGCATTCAGTTTCGGTGAAAGACAGTTTATTAGAAAGGAAAGATAAGCATAAAGTATGCAGAAAATACAGAAATACAGAATTTTCTTTTCTCAAGGGAAAGATACAATCTTGCCAGCTACTGAATGCTCCATAATGGAATGTTAGATTAAGACCAGTCTGGAAACTAAGAGAACCAAGGCTAGGAGGGTGTGTAAAGCATTACAGGGTTCTGATATTATTAAAATATACTTCAGAAACAGTTAGTGAAATCAGTTAAGGTTAGTTAGTTCATTCGGCATGTCATTACAGAGAAGATTAAGCGACAATACAGACATTCAAGCCTGAGTACAGAAGACAAGTCAAATAAAGACTATTTTAGTTTATGTTCTTTAGGACAATCAAAATAGGATGTGCAGTAACTTTGGATACTAATCAGCACCCCAGCATTTCTACAGATTGTTATTGTTTATCAGCACTGTTAATGAAGACAGTATTCAGATATTGTGAACATCTAATAAAGCCTTATTGAATGAATTGCAATGTTTGGAGAATTAATTCTGAAAAGTACACAAGACTTGGCCCATAAAGGAGATACTGGCACCTGTCCAGCATAATTTTGGGTAATTAACAGATAAAGACATTTGTTTCCTTGTATTTCAGTTGTTTTGAGTTAATTCCAGTACAGTACTGTCTTATCAATTCTTTCAATGATATATATATATATATATATATATATATATATGTATACATGTGTACATGTGTGTGGGGATATACGAATGTCTACACTTACATATAGAATTCTGGGGTTATCTGCACCTACACACACAATAGTTGTCTGATGGTAACAGACCAAGGCCGTATAATGGCATAATCCACCCAACCACAGAACCCTGTGCTTGTGGAATGTCACTCTGTAGACAGACAACAGTAAGCAAGTGGTGTAATGTGCAATGGCTGTAACGCAGGACGTGGGCAGGCTATATTGCCCCTGGCTAATTGTCCACTTAGCAAACTTCAACTGGGCAGACATGCAGATACTGGTAAATGTTCACACATAGCAGGGGTATTAGCAGGTACCCCACTGCTAGGGCACTAGATACAATAATAGCATAAAGCAGGTTCACTCTGCAATACACACATGCTGTGTAATACAAGGCCACTTTTGTAGTCCACAAGTACTGTTGCTGCAGCCACATGTACAACAGATGTAACGTGTTATGTGCAATGAGTACTGTAAGCTATAGTGTGTAATAGTAGTTAGGTAGGGGTTCTAATCTCACATTAGCCACTGTTTGTGTATGTAGAAATTTTCTTTTACAGCAATACAGACATGCCCATCTGGCCTATGTCTGTGCAATGGTTAATTATTTTTTGGCCCTGTGACTACCATCTTCCTCAACACTGGCCTCCCTGTCAACTCCTGCTGATGTCATCCACCTTAACAGCATTTGCTGACAATCTCCAAACAGATAAGCTCTGTGGTCCATGTGATAACTACTTAGTGCTTTAGTGTATACTAATAGGTAGGGCTTCTAATAGTAATAAAGGAAACTCTCTGTGTATGTGTAAATATATCCCCTTGCAGCAGTGTACACATGACTGTATTGCCTATCTTTGTGCAATGGTTATATATTTTAAGGCCCTGTGACTACACGCCAGCCTCCCCATTGTCTTCCTTTACAAGATACGCTGATGTCATCCACCTTAACTGCACTAGCTGACAATGTCCAAACAGATAAGCTGCATGGTGCGTGCAGTAAGTACTTAGTGCTAAAGTGTTTGCTAATACATAGGTAGTGGTTCTAATCTCAAAAAAGGCAAGCATCTGTGTGAGTAGACAAATCTATTCCCATGAAGCAGTACACATATGGCTGTGCAATTGTCATGCATTTTACTGCCCTGTGTCTACCTGTTGGCCCTAAATAGCTCACATGTGATAGCTCACATCTACTTAGGCATACATGCAATCCTCCACCACCTACATTTGTATGTACTGTACACACAAGTGACATGTATCAAGGGTAGCAGGCCTTGTCACAGGGTATGCATGCATGATAAAGCTGACTGCCCCCATTATCTCTGACACACTGTTCTACACATACGCATCTAAGTAACCATGCATGTATACAGCCTTACTTTGCTGACATCATATATCTTCTGTGCTGCCATGCCATTCTGTGCCACTGTATCACTGCCAAGTCTCCATAGCTTAGCCACTCAGACCCCTGGAACAGAAACATGCATAGTTCTGTGAGACACCTGTCATTCTGCAACACTACCACCAGTCTAACATCATGCAGCAAAGGTACACACACTTTGATGCGTACCCATGACACATGCTAGCATACAGCACCTGTCATAGCCCACTACACCTTGCATGGCATAACACTACTGCACTACAAATCTACATGTAAAGTAATATAGTCACCCTGTGCATCAGACACATATCTGCATGTCACTGCATCGATGGCATGGATGGAAGTGATGTGGAACATGTATCACCACATTCACAGGGTGTGATGTGGGGGTGCCAGAGGCCTAGGCTGTGCCAAACAGTTGACAGCATGTGTGTGAGTCAGGAAAGGGTGCTGGTTAGCTGGGCCATGGAGAGGTGCAGTGTGTGTCTGTTGGTGACCTGCATGTGACAGTGATGTTTGAGTGTGTGTGTGTGTGTGTGTGTGTGTGTGTACACAGTCAAGCCCAGTGCTAGCCCTACACATGTGTATGTTGGACAGTTGTGGACCGTACATGGCAGAGTGCACAGTTCACTGTCTCTGGCCAGAAACACAGGAACTGGCTCTGCCAGGAGTGGCACTGGCACCACCATGCCCAGGGTCAGATGTGGTACTAGTAGCTGATAGTGACTGGTGTCTGCTGGGACCCTGTCCCCAATGGAACCACCCAGGACCATGTGCCCATAGCCTGCCATGTCATGGTGTGGACAGCACACTCCCTTCTATAGTGTTGGAGGTACTGCCACTACAGGATTGTGAGTGTGCACGGCCATGTGGACTCATAGGTGTGTACTAGGCTAATGGCCCTGGAGCCTATATAAGCCTAGCCTAAGAAGATTTCCTGGAATCATGCCACCCAAAGTTAGTTTCCAGTGCCCCATCAAGCAAGGTCACTGAAGTGATCCCTGGGATGAACTTCCTATTGCCCATCCACTCATCAATATTTCTCTTAAAGAGGAACAGTGAAGTTCTCTGCTTGATGTGAATGGGAAGTTTGATTTCAGAGTATGGGAAGTCTCTCGGTTAGGAACCTGTCCCTCCAGCATGTTCTGTTTATTGTGGTAATAAGGTTTAGGTCTCTAGAGCGTGTTGCACAGAGGGATTAGGATTTATTCAGGAGTAGCATATCTAGCAGCTCTGGGTTAGACATGGCTTTGTAGGTCAAGCAGAGATTGCCTTTAAATAGGGGATAAGAGACAGAGTATAGCTGGGGCCTCGCCAGCTTTCTGGCTATGGCCAGTGTCTACACTCACTGAAGCCATATTTGCCACATTGTCCTGTTCGATGTCACCACACTCTAGCTAATATTTGTGGCCTCAGGGGACTGGGTATGTGTGGGCATACTGACTGTGTGCAGGGACAATAGGAAACGAAGAGGGATGGCAATCCATGGGACAGATTCAACCCCAAACAACCCCATCTGTGCCTCACTATGGCAACCATCATCATCAGAGTCCAATGAGACACTGACATCAGGTTGTGAGGAGGACGCACTCAAATCCCCATGTTCAACTGTGAGGAGGAAGACAGAATAAGTACATTACTACCTGCACTATTATGTATGGTAATCCACACACACATATACAGTTGTGGAGCCACAACTGCATTACACATACCACATCTTATTTCTTATCCCATGCACAACGCAAGGGCAGACAACAACATACACTGACAAGACAGGGCCTTTATAACATGCACTGCAGTGACATCCGGTTAATGTTGCAAGTACTATACACCTGTGATAAGCAATATGTCAGTGTATCTGATAGTCCTGCACCTAAAACACAGTGCACCCTTTTTGAGCATACTATGCCAGTTATGGTATCACTGCCTCAGGTATATACCATCTCCATATTGTGTGTGAACAGGCATCTGTGAGTGATTGCCACCTGTATAGCAGGCTGCATAGTTCTTCTCAAAACTAAGTGCAAATGTGTTACTACTCCTGCAAATACACAGCTGTGATTACATATTCAATGCACCTCAGTTAACCCCTCCAACATTGAACATACAACTATTGTACTCTGGTTAACCATAACAGTTCAGCCTAGGGCAAAATGGCAGCCCTTAACACTCTTAGGGTATATATGATCTGTAAAACAACAGTATCACACTTATCAGGTACAGGATCTTGGACTCTGCCCACAGCTGATGGACCTATGAAAATGTGAGGGAGAGGTATTGTCAGCAATACCAAATGTTGCATTGTTACAGGGTATTATGTGCATATATCCACATGTGCAGTAGGTAATGTGATATTGCCTACATTGTTGACATTCTGTGTATGTGTACACAACTGTGCATTAAAACCAACCCCCCTCTCAATGTAGATAGACCTGACACCTGTGTACTGGTATGCAGAGGCTGACATAATGCCTGATACAGTATTACAGTGATGAACACAGGAAGCTTACCTGGATGCTTCTCTGCTGTGGAAGCTTTGGCACTCATCTCCAGGATGTATGGGGTGATAAATCCTTGGGAGCTGGTGGCTGATCCCAGGTTCACCAGTAATTCCTCTGTGGCCAACAGTGGTTGTTGTGCTGTAGGCCCTCCAATGGTAGCAGCACAAACCCTGCCACAGCAGCTGCCATTTGATGTGTGGCAATGAGCACATCTGTGGTCCTGTGGTGGACCTGCTCATATGTCCTGTCGTGATGTCCGTGTTCATTAACTGCTCTGACAAGTTCACCCCACAATGCTGCATGTTGTCCATGATGTTGGCGACTCCTGGACAACAGAATGCTATGATGCCGTTTGAGGCCATCCAGGATAACATTATTTTCAGTGGCTGTAAATGGTGGATGCCTACTTTCTTGAACAAAAAAATACAGTTCCAAAGGAACACTCGAGTGTAGCAGTATAAAGTAGCTACAATTAGCTGTAAATAAACTGTAGATGAACACTAAGTGCCTTAAAAGTAAATTTATTTGAGTGCGCTTTCGTCTAAAGTAACAAGACTTCATCAGAAACATTTAAATGACAAAACCAGTAGTTCTTTTATATCTTACAACAGATTGAATAATTGCCAGTCGATGAAAATACTTCCCTCTCATTATTTAAAGAAACATTTCTACTGTTCACAGTTCATCCATTTAAAAGAAGAGTTAAAGTGGCAAATAAGGCTGAACTCTACCCATTTTCCAGGTATAAACGAAACATGTAGTATTATGCCTGTTTTAAAATACCATTCATTCAAGTTGTTAAATACTTTTATATTATGCTTTTTAATAATGTTTTTTCATACAATGTTTATATTAATGTACAATTTTTTGTAAAAGTTTTTAACTAATGTTTAGTAAAGTTTATATTAAATATATTAGGTAGTATTTTAAATAGTAAAGTATAGATGTTTAAAAGGGTACTTTTAAATGGATGAACTGTGAACAGTAGAAATGTTTCTTTAAATAATGAGAGGGAAGTATTTTCATTGATTGGCAATTATTCAGTCTGTTGTAAGATATAAAAGCACTACTGGTTTTGTCATTTAAATGTTTCTGAGAAGTCTTGTTACTTTAGACAAAAGCGTGCTCAAATAAATGTACTTTTAAGGCACTTAGTGTTCATCTACAGTTTACTTACAGCTAATATTAGCTACTTTATACTGCTACAATCGAGCGTTCCTTTGGAACTGTATTTTCTTGTTCAAGTTGGTTGGTAGCAGTTCCTGTGTTTTCTTTTTACAAGTGGTTTGTGTTTGTGGAACTGACTCGAGTGGTACTACAGTCAGTAGTGCCTTTGAAAATCATTAAATATGACAGATTTGGTCGGAAATGGGGGAAATGGTTTGTCTCCCTTCTCTTTAGAAGAGAATGAAGTGAGGACACCTCAGTGGCAGCTGGTGACTTCAAATCACAGGGGAGCTGCAGGAGACAGCTGAATGGGTGGGGTCAAGGGGAGGGGGTGTGGTCAACCAGAAAGGTGAGGAGCTATGCACAAAACCACAAAAAACTAACTTTAATTAAATACGCTGCCCTGGGTGGCAAACCATCATTATGAAAGTCCAATCAAGACAAAAATAAGTGTAGAAGAATAAAAATATTTCAATGCATTGGCTGCATGACAGCTTACTTAATATCTAGATGGAAACAAAAGGTTGTGAGGCATGAAAAAATAAATTACTTTTTAAATACATTACTGGAATGCCAGTCAAAATCAAGTATAAGAAAAACCAGAAGCACTCAACTCAAACCACTTCTCCTTGCACTGCAGTTCTAATTATAATATATTCAGCTTTATTAAAGTACCAAGTAACATGCTGAAAGTAGAAATCTATGTGATGCCCCCACTTGTAAAAATGTTTCTTATCCAAAAAGACCTGCTGCCTGACAACTTGTTTCATGGGGAAAACATGATAAAAGTAAAAAATGAAAAGCAAACAAGAAACAAGCTCAAGATACATTGCTTAAAGGATTACTGTACAGGTTATGGACCACACATGATTGGCATTCTGTTTAGTTTACGGGTAAAGTCTGTAGAGATGACTGGAAGTCTCCAACAAGTGTAATGAGCTTTTTAAAATAATGGAATCCTGTCCTTTAATACCCAAGGCTTATACATTATCTAGTCAAGTATTCTCTGCATGGCAACAACAGAAAGGCTTTCAATGTTGGCAATTCTTTAACAGTATGCTTATTAAAGCGTACTTGCATCTTACGATCTCAGACAAGCTTACCTTATGGTCATTAAAGCATTGCTACTTAAACACAGAGCAACAGGCACTTTGAGTAATAAGCATAAATCTGAGTAATAAGCATAAATCAACAGTACAAAAATATGACAGAAACCAGACCATTCTGCAAAATCAAGGACAGATGAAAAGCCAGTGTAGTACTTATGCAGTGTGTCCTCCCCATCCAAGGTAGATACAACTACTCCTTGCCTTGCTTGGACACATCCAGAGTCACTACATGGGGGAGTGGGGTGCAACAAGCATGTCACAATTTGAAATCTCTCTGGCTGACTGTGATGGCCCTGACACATTTGTCATACCTCTCAACCTCAAGAGCAAGAAATCTGGACAAAGCCATACACAGAAGTTGGACAAAGGCCCAAAAATAAGGACAATTTTTAAATATTGCTCTAATAAACTTAGAAAGATAATAGAATAGGTCTTGCATTAGTATGAATTTTCTGAAGGGTATAAAATCTGAAACTCAAATGTCTGTCATTTTCTAACTTCAGTCTTTAGTGATTTGTCACTAACTTGCCAAAAAACACAACTTTATGAAAAATGAACCAAAAATGTGATGCAAAAATATAAAATAGACACACAATACAGCTGCTACCTGTCAAAGAAGGGACACTTTAATATTAGTACTGCTACCTTGAGCAGCTGACAAAATAAAAGAATCTACATGCATTTCAAGTAATCTATAACTTTGATTATTACAGTTATTTCTTAATTGTAAACCCTCCATGTTTTCTTCCAAAATTGCTATTTTACGGAGGGATTATTAGGGGGAAGAGCAACATTTTGAGCCAAAAATTGGGACAGTTGAGAGGTTGGCTATGCCTAATTCTATAAAGCAATTTATTTGCATGTACCTCTCAACCTGTTAATGCAGTAAATCTGAACAAGGCCAAATATATTGGGGCACATATAAACAGTACTAAAATTGCTCTTGTATAAATTGAGACAGTTGATAGAACAGCTCTTACTTTAACATGCATTTTTCTGAAGGTTATGAAGTCTGAAACTTATTATTTAGTGACTTAATTCCTAAATGATTTGCCAGAAAACTACAAATTTTATGAAGAACAAACCAAAAATAAGAAGCAAAAATCTATTCATTCTTTGAAAATCTGGACAGTTGGGAGGTATAGTTCAGCTGGGCCTGTCTGAGTTTGCTGCCCTTCCCCTGACAAAATAATGGTTGAATGGAGCCTCTGCAGCCATTCCAATGAACCATTACTTGGCTATTTCACTCCATTTACCATAAACACTAATGTGCATACTGCTTTACTTCTATGATGAGTTGGACTTCATTTGAAAGTTTTATTTTGTATTTTACAGCACAAACACTAAGTCATCTGTTAAACAAAGCAATGCAGTCTCACAATGAAAACTTAGCATTAAAACTTCTCTGCCCTTGAAACTCACATTCATTGAAACAGCATTGAAACCCACATTCAAAGAAAATACATTTTGCCAGTGGCAGATAAAGATTAATTTTGGGCTGTTTTCAAATCATAGGCCCCTTGCATATGAAACATACATGTGCTCTTTGATATACCTTCCTCATTGTACTAAAATTATATTCCTTGTACAATACAGTACACTTGTTAGAGGGTGTTTTAAATTTGTTTTGAACATTTTTCCAGTGAGCAATGAAACAAACCATATGCACCCATAATGGCAAAACTGCCCAGTTGAGAACATTTATCATAAAAAAGTCTACTCAGACTTCCACAGTCCACCATTATTAGTAAATATACACAATTCTACAGTCCACCATTATTAGTAAATATGCACAATTCCACAGTCCACCATTATTAGTAAATATGCACAATTCTACAGTCCACCATTATCAGTAGATATGCACAATTCTACAGTCCACCTTTATCAGTAAATATGCACAATTCTACAGTCCATTATCAGTAAATATGCACAATCTCTGAAGTAAGACATCTAAATAATTCCACATTAAAGAAATCTGTAACTAATGAAGCGGTTGCTGCTAGCAATCACCTTTATATTTCATGGTTTCATCGAAAAATAAAGTGTCTGTTGCCCCTCAGGAATAAATTGCCTATATTACATTAAAAAATGATAAGTTAGTAATAATATTGCAAGAGGAAATGGATGGCAAACTGATAACAGACTCATAGTTAGTATCTTCACCAAGGAGAACATTCTCAGTACGGCAGCATCCACCCCTTGTGGGAGTAGAACCCAGAGCCTTCTGCAGCAAAAGAAAGTACACAACCTGTTATGCTATAGCATTAACGAGGCAAAGCACTAAACTTCTATTCCCCTGCAGCTCTCAGCTTCTTGTAAAATCTACTCAGTACTCAACTGCATCTCAACTCAGCTCAAGAAAACTGGAAAAAGCCAAAATGTATTGGGGGGGGGTCAAAAGCCCAAAAACCAGGGACACATTAAACATTGCTTGTATAATCTTAGAAAGTTGCTAGAATAAAATGTTGTGTTGCCACCATACATTTTACTGCCAAGGTCCCTGAGCAAAAAACAGTCAGAGTAACATACCACTACACCACATCAGCTGCTTTGTAAAAGAGAGGAAGACTGAAACTTAAATGGCTATCATTTAGTGAATTCAGTTCTCACCATAGCTGTCAACCTCTTAGTACAAAACACCTGGACAAACCCAGTAATGAGGGAATACAGCCCTCAAACATATTCAGTGAATTCAGTTCTTGCCATAGCTGTCAACCTTAGCACAAAAACCTGGACGAAGCCAATAATGGGGGAATACAGTCCCAAAAATAGGGACAAATTTAAAATATTCATCTTATAAACTTAGAAAATTGCTAGAAAAAAAGGTTGTGCTACTATGTATTCTGAAGAACATGAAGTTTGAAATTCAAATGCCGGTCAATTTTACTGCTGACAGAACAAAAACAATTTTCAGCAGAGACGCAGGGATTAATACTGCAGACACGTCTTTGTAAAGTGACAGGGCACCAGAGCAAATCCACACAAACACAGGGAAAAGATGCAGACTCCACACAGAAGCCACCCCAACCAAGAATCAAACCAGAAAACCTAGAGCTGTGAGGCAGCAATACCACCACTGCACCATCAAATATGCAAGGAATTAAACATTCAGAAACCTGAAGTCTGAAATTCAAATGCCTGTCAATTTTACTGCAGACAGAACAAAAACAATTTTCAGCAGAGACGCAGGGATTAATACTGCAGACACGTCTTTGTAAAATGGCACGGCACCAGAGCAAATCCATACAAACACAGGGAGAAGATGCAGACTCCACACAGAAGCCACCCCAACCAAGAATCAAACCAGAAAACCTATAGCTGCGAGGCAACAATACTACCACTGCACCATCAAATATGCAAGGAATTAAACATTCAGAAACCTGAAGTCTGAAATTCAAATGCCTGTCAATTTTACTGCGGACAGAACAAAAACAATTTTCAGCAGAGACGCAGGGATTAATACTGCAGACACGTCTTTGTAAAATGGCAGGGCACCAGAACAAATCCACACAAACACAGGGAGGAGATGCAGATTCCACACAGAAGCCACCCCAACCAAGAATCAAACCACCAAACCTATAGCTATGAGGCAATAATACTACCACTGCACCATCAAATATGCAAGGAATGAAACATTCAGAAACCTGAAGTCTGAAATTCAAATGCCTGTCAATTTTACTGCGGACAGAACAAAAACAATTTTCAGCAGAGACGCAGGGATTAATACTGCAGACACATCTTTGTAAAATGGCAGGGCACCAGAGAAAATCCACACAAACACAGGGAGGAGATGCAGACTCCACACAGAAGCCACCCCAACCAAGAATCAAACCAGAAAACCTATAGCTGTGAGGCAACAATACTACCACTGCACCATCAAATATGCAAGACATTAAACATTCAGAAACCTGAAGTCTGAAATTCAAATGCCTGTCAATTTTACTGCGGGCAGAACAAAAACAATTTTCAGCAGAGACGCAGGGATTAATACTGCAGACATGTCTTTGTAAAATGGCAGGCACCAGAGCAAATCCACACAAACACAGGGAGAAGATGCAGACTCCACACAGAAGCCACCCCAACCAAGAATCAAACCAGAAAACCTATAGCTGTGAGGCAACAATACTACCACTGCACCACCAAATATCCAAGGAATTAAACATTCAGAAACCTGAAGTCTGAAATTCAAATGCCTGTCAATTTTACTGCGGACAGAACAAAAACAATTTTCAGCAGAGGCGCAGGGATTAATACTGCAGGCACGTCTTTGTAAAATGGCAGGGCACCAGAGCAAATCCACACAAACACAGGGAGGAGATACAGACTCCACCCCAACCAAGAATCAAACCAGAAACCCTATAGCTGTAAGGCAACAATACTACCACTGCACCATCAAATATGCAAGTAATTAAACATTCAGAAACCTGAAGTCTGAAATTCAAATGCCTGTCAATTTTATTTAACATTTGTTAATCAGGACAGTCTGACTTGGAACAAAAAAACAATTTTCAGCAGAGGCCCAGGAAGAAATAATGCAGACATGTTTTTGTAACATGGGAGGACACAAAAGCAAACCCACAAAAACACAGGAAGAAGATACGGACCCCACAAAGAAGGAACCCCAGCCAAGAATCAAACCTGAGAACCTGCAGCTGTGAGGCAACAATGCTATCAGTGCACCATCAAATAAAAACAAACCTATGCAAACACAGGGAGAATATAACAGACCCCACAAAGAAGGAACCCCAGCCAAGAATCAAACCTGAGAACCTGCAGCTGTGAGGCAACAATGCTGCCAGTGCAACATCAAATAAAAGCAAACCCACACAAACACAGGGAGAAGATAACAGACCCCACAAAGAAGGAACCCCAGCCAAGAATCAATCCTGAAAACCTGCAGCTGTGAGGCAACAATGCTACTACTACACCATCAAATATCAAGCATTGCAGCATTTACAAACCACAGATATTATGAGGAACAGATCAGATCAAATATGAGGCAAAAATTTGCAATTTTTTTACAAATGGTGGTGGGTAGGGAACTCAAGTCTTTAACACCTGCATACAGGGTACAGGGTTCAAGCCTGAGGTATTCCCTACCACACCACCATGAGCACCTGGGGCATTTTCACACCCCCCCCCCCTCTGAAATGATCAGAGGACACACACTGAAATGATCAGAGGACACACACCGAAATGATCAGAGGACACACACTCACACTCACACACACACACACACACACACACACACACAATCAGAGGACACACACCGAAATGATCAGAGGACACACACTGAAATGATCAGAGGACACACACCGAAATGATCAGAGGACACTCACCGAAATGATCAGAGGACACACACTGAAATGATCAGAGGACACACACCGAAATGATCAGAGGACACACACTGAAATGATCAGAGGACACTCACCGAAATGATCAGAGGACACACACTCCCCAAAATGATCAGAGGACACACACTCCCCAAAATGATCAGAGGACACACACTCCCCAAAATGATCAGAGGACACACACTCCCCAAAATGATCAGAGGACACACTCCCTTGAGCAGCAAAATGATTGGAGGACACACTCCCTTAAGCAGCAAAATGATCCGTGGACACATTCCCCTTAACAATAAGAAGCAAAATGATCGGAGGAAAACTCCCCTTACTTGGAACAGTTAAAGCAACAGCAAAAGACACCTGGTTGGAACTAGTGAATGACTGGAGCAAAAACTCCCCTTACTTGGATGAAGCAGCAAAACGTTGTACTTAAAGGAAGAACAGGAAGTCTACAAAGCATGTGTGTGACTGGACTGGAAGAACAGGCATGGTAAGAATTGAATACTTAAAATCTTTTTTTTAAAATTAAAACGTAAATGTGACAGTCCCAAAAGTGCTGCCCTGGATGGACTGCCTCTGTAGAAATGTATTTGGGAAAGTTAAGAAATGCACTTGCTTTTAATAGATTATGTGATTAATGCAGAATTGTAACCCAGAAATAGAAGAATGGAGCAAATTAAATTGTTAGGAGTTCTGCCACTATAAGGAAATTTACTAGAAAACAGGAAGCTCTGTGTGTCAGAAATTAACTGTAGGCTCAGTTTGACTGGAATAGGTAAACAACCTGTAAAGGTATATTCTGCAACATTTCTATATGTTGCTCTAAGTAGAATTGGTGGTGTTTGCTACTTTTACTTATCATGAAGAGGAGAAAGAGTAAATAGTAGCAATTACATAAAATGTTAGGAATTTTTGTGAACCTAGAAGAACAGGGCATTTATTCAACAATTGTCCTTTACAACGATATAAAATCTTGCAAAAAATATTATTGTTTAGGTTTCTGTACTAAAGAATTAAGTCAAAGAGTATGAATCTGACGTGTCAACTGATTCAATGATAAAAGACATAATAATTTGTGCAATAAAAATCGATCAAACAAATGCAGGCTACTGACACAAGTAAAAAAAGAAAAGCAGAAGTATGCAAGATAAAATGTGAGTTTAATAAAAAGACAAAATGAGAAATACAGTAAGAATGCTGTGTAACAGTAATGGATCAAGAAAAAGCATCATAAGGTGAAGAAAGGACATGGTACAGCTATGCACTAGGTGAGGCTAAAATCAGTAGAGGAAGTAATGGTTTGTTTGATGCAGTATGTGCAAGAAACAATAATTTTAAACAAGTGCAAGTAAAATGCAAAGTATGTTCATGAGAATTTTTATATTGGTAAATAGAAATGTAAAGTGATCTAATTGTTAGCAAAATGATGGTGTAACAGGTAATAATACGAAGTATGTAAACCAGAACAATGA
Organism: Protopterus annectens; assembly: GCF_019279795.1. Lineage (NCBI taxonomy): Eukaryota > Metazoa > Chordata > Ceratodontiformes > Protopteridae > Protopterus > Protopterus annectens. The sequence goes on from NC_056725.1 coordinate 400,640,366, forward strand.
GACAGACTCGAAAGTCAAATTACTGACAAAAATGGTGGGAGCTAAGTGAAATGTAACAATTATAAGAGACTCAAAAACAGGGAATAAAATTATGTTTGTAGATGATTTTGAAACACTAGGGATGAAAATGAAAGGGTTACGTATCGGATATCAGTAACACACTGAGGAGCATCTAGTAAAGGCACTTGGACTAAAGCTACTAAAATATGAACTTCTTCCACTTGAAGTAGTTCATTTTCATTGCATTTTGGTTTATTTGGCTTGCTAGAAGTTAGAATTGGAAAAACAAATTCACAGTATAGAAAAGAAAGACAGAGAGGAAGAAAGAGACAAAGAATGTGTTGCTGTAGACATTCTGCTGTAGTTAGAAAGTTACAGAGATATCTCAAATGCTGTGCAGAGCTGTAAAAGGGATACTTCCTCATCTCAAATACTGGATAAAATGTAATGGCAATATCTTTCATGACTATGTCTAAGATGTCTTGGATTCAAAAAGATTCTCTCCATGAAGGAAAAATGGCCAATGCTGGTAGACCATTTAGTGCAAAGGAGAGAATATCCGATTTAGAGACATACTAAAGATCACAGAGAAACACCTCACAGCAGCACATTATCCTGTTCTTAATTGAACATGCTGCTATCCAACCTGACTATGATAGTGTTCGCCCTAGCAGCCCATATACTGCAGTAACATTTCTTGTATACACACACACACACACACACACACACACACACACACACACACACACACACACACACACACACACACACTGTTTAAAACAAGCACCATACACACACAAAGTTTAAAACAAGCACCATACACACACAAAGTTTAAAACAAGCACCATACACACACAAAGTTTAAAACAAGCACCATACACACACAAAGTAAGTAAAAAGCATACATTGTAAAAGTAAAAGGCACCATACACTTACCTGTCCATTCTCCATAATATCCAGCTTCCAGCTAACGTACATCCTGCCCGCGCAATATCCGAAGACCCGCGAGATCCCAAATCAAACCTCCCGACGAGACTGTTCCTGACTGCTGCTCTTGCAGTCCGGCCTCGATACATCCTCCTAGCGAGTCTGTACACTTTAAAAGTGCACAGACATCTCCATGTGTTTCTCTATGGGGACTGCCGGACTGCCTGGAGCATGCGCATAGACGCGCAGTAGTCGGGACTACTGCGCATGCGCAAAGTCCACGAAAATTTAAAAAAACTTTTTTTTAATTTTTTTTTTGTTCTGAGGGGGCTGCAGTCCGGCAGTCCAATAGCACGGGCCGCCCCTGGGACACCTATAGAAAACGTTAATGGAAGTGTTACACTAACACAACTTACTAGTGTTATTGCAACTCTGACAGACAAGGTTTCAGAGCTGCAAACAGCTGTCGAGCGTTTACAGGGGCCGGGCGGCTCAGCAAGGAGGGTGGAGACTATGCCGACATCAGCATTGGACGGAGGTTGCTCCAGGAAAGATGGTACTTCAGTACATGACTTGGGGGCATGCAAGAAGCTTACTCAAAGCTTCTCTAGTTGACAACACACAGGATTCCATTCCTTGTGGTTTGGGGCAGAAAGACACTACTTGCAACCTACGGAGGTCATCACTGAGTGAATGGTTGCAAACGGACTTTTTTCCATCTAGCCCTACAGCAACAGGAACACAAATCCATGAGGGCAAAATTAACAACATGTTGAGTGACTTGGAAAAGAAATTGGGGAAGGTACATAGCCTTCAATGTGACAATGGGTTTTTGAAGGAAAGCATAAAGAATAAAAGAGTACCTAAGGGGTTAAGGGTCTTTCGTTTTCCAAATGGGTTACTTGAAGATGACCCTGAATGTACTGAAGTAATACAAATGTTTGATAGACATGGTATAGAACTCATGGAGTTCATAATTAGAATTAATAATAAAAAAATAGAAACATTGGTTGATGAAGTGGAAAATTTAAATGAAAAAGTTTTAAATGATGTGCAGTTTGAAGAAATTGGTTACAAGTATGACAATATGTTTACTAGGATTGAACAGCAAGTTAATGACAATGTTAAAAGGAAATGTAGGAAGTTATATAGGGATGCATGTGAATATAAAGATAGGAATGCATACCCATTTCCTAAATCATATTTCAAAGGTAGCGACGTGAATAATGGTGAAGTATTTCATGCCTCTAATACACATGTAAGTGAGGTTGTTGAAAACTACGACCAGGAATACCCAGCACTCAGGAGATCTGAGAGGCTATAAAATAAACACAATGTACCTAAAGGGAAACATTTTTTAGAACAACAAGGGGGAAACAAGGGAGGGGGGCGAAGAGCACCTTACCAGAAGTGGAGAAATGGCAGTCATTATTAGTTGAGCTTGAGGTTCCAGACAAAGAGATAATTAACTCTTTTGACGGGTTACTACTGAGCTATAAAGGGTTTAATATATATCATTACGCTAGATTAGAAATCAATAAAGTCCATTTCTCTCTACTGAAAAAAGGTATCAAGTTTGTTCCTAGTTGTAAGGGGGATATTTCCAACATCATCACGGATTTTAAGCTATACACTAGGAAGTTAAACCTGAGCTTTTTGTTTAAGGATATTGCTGTAGTATCCAAACCTGTGAATTTTAAGTGAAAAAGTTATTTTAACCCCCCTTTACACCCTATAATTTCTACCTTTGAAAAAGTATGTACACAGGAGATTTATGAAATGTACCACAACTCCAAACTTAAACATTATAATCTCACTCATGAGGAGAATCAACTCCTAAAGGAACTTCGTGGGAACACCAATTTGAGATTCATGAAACCAGATAAAGGAGGTGGGATGGCTATTGTGGACAGGATGGATTACATCAATAGAATTTACAGCATGTTACAAGATGATGACAAGTATGAGATTTCTTCTATTAATGAAATAAATGTAGCTCAAAAGAAGATTCAGTTAGTTCTGGAAGACTCAATATTCCAGGGTGCAATTAATGAAGACATTGTTCAATTCTTGTACAATGAACATCTTAGAATAGCCATCATGTTCGGTATTCCAAAAACCCACAAACATATTACTGACCCCCCCCCCCATACAGATTGATTCTAAGTTCAGAGAACAGCATGACTTACCCAATGGGGATTTTTGTAGAAAGAATGGTCCAGGGGAACCTAAAGAACATAGATTATGTATTACAAGACTCATGGGACTTCCTAGGTAAAATTTGTGAAGAATATTACCTTGAAGCAAATGTTTTTTCTACTATTGATGTAGTTGACTTATTTACTTCTATCCCCCACAGTGTGGGTTTGAACCTATTCCATGAAGCTTTATTGGAAGTTTGCAACTTGAGTAACACTTTACTTAATTTTGTAATGGTCCTTATGGAAATTATTTTAAAGAATAATTTCTTTATATTCGAGGGGGAATATTACAAACAGACTAATGGGGTTGCCATGGGTATCAGCTGTGCACCCCTTTTTGTGAACCTCGTTATGTACTCCTGGGAGAAATGTTATATATTCCAAAGTAAATTCGTAGGTAAATGGTGGACCTACCTCTGGTTTTTAGATGACATTTTTATTTTATGGAGGGGGAAGAAGCAGTAAATGAATTTTTGACATATCAATACCGCAACTGATTATTTAAAATTTACTGGTACCTACGATAACAAATCTATAAATTATTTGGATGTAACCATTTCTGTTGACCCTATTAGGGCATGTTTTATGTCGAGAATATATAGGAAACGTATATTCTTGAATTATTACCTAGAATCTAACAGTTGTCACCCAGGACATACCAAAAAAAATACTGTAAAGGGCCAAATGGTCAGGATATCAAGAATGTGCTCTTCTGAAGAGACTTGTAAGAACGAGATAGCTTACTTCATCTTTTTATGGAAAGAGGTTACCCAACTTCTCTGTTACACTCTATTAGTGAAGGAGTTTTAAATGAATGGGGTAAGAAATATGTACCCCTGTTGGGGAAACCTATTGAGAGTTCAAAAAATAAAGTCGAACAAATTGGGGACAGTAATAAGCAAAATTACACACAATCTATGGTACTGACTTATGGTTCCCAGGTGAAGGACATCCAACAAATAGTTAGGAGAAATTGGGCGATGTTTAAAGGTGAAGAAAGTTTAATGGATGTTGTGTGAAAAAAAAAACTTGTTTTGTGTTCAAAACTAGTAACAACCTTAAATATTTACTAGAACGTCCCATTAAGACAAATGATATATACAGAGAAACTAGGAGATGTGGTTCTTGTGCTTACTGTTCATATATTTTAAATGTCGATTGGGTGGAGATAGGGACACCTAAGAGGAAATTATATTTGAAGAGAGGCTCATGTGGTTCTAAACAGCTAGTCTATCTTTCTGTCTGTCAGAACTGTCAGCAGTTTTACGTTGGGAAAACTGAGAGAGCTCTGCGCAGACAGATATATGAACATCTTTACGCTATTAGACGTGAGGATGAAAACAATGCTCTTTATAAACATTTCAGGAATAATAACTCCTGTAAAACCTTCCACTTTGGTATGCTGGAGAACCTAGGTAATGACCACAGGGGAGGTTATTGGAAAAATAGGTTGGAAAGGTAAGAGTTAAAGTGGCAAATAAGACTGAACTCCACTCATTTTCCAGGTATAAACGAAACATGTAGTATTATGCCTGTTTTAAAATACCATTCATTCAAGTTGTAAAATATTTTTATACTATGCTTTTTAATAATGTTTTCTCATACAATGTTTATATTAATGTACAATTTTTTGTAAAAAGTTTTTAACTAATGTTTAGTAAAGTTTATATTAAATATATTAGGTAGTATTTTAAATAGTAAAGTATAGATGTTTAAAAGGGTACTTTTAAATGGATGAACTGTGAACAGTAGAAATGTTTCTTTAAATAATGAGAGGGAAGTATTTTCATTGATTGGTAATTATTCAATCTGTTGTAAGATATAAAAGCACTACTGGTTTTGTCATTTAAATGTTTCTCATGAAGTCTTGTTACTTTAGACGAAAGTGCGCTCAAATAAATTTACTTTTAAGGCAGTTATTAGTGTTCATCTACAGTTTATTTACAGCTAATTTTAGCTACTTTATACTGCTACACTCGAGTGTTCCTTTGGAACTGTATTTTTTTGTTCAAGTTGGTTGGTAGCAGTTCCTGTGTTTTTTTTTTTACAAGTTGATGCCTACTTTGATACATCCTTCCTGAAAGACAACAAGAGGAGTACACATCACAGGACCAGATATGTAGACATCCACTATGTACAGCCCTGCACAACCAAAATGGCCTGCACTATCCACTTCTACCACCCAAGTCATACCCCGCAGTCTACCAACACACTACATGTATGGCTATCACCAACATAGGAGCAATACTGGTTATGTCCCTGTGTGCCATGACAGAGTCTTCTATATGTCCCCACACCCATGAGTGCCATCTACAGTGGTGTGTCCCCTATGGGCAAAATCTCACTGCTATGTGATACAGCCACTGTCAGACAAATAGGTATGTGTTATTACAACTTTATAGGGACAGTCCAGCAACACCAGTGTGCCACAATGGCAGACAGCAATGTAAACCTTCTGTAGTTTATCATACCTGTAGGCATCATACCTCTCTAGTACACAGATTTTTCCAGAATGTGTATGTGTGCCTGATATATGTGTTCCTTTTGGCACAAACATGTGGATGTCTGACAAATGGTTTGGCAATAATTGATGGTTGTTGTCAGACTACATAGAATCGGGCTGTCACATACCAGACCTCTCAGAAAATACTTATGCTACAGTAATATCTTTCTGTTTATTCATAGTTTTACACTGTAGTGCCAATATGTACACTCTGTTGCTGAGTTAGGACCTGTGTTTCCCCATAATAAACAAAACAGTGACCTAGCCAGAGTACATCAGGGACAGTCAGGGACACCTTTACAATGTCTGAACTATTTCTGCCACATTGACAGACTGAGAGGAGATGAATTAGAGTACATTGTGTGATATTGCAGCTGTGTTCACCCTTACTTCCTGTCAATATGTTTAACTCATACTGCACTAGCTTTCATACAGGAGCCAACCATTGTAGGAGGGAGTAAGAGGACCACAGCTGTGATTTGATTCAAAGCAGGCACAGTGGAGAGGCATGCCTGTAGCTGTTGGACAGCAGAGTATCACCAACATGTCATTCCCATATATGAACTACAGGCCTACTGTTGTAATCCCTATTCCCCATACCTCCATCCTCCCATCTGCATACCCGGTAGAATGAAGTAATCCTGTTGTAAGCAAATCCTCAGCCAACAGTTTGCTAAATCATAGTCTGTCTTGGTAAAGCAACATGCAGACCTGTTCCAATAGACAGTTGATTGCCTTTTGTAGGTAATGCTCATTAACAGGTAATTGCTTGTGCACAAATCTGTGGCTCAGACTTGCTAATTGCATCCAAAACAGCTGGGTTGCATTTTCATGGCACACAGTGCAATATTTAAGGCCTTCATGTAGGCCTTGGTCCCTTTCTTAGTCTTTGAGGTGGACATTAGTAAGGTGTGGAGACCACAGCATTGCAAGGGGTAGGTGCAAATACTGTCCACTGTTGAGATTTATGAGGTATGTCCAAAGTCTTACATGCTATGTTTGACCATTGTCCCCTGACATTGTGATTATCTGGCAGTTCAGTGTTACACATTGTGTTTTGAGGTTAGTAAGGGGTGAGAGACATGTGAGTGTCAGATATACCCATCAGAATATGCATGCTGAGGCAGTAACTACTATTCTATCAGCTCATTATGGTTGTAGGGGTAAAATGTAAAACATGTCCCTGTCACGGGACCTTTGTCTCTTCGACCCTTTATGTATGGTTTTGTCTGGATCCCTTGTTCTAGGGGGTTGTGAGGTATAGTAAATCTGTAGTAGCTAGGTTAACATACAGCTGTGTATGTTGCAGGCTGCAGCTGCTGCTGCAGCCTAGGACACATAGGAGGGAGTGTGAACACTTTGGAAGACAGCAAGCTGCATGTGGAACTGAGGCAGCAGTGTCAGCTCTGTTGCTACAACAGAGACAGGGTAAGGGTACCCTTTACGTTTCACTCGAGGCATGTGCTTAAGTTACATCTGATATGTAACAGTGCCAATCACAGAGTTGTAGGTGGCTTATAGTTAGGCTATACAAATATGTGCAGTGTGTACCTATACAGGCCTTTGATTTGCAAACATGGGTAGCAGTTAATTCAGTAGTAGGAATCTGAGAGGGTTGAAATTGCATGACTCAGTCATTTCTTGCAGTATTCACAAAAATGTAATGTAAGTGCAGCACACTGGATTCGAACCCAGGACTGTGGGTGGCAAAATGCACTGCATGCAAGGTATTTAACAGACTGAGCTAGTGAGCCAGTGCTGTAGCAAGTGTAGTTGCAAGATATATGTGCATGCATACAGTCTATAACACACATTATCTGCATCCATCATTATGTGCATTGCTTTCAAAGACAGTTGTGCAGCAGGTTCCTAGTTGTAGACATATGTACTTTGCCATTGCTGCCTTAGCAGGTGTGTTTAAAGATGTTGCTGATAAAAGGAAATAATTACCTGCTATCATACCTCTCAAACTCTTAGAGCAAGGACTGTGGACAAGCCCATAAATACAAGTGGGACAAAGGCGCAAAACTAGGGAAAATCTTTAAACATTACTCTTAGAAATGTAGATAGAATGACAGGATTTGCATTAGCATGTGTTCTCTGATGGGAATGAAGTGTGACACTCAAATGTCTGTTGCGATTTTATAACCTGATTCTTTAAGGACGTGGCACTACTTTGCTAGAAACATAGGTTTTTATGAAAACCAGGCCAAGCATAGAGGGCATAACTCTGGACATTCTGCAACAATCTGTACAGTTGCCAGGTATACCTGCTACCCCAGGCCTCATGTACATCCATTATTATTTCTTTGGCTCTGTACTAGTGTAATATTTACATCACAGTCCCAAGTACTGTCCAATTTTTCCCATTCTATGCATTTGCAGTATGTCAGTGGCAATCAGTATATGTTGGTGGAAACACCTACTTAACTCAGAGCTGTGTGGCCTAGAGGGCTAATGCACTGGGCTGTAGTTGATAAGGGCCCGAGTTCAAGAGGTGGCAGGGGTGATTATTTTGCAGATGTGTCTAACACTGTCAGAAACACATAGGATCATTAAGACACTTTTAAGTGTGTTTGTGTGGGTTTGCTAGATCAGCCGCTTAGCTCTGCACAAACCTGCACATTGAGGGTAAGATAAACCAACGTGATCTTTTATTAAATAAATAAAAGCAAGACAAATCATTTTTGGCTGCTAAACGAAAGCCTTCTTCAGTGTCAATGAATTTTTTTTGCTAATTGCTCCTCAGACTAGATAGTATATCTTGTTATGTGTTCCTGTGGGGCTTTTTATGTGGGTCAAACCTATAAGTCGTTTACATTTCGGGTCAGCCAACACTTAAGTGATATTAAACATGAAAGGATTACAAATGCCTTATCTAAACATTCTGTAATACATTCATCTGCTATTTACAGATTCACTATTATAGATATTGGGCCGGATTCATGAAACCTCCTTGTAAGACTTAATATGTCTTACTCGGAGGCTGCAGTTGAACGGTGTGACGTCAGCATGCCATGTATATTCATGAGGGCATGCTGAATCATACCCAAGTCTTACATGGTCCGTGTAGGAAAGTAGGGGGCGTGTCCGATTGCTGAGTACAGCAAAGGGACATGGCCCCAGAAGAGTCAGAGTCCTGAAAGTAAACACCCACGAGTGAGTCCGCTGAAATGACAAGGAACACAACACCACACATCCCCCACAGACTAAACCCTACTGAAAATATGTAAAATGTAAAAATAGCAGTTTCCTTTTTTTTTATAACTTCCAAAATGTTTGCCCGCATTTGCGCTCGTTTGCGCGGGTATGCCCTTCGCTCAACCACAGTTAGCAGATATGACATTGAAAAGCATATAAGATCTACATATGCAAATTAAGCAAAGTAGCAATAGCGTAGCGGTACAGACGTCACCCAAAGAATAGGTAGTCACGGTTCGAGCCCCACAACATCCCCCTCCATTTTTCTTTAAATAAGTATGAAACAATTCCCTGATATATATAAATTGAATTTAAGTAAAATGTAATGAAATGGCCCATGTATTTCTGAACAAAACCTATATTATGTATATATAAAAAGGGTCATAATTGTCCGTAGCTGAGCAGCGCTTTAACAAGCTTAATATGAGTGCCCGTAGCTGAGCAGCACTTTACCCAGCCTAATATGAGTGCTTATGGCTAAATAACACGTTACCCAGCGTAAGCCATTTGCGCAGAGCTGCGCAGCGTGCCAACCAGCTTACCATCGGGCAACGTTGGGCAAGCTGTAGCAAAGTCGCCTTTACACAGACACACCTACTAGCCTGTCTAGACAGTAGTAAAATAAAAAAGGATCGAACCCAGGATACTGTGCACCATAGTCAAAGTACTGAACCAATAAGCCATCACAGCTGTACTGAGAAATACAGTATTTCCATACATATAGGAATGAATGAAAATATAACCATGACAAAGCAGGTTTGCTGTAAGCAGATAAATATCCAAAATGGCCAATCACAGATAAGTGCGGGAAAACCGGCATATATAAGCCCCATAGGCGGAAATACACACCATAACTGATTGTGGTACCCATTTGCAGTCAGGATGGCAGGTGCAGGAGAGGGAAATCGCTTTAGAGCACAAAGGTGGGGTGTTGAGGAGTCAAAATATATGGTTTGGCTCCTAGTCCATGATCATGAAGTGCAACTCATGCAGGGCCAGGTTCAATGGGGAGCATATAAGGCAGAGGCGTAGAACCAGTTGGCACATGATCTGACCAGTGCCACAGACATTCTGAGGACTGGTGAACAGGTCCGTCACCACCATGCAGACCTGAAGCGATGAAAGGAGAACCAACTGAACCAATGGATCCAGGAGACCCACCAAATGCCCAATGCCCCACTACTGAGTAAATAAACATGTAATTAAGTATGTAAGAAATGCTATCCTAGCCTATAGTATGGATAGGTATGTTACAATATGCCTTCATTTATATTACAGCTGCAGGTGTTCATTCCATGAATCGGCAAGCCTATGCTGATAGGCTGGTGAGGTTGCGCCACCAGGCAGGTTAGTAATTATTCTGCTGGTATTGTTATAGAATATAAGTGGGACAGCTTGTAAAAGAGTTCAGTGTTGTAACCCAGTAATAAAGGTGAAATAAGCCTAGGAGAAAGATTCTGCTAGTATTGTAAGATTAGATAAGTGATGCAGCCTGCAAAAGAGTATAGCAATCCAGTAATAAAGATTAAACAAGTCTCAAATAGAGTTTCCACCTGTATTGTAATATCAGATAACTGCTTCAGCCTTAAAATGAGTGTTGTAATCAATCAACAAAGGATAGGCAACTGTCGAATACATCCTTGTAAATTCTGCCATATGAAATAAGTGAGTCAACTGGAAAGGATTGTTGTAACCCAGTAATAAATGTTAATAAAGCCTAGAATGAAGTACTATCCTGAAATGTAAATATAAAATAAGTGAGAGAGTGTGAGAAAGAGAGTTTGAAGCTACCAAAAAATCTGCAATAAGTCTGGAATAAAGGTATATTGCATTCACTACATAATGAAATGAATGAGACAGCCACAACCAAAGAGTGAAATGTCTTTAATAAAGTACAGAACCTGGACTGTGTCCATCCCACAATTTGGATATGTTGCTGTACCCTTGCATTATGGAGATAGTATGGTTGTATGAAATGCTGAACATCCACAGTTGTCTAGACCCATATAAATCAAATGTAGCAGAATGCTTTACCTGAACACAGCCAGATATGAACATATATGAATAAAAATGGAATGTATATTAATGTAGCAGTAACATCTCCATCACCAACATTCCTACGGTTACATACAGGAAACTGTACTAATACATGTAGGGGATATATATCTGCATCTACTAGGAATGTACAGTATATGTATAGGTAGTTTACGTTGTTAATGTAATATTTCTCCACCCTACCCTATTTTCACAAATTATGCCATTCCACACCAAACTGGGTATGTGTATTCACAATTAATTCCCACGGACATTTGTCCTGTTGGTTTATACATATCTGCATGTACGTTGATGCATGTGCCCTGTTCACATATCCAAACCTGATGGCCTGTTGCCACCAATCAACCCTGGATGCTGTTGGAATGTCTACTGTTGTTCTAAATATGCATGTGTTATGCTTGCTGCTCAATGTTTGGAATTTATGTGTGTTTGGTTAATGGGAATACTGATGCATGCTGTTACAACTAATTTTGAATGGTGTTGTTTGTTACTAACCCAAAATACCATAAAATACTGCTAAACATAGGACAACAGGGAAGGCGGGTTCCAGCAGACCCACCTCTCCCACCTCAGCTGGCGAGTGCACCTGGCACCAGTGCCCAGGCCGGGACCTCCTCCTCCAGTGGCCCTGTGCCACCTTCGGGTGGAAGCGCTGCAGGGGATGGGGCTCGTCCACCCTCTGCAAGCGTGGCCAGAGGAGAGCCTCCACTCACCCTCCATAGGGTCAGGTCTGTGGTGTGTAGTGAGATCAGGCATTCTGTGACTGATCCCCTACACCAGCTTGAGGCGAGAGTGGCGAAACTCATGGGTGTGCATGCCCATCCTATCCAGCCCCCAGCACAGCCCCGGCCTGGGCTGTGAAGGCGCAGTGGTAACTGCCCATGGGTGGGGATCTCAGATCCACTGTTGCCATCTGTGGGCTCATGGGCTTGCGATATCCAAACATCCGTTCCCCGTCAATTGTGTGTACCCCCCACATGTGTCATACTCTGCCCGTGTATGCGTCTTGTTTGTCTTGTCTGTTAACCTCCCCAACCTACCTCCCCAAATATACCTACTTCCTGTACCTCACATTCCACTCTCACCTGAAAAAAAAATAAAAAAGGGCACTCTGTTCCCACAAAAAAATTACGCCCCATACATAGTTGGCCATTTCACATACATGTCTGCTGGACATGTAAACTGATAATTGCAATTGGCTGTACAGCATATTTTGTTGTCCTCTCCCCTCTCTCAGAGGTAGAAGGTGTCAAATCTCACTCTAAATTTCTAACATATGCACAGTTGTTGCTTGTAAAGAATTGGGCAGCTATGGGCCTTCCCTACATCCTTTCTGCATATCCCGAGCTTGTTTTCCTACTGTCCTACCCTCTTTGTGCCCCCTTTTTCACCACTTTCCTATTTCCCAATTTTCTTTTCTTTAAAAGAAAATAGCGCAGTTGTTAGCAGGAGTAAGCACTTTTAAGCAGTAGTCAGCGGGTGTGCACTTGTGTGCGCTTAGCTAAGCGTCGTGCAAACTCACACATACCCGCTTACAACTGCTTAAAAGTGCCTTAGTCATTCTGTATGACAAGGTCTGTAGTCTGCTCATCAGCAAAATCCCTGTCAGTCTCAAACCCAGGACCTTGGAAACACTAGACTGCATAATTTACCACTCTGCCACAGCAGATGTACAAGAACTTGGTGC
>NC_056725.1:400657939-400798245 GCF_019279795.1 Protopterus annectens
GACCAGCCAGAACCAGCATGAGAGGGCTGCACTGTGGCAAGATCTTGTCTGTCGGGTAAATGACATAGGCATGCATAACCGTACATATGAGCAGGTACGCCATCACTGCAGTGATTTAATTAGACATGTCCGGCAGCGTGCGTCTGATATCCACAGACAACAGCTTGCCACAGGTGGTGGGGTACCTATCCACCCCCCCTCACCAGTGTGGAGGAGCATCTCCTAAGTGTTGTGGCTCCAGGCCAACAACAACATCCACAAACATGTGTCATCATGGAGGCTGGAGCCACCCAGCATGTTGAAATGGAGTGTGCAGGTAACATGCCATATCTGTAGTTGACTGTTCTCTGTACAGGTAGTTTATGCATGTGTGAGATATGTACTGTGTGTGTAGCTGTTAACCTGCCTATTCTTCTGCAAGATTGATATTTTGAGCATAATCTGTGCACCTGTGAAAGCCACCTGTTGTACTACTGTACTTTATCATACTCACAGTATCAATGGCAGAGTTGTGGCCACTGGCAATCACTGTCATATTTTTGCAGGTCCCTCTGGAGTGACAGCAAGGCAGCCAATCCATGCTGGTGAGTGTGTAATAACAATACTATTGCTAATGACATGTGCAAGTCATATGGAGGTGTAGTATGTGCACATGTAACACCTACGCATAATGCATGCTGTGCATGTTTGCTGTGAGACTATGCATATCCCATTATTCTCAGTATCTGCCTCACTCACATGCAATACACAGAGCATGACACACATGTGTGACAACACAGTACTGGACATTGTATAGGCATACCTGATACACATGTACACAACCCACACATGTTTGGCATAGACACTACACCTTAGCCTGCTACACATGTCCAATTATGACACCTGCTGTATGGCCACCCTTCAGTATCCCACGTATCCTCTACGCAGCACACATAGTATACCTGATGGGTAGAGGCCTACCATGACTTTGTGCAACAGTCTTGAACAAATAATACATTCATGTTAGGCAATGCTCACTATTGGCCACCTTACACACCCATGTAACAAGTGGCTGTGTAATTGTGGATGTAGTCATGTTACTGCACTTCAGGTGCAGCATGCTAGCTCCCTGTCTGGCACACATTATTATTGTTGACTGACCACAAAAAGCATGTTCATTATGGCTCACGTTACTACACCACATCCAGTTCCACTGACCACAAAAGTACACATAGCAGTTATTGTGTAGCACCGTCAGGTGTTTTGTGTGTGTGTGCAAATATATGCACCCACAGCTTGTAACACTTGCAGAACATTGTTATGTCCTTGTACACGTTGTGTCCCAGGGTGGAGACAATCACTGAACAACTACACACAACCATCAAGTACACGTATACTGTTATTAACAAGGGCTGTCTACACTTGCACTGCATGTTCCTGTGCAACACATAATCTGCATGCTGACACATGTGCAATGATGTTTTTCCTTGTGATACTGTCACCCACCCTCAAACAGTATTGTGCATGTGTTGGATTACAGGTGTGTCTGTGTTTGTATCTGCTGTACTGAGGAGTGTGCCTGTGTGATGTGTGCCTGTGTGCTTGTGTGCTTGTGTGCATGTGTGCATGTGCACCTGTGTGCATGTGTGCCTGTGTGCCTGCGTGCCTGTGTGCATGTGCGCTTGTGCACCTGTGTGCATGTGTGCATGTGTGCCTGTGTGCCTGTGTGCATGTGCACCTGTGCACCTGTGTCCCTGTGTGTATGTGTGCATGTGTGCATGTGCGCATGTGTGCATGTGCACCTATGTGCCTGTGTGCCTGTGTTCATGTGCACCTGTGCGCCTGTGTGCCTGTGTGCATGTGTGCATGTGCGCATGTGTGCATGTGCAACTGTGTGTCTGTGTGCATGTGTGCATGTGCGCATGTGTGCATGTGTACCTGTGTGCCTATGTGCATGTGCGCCTGTGCGGCTGTGTGCACGTTTGCATGTGTGCATGTGCACATGTGTGCATGTGTGCATGTGTGCATGTGCGCCTGTGTGCATGTGTTCATGTGTGCATGTGTGGTAACATTGTGTACACATTTGTAAACTGTGTTTCCTATCTTCCTCTCACAGGTTCTGATGTTGCTCTGGTGGAGTGCAGCAGGGAACCTGAAGCCACTGCTGGGGATAGTGATAATGATGATACATGTGTAATGGCACAGGGAGGTGTGACAGGGTCTATTGTTGGTCAGCCAATCGACACTACACAGCAGTCAACCCCATCAATGTGCACAGTCATCCTGCTGATACATCCATTGTCACCAATGTCCTTAGCTGAGAGACAGCATACAGTGGGCATTGACCAGGGTAGTGTGGTATCATTGGCACATGCATCCCCTCACAGCAGCCATGGCCAGATTCCTGACATGGTACCACACAGGCAGATGTCCAGGGGTTCTCATGGGAGCACCCGTGGTCATACTGCCTCTGTCAGACATGCCCACAGAGGTCTTTCAACCTCAGCTATGTTCCGGGCTGTAATGCAGGCACAGGCATGTATGGAACGGTACACCAGGCAAGGTCTGAGGGAGCTTAGAGCACATCGCACTGCTATGAATGACACTATGCGTGACGTTACGGCTGCCATCCAGAATATCAGCGAGGTCATTGATAGACATTGGGGGGACACATTAGATCTCTTCCACAACTACATGTCCAGGAGCCAGGACAGTGCAGGACGGTTGAGGCGTCGATGTGGACGTATGCCAGCAACATCATCAGCTGGCAGTTGTCATGGACAACAACAAACCCGCAGCCACTCCCATAGTGCCAGTACCAGCCCCAGCAATGCTGGGTCTGTGCTGTCATTACACTGTCCTAGAAGACCACATGCATGTGGCTTTGGACAGTCCCAGCAGGGACATGTGTCCAGTCAACAACCCACTGCTTCTGATGACAGTACCCAGTCTGGATTAGTACCTGATACTGTCCGTAGCACCCCTGCAAGGCACAGGTACAGTGTCTGTGGCCAGAGACAGTGATCTGTATGACCTGGCAGGTACAGTCTGTGGCTGTCCACAAACACCTATATATGGCAGCCATGTGATGGAACTATGTGCAAGCATACATACACACATAATACTAACACCTAGGGCTAACAGATACACACACACATCACATCAACATTGCCCCATGTTGTACTGTTGTCCCTCACTAACACACACACACATACATGTCAATTGGATGTGTCAATGGCAGACTCTGGCAAACCAAGTACACACCCTGTGCATATGATGAAACTGTGCCACCTCCTGCCATCTGTAACATTGATGCAGGAACAGGATAGCATGGTGCTGATGCACAGGGTGACTACATAGCACTGTAGTAATAATATCATGTTGTTAACAGTACAGTGTAATGATATTGTTGTGGATATATTCGAGCATGCATGATGCATTAACTATGATTGCCATTGTAGTTTTGTATACACCAGTGTTAATTCCCAAAATGTACTGTCTGCACATGTGCCACATGGCTGTTGTGTGTACCTGTACCTGCATGTGTTGGGGTGTGGACAGTACATGTGTGATGTTTGCAGCACAGAGTTGCAGGTGTACATTTGTGAACATGGTTAGCATGGAACATGACATGGTTTGACAGTATGCTGTGGGTATGGTTTCCATATGTCAGTGGTCTGCATTCTGGTACTATACACAGCCTACATAGCCTGACATTCCGTGGTCATTACATGGTGTCTCCTCAACTGATACACAGATGTAGGAACCTGGTGTCAGTGATATCCCTGCAGTACTACACTATACCAGTAGCCATTCTTACTGAGCCCCACACATCCCTGGGAACAATACTTTTTGGCATATAGCAGTCTCACGTACATGTCAACACACTACGGATATGTCCATCCATGACTGCAAATGCATACAGTGGCCTACAATGCATTCTACACATGACACACCTAACCACCACAAGGGTATTATACAGACAGATAGCTGTTGTCCAAGCCATGCTGTATTGCTGTAACGCAACTGTAGCATTGTCATCGGCATGTAGTTAACATAGTATTCCAACAGTACCATGTAGGTGGTAGCACCCATCATGTAGAACGGGTAATGGTGTGTACATGTGGACAAGTGTTATCTTGTCTATCCTGTGATATTCACATTTCCAAAGGTATTCTGCAGTCCCTCAGTGTATCACCTAAGCAAGACGGTGTCTGTATGCATATCGGCAACAGTTGCCATACACCTACACTAGATGTCCATCACTCACAGACTTTGCTGTGTTTTAACATGTCTGACATATACTCCAGACATGAGCCCTCACCCACATTAATCTATCAAAGCTTTCATGGGTGTGTGTCACATAGTTGGCCTAGGACACAGGTCACTGCAGTAGCCTGCATTGTCAACAACATACATTTATGGCCTAAGGTCTGGTAAGCTGTGGCACATGTTGGCGGAGGTAACAACTGTAATCATATGAGGCAGGCTTCACACATAGGAACTATTAAAGGTCACAGGTACATATCTGTATATGGCACACACATACCTGATGTGTGCATTGAAATTACTGTTATAATAATATGTCATACAATAATAAAAGCAAAACACACAACACATTGACAAACTGTGTGACAAACACACACATGTCATTCAAATCCCTACTTAACTATGTTATGATACTTGAGAGAGACGCATTAGCACAGCTCGCTATTCGCATTACTGGATGATTTCCCTTCTCCTGTTGTATTTATAGGGTGCTGACATCATCAGTCTTTCCAAAGAGGAATGTACATCTTTTAGTGTGTTATCCCAGTCCTCAAAAAGGCCATTTCTTTCACAGAGAATGGCATACATACACACCCCCTGCCACCCCACACACAGCGTTTGCAGGATTCAAACCCCTACCTAACTATGCTATGATAATTGAGAGAGACACATTAGCACAGCATGCTATTCACATTACTGGATTATTTATCTTCTCCTGCTGTATTTATAGGGTGCTGACATCATCAGTCTTTCCAAAGAGGAATGTACATCTTTTACTATCCCTCAGCATGGGGGATAACAATATCTGTGTATTAACAGATGCCTAGTTCAGGGTCACATATGCACACTGGCACTGCCAGGTTATGTTCTATACCATGCTTCGTGACCACAGGACTTGTAACATGCAACACAAGTAGGGGGTGTATCCATATACATCACAGATACACACACCTCTGGGTTGGTACCACTGCACTAAGCATGACAGGCCATACATATACAACTACCATTGTGCAAAACTGCCTTTTGGTTTGTTGTGTAGTTCAGACCACCCCCTATACACAGGAACCACACCCAGCTTTCCTGGGAACAGTGTAGGATATGAAGGTCTTCACACACACCATTATAGTGGTTGACTTCAGGTACACAAATATTGACTGGGGATACTACTCAGGCCCTCAACAACATCACCCTACAGCCACTACAATTTGTGGATCCATGTGCTATGGCACAACCAGTCACCGCACCCACAAGGGGGAACACATATTGGACCTGATCATCACCAACATGGGGACTCTATGTTCCACACCAGAGGTAGAACCCTCATTGTTAAGATCAGACCATAAACAGCTTTCCCGTCCCCACCCCCAGCCAAGGAAATCACTGTAAAGAATTTCTCAAAAGTAGACTTTGCACTTGTGAAGACTGGGGTGGAATACTTCAAAGACCCCGTGCTGGTGGATAATACAGCCCAATCTGCAGAATCCTTTACAAACGCATTGTATGAGCACCTGCAGGTATGCATTGATCATGCTATCCCAAATAAAACCATGACTCCTCCAAAACAGGAGACCTGTCTGGTTGACCCCGGCCATATATAAGCTGTACAACAGAAGGAGGAAGCTACTACATAACAGAGCAATATCCCACAGAGGGAGAACATCTCTGAGCAGTATTGGCAAGACACTTCAATCCCTTATATAATCATCACTTGCACGTTTTGATAGTGAAATTGACCAGACACTACAGATAATCACAAGGCCTTCTTTAGTTATGTCAGGAATATGTGTGGAAACAACACATATATGCTCTGAATTGTTGCATAACAGCACAAAATATGCCAAACCTACGGACATAGCCTACACCCTGGCAGACAGAGTCTGCACAAACGTCCCCCCATTACCCCCCAATGGTACAGATGCCCATCCCAAATGAATGTAACCTCCCTGACACCACAGATGCACAGGTGAAAGGTGCCCTCTCCACAGCAAATAACACAGCATATGTATGGGACCGGACGGTGTCCCAGGCTGTGTCCTACATGAGCTCTGAGTAGAACTGAACACTCAAATTAAGTCACTGTTCCAACTTAGCCTTACTACAGGATATGTACCCTGAGAATGGCATACAAATACAGTGCTCCCACTCCACAAAGGTGGTGCCACAATGGACCACAGGAACTATCACCCCATAAGCCTGACTAGTGTGGTAGAAAAAGCTATGGAGTGTATTATCATTGAAGTCATAATCAAAAACATTGTGAGCCTCCAGACAGTGGATCATACACAATTCGGATTTGTTAAGGGCAGATCTTGCCTCTTACACATAGTTCATATCTTTGAAATGGTTACTGAAGCCATGGATGAGGGCAAGGTAGTTCACACAGTCCACCTGTAACTTGCAGAAGCCTGCAACACAATACCCCACTCAGGCATCATACATATGCTTACCAGCTTAAATATCAACCCCTACATCACTTGATGTGTTGCTATCTGCCTCAGGGATGGAACCAACATGGTCAGAATTGCAGGTGCCATGTCCAATTCCAGACCAGTTACAACTGGTGTCTCACTGGGCTCAGTTGTGGGACCTGTCCTGTTCGGTATGTACTTCTCTGAGGTTCAGACTAACATGGAGGGACTATGTCTAACAAACATCACAGATGACTGCTAACTGGGAGCCATAAGCAACACTGCAGCTGACACATGCTTCCTCCATAAGGGTCTCACAGAGATGGATGCTTGTTGCCAGAGCCATGGCCTCGTGCTAAATGCTAAGACATGCATAGTCATCCCCTTTGGGGAAAACAAGGTGCACACAAATCACCACATAAGTGGTAATCCGTTAAGTACAGAAGATGTATTTACAGATTTGGGGACCAACATAGATCGTAACCTCTCTTTTCCTAATCACATTGACAGAGTCATTGCAAAGACCTTTATATAGCCCTCCTTATCACATGGAGGTTTGCATGAGGATCATGGGAGGTCATTGTGGCCCTCTACTAGTCACTCATCAGGCCCATGTTTGACTACAATGGCCCTTTTGGGGTGTACCTTACCCAACACCTACAGCAACTGCAGTGTCCACAACAGTACCTCCCCAAGAGGATCATGGGCTACACACAGATGTCCTATGCAGCTCAACTAATGGATCTCCAGCTCTACTCAGTTGCTTAACGTCTACTCAGAGGTAATCTATGCCTGACGTACACAGCCATGTCAAATCGAGAAGTAATGGACATGCTCCATCTCATAACATCCAAGACCCTTAGAGCTACACACTCCAGGGACTTAAACCTCAGCACAAAACTAAATAGGACATGCTGCAGGGACAGATTCATTACCCAGAGTCTCCCCTCACTCTGGAATTGAATCCCAATTCAAGTTATACATAGCCCCTCGCCAACCCTCTTCCAGCAAAATCAAGCCGCATGGATGGGAAATTGCATATTCACCCCTGGGATCTCCAGTATGTCCCTGCTTGACAGAGGCACAGCAAACTAGCCTTAAAGGGTGCCTTCTGTGACCTACTTTACAGCGGCACAGTAGGCTACTCTACTGGGGAGGCGGACGCCAAATACACTCTGCCTAGGATTATGAATTCCCTAGGGAAGACAGCCTAGCATCAACCCCTGCACCTATGTTTATGTTGGGGATGCACAATATTTGTTGCTGATACTGTTTGCAGGTCTTTATTTCCGTAGCTTTCCCAGTTTCTATGAACAACTTGTGTATCTGTGTAACATGTTTGATCATGACAGGGTTCCAGTATATTAATATATGTGTCTGTTGTCATTTAACTGTGTGCACAGGGCAGATTGCTGGATCATGGGAGGTTCCTGGCTTAACACATACAACTGCCACCTATGTGTGGCTGACTGCTATACTCATACGTGGCCTAAGTGTGTGAGCATGCCTGGTTCAGGCTTTCCATGGTTTGTTGCCTGACATATGTCTCATTTATCCAAGTGTGTGAGCATGCCCAGTGTGACCTTTCCATATGTTGTGATCTGAAGTCCACTACATTTGTGGCTGTGTGTGAACATGACCAATATTGACATTTATACTGTGTGTGTTGGAAGTCATGTTGTGTTTTTACTGCCAGACTCTTTTGTGTCATAACTCAACAGGGATTGTGCTGTGCCTGCAGGGTTTCCGTGGGATAGTTTGCAAAGACTTGCCAACATTCTTTCATAGTGGCTGAACACCGCAATACTGTCATGGTGTACTGGTTCAGTACTTTCACTATGGTACACAGTATCATGGGTTTGAGTCCCATCACTGCTTTAAATGTTCATACTGAGCAGACCAAACTGGTTAAGGGCCAGTTGGGCAACTATGAGCATGTTGCATTTTGTTCAGCAATGGCCTACTTAAACCAGGCTTGTCCAACATTGCTGTGTATTCACCAACTTGGGTGGACATTGCCAAACATTACTCCACATTGACCACAGTTGTACTAGTTGGTGTGTGTGATTCTGTTCATAGGTTCATACTAGGCTATCTGCCCTAGGGAATTTATAATCCTAGCCAGAGTGTGTTTGGCTTTCAACACACATTTAAGTGGAGTTTGCCATGACATTTTTCAAGGTTAGTATACTGTGCCTCTGTCTAACAGTGACGTAGAAGCGATACCTAGGGTAAACCTACAAGCTCCCATCAACTCATCCAGATTCCTCTTGAAGAGAGTCAATGAGGGACTCTGGCTAACCTGGAGTGGGAGTTTACTCAAGAGTGGAGGGAGCCTCTGGGTTATGAATCTGTCACTCCAGCATGTCCTATTTATTTCAGTCCTGAGGTTCAGGTCTCTTGAGCGTGTAGCTTGATGGGATTCTGATTTTCCAAAGTGCAGCATGTCAATTGATTCCAGGTTGGAAATGGCTTTATACATCAGGCACAGATCACCTCTGGGCAGGTGATATGCCACTGAGTGGAGCTGCAGTTTCTATAACTGGGCAGCAAATGGCATGTATTTGAGCCCTTTGATCCTCCTGGTGAGGTACTTTTGTGGTCTTTCCAGCTGCTGCAGGTGTCTGATAAGGTACATCCCACAAGGGGCATTGTACTCAATTATGGGCCTGATAAGGGATGAGTAAAGAGGCACGAGGACCTCCCCTGATCTAGATGTGAATACCTTCATGATTAGGTGGGCTATATGAAATGTTTTTCTAAAGACTTTGGCCATGTGGTTGTCAAATGAGAGATTGCTATCAACTTGGGTCCCCAGGTCCCTTATCACTTCTTCCATACTTAATGGGTTACCACATATGTGGTAATTTGTGGGCACTTAGTTTTTGCCAAAGGGGATGACTATACACATTTTTGTGTTTAGCTTGAGGACATGGCCCTGGCACCAGTTGTCTGTTTCTATGAGGCCCTTTTGTAGGATGCTTGTGTCAGCTGGAGGGTCGATTATGGTGCCCAGTTTGCAGTCATAAGCAAACTTGTTCAGCCACAGTCCTTCTATGTTGGCGTGTACCTCCAAGAAATATATACCAAACAAGGGAGGTCCCAGGACTGAGCCTTGTGGGATGCCACTTGTAGCTGGTTCGGGGTCTGACATGGCTCCAGCATTTCTGACCATGTGGGTTCTGTCCTTGAGCCAGTTTGCAACCCATCTAGTGACATAGGGGTTTATATTGAAGCTGGTGAGCTTATCTATAATGACCAAGTGGGGTATTGTATGGAAGGCTTTTGTGAGGTCCAGGTAGGCTGTGTGGACCACCTTCCCCTCGTCAATGGCCTTGGTGACTGATTCAAATGACTCAACCAGGTTTAAGAGGCAGGATCTTCCCTTAACAAAGCCAAACTGGGTAGGATCCAGTGTCTGTAGGTCCCCAATATCTTCATTTCTGAGGTCCATGATGATCCTTTCCATAGCTTTGCAGACCAAGCTAGTCAGGCTTCTGGGCCAATAGTTTGCAGTATCCATTGAGGCACCACCTTTGTGGAGAGGGTCCACTGTTGCTGTACACTGCTCTTTGGGTACATATCCTGTGGTAAGGCTGAGACTGAACAGTGGTTTTATGTTTGTGTTCATTTCTTCTTGGGGTTCACATTGGACACAGCCCAGGACACTGTCTGGTCCCATTGATGCTGTGTGATTTGCTTTGGAGAGGTTGGCTGTTACCTGGGCATCTGATATGTCAGGGGGCCAGCACTCTGCTGGGATAGATATTTGCCCTTTTGGTGGAGAGGGGAGGGAGAAGTTTGCACTGAACCTGTCAGCTCGGATGTTGGCAATGTCTCTGGGTTTGGTGTATTGTTTGTCATTTTGGACTAATTCTGAGCATATCTGGGAATTCCCACCCAGGTTCCTACCATAACCAAAGAAAGCCTTGTGATTATCCTTAGTGTCCTGTACAATTTTGATCTCAATGATGGCCTTAGATGATTTTATGTGTAGCCATAGTTTTTCAATAATACTGATCAGAGATGCCTTCCCTTTTTGGGATTTTGCTCTATCATATAGTAGCTTCCTCCTTGTATTGTATGTTTTTTTTATGGCTGGGGTCCACCAGACAGGATGCCTGCCTTTGGAGGATTGGATCTTGGTTTTATTTGGGATTGCATGATCCATGCATTCCTGAAGATGTTCATAGAATGCGATTATAAAGGGTTCTGAGGTCTGGGCCGAATTTTCCACAGGCACAGGGGCTGTGATGGATTCCACTTTGGTTTTGAGGAGTGTGACATTTGCTTTAGTGACATTTTTCACTGTGGTTTTCTGGTCATTGGCTGGGGTCGGGATGTGAATATCCAGTGGGATTACTCTATGGTCTGATCTTACCAGTGAGGGATACACTTCTGGTCTTGGGCATAGAGTCCCCATGTTGGTGATGATCAGGTCCAGTATGTTTTCCCCTCTTGTGGGAGTGGTAGCAAGTTGTTCCATAGCATTTGAGTTTATAAATTCTAGGAACCTTTGGGCTAGGGTGTTGCAGCTAGGGTAATGCTCCCAGTCTATGTTTGGGTAGTTGAAGTCACCCAATATAATGGTGTTTGGGGAGACCTTCGTATTTTCATGTGTTCTCCAGTCAGCCAAGTGTGGTTCTAAGTGTGCCTATGAACTGGAAGGCCGTTTTACCCACAGTTAGTTGCACATGGATAGTCTCTGATGCTTCATGCTGTGCCACCAACCTGGGGGTGTGGGTATCTTTGACAAATATTGATACTTACCCTCCTTTTGTAGTTTGTTCCATGTTTTGCGGCTGTAAAACATGGTATGAGGTGTAACCTGTTAGTGCTAGGGTGCTCTTGGCAGCCTTGAACCAGGTTTCTGTTACTGCACAGATATCAACATTCTCCATGCTGAGTAGAGTTTGGAGTGCATGCATCTTGCAGTTTAGACTTCTGGCATTGAGTAGCATTACTTCTAGTTTCTTATCCCTTGTGATACCTATGGAGGTGGGTTTGTCTTTTTAGCCTTACCTAAAAAAGGCACTATGGGGGTGACAAGAGCCTTTGGCAATATCCAAAAGGCCACAGGTGACAGGTGAAAGCCATCCCTAGCGAAGCATCATGTCTTGTCGAGCATGTCATCCCAGGCTGACAGGCATTGGATCCCCTTTCACTGACACCAATACTTAAGCCAGTTGTTGTAATTGATCATTTTGTCTTCATATTGTGGCATCATGTTTGGTGAAGGTAGGATGATACTCAAGGTCATCAAGTTTGCATATACTACATGGTGGTAAATGCTGTTTAGCACTACCTTACATTGCTTAACACATGGCCATCATGCCTCAGGTGGTGCTGCATGGCTGCCTATGTCGGATGCACATACTACACTCCCTGCACATGTTTGAAAGCAGGTTGTGTCAACTTAGGCATCCCTTTCACTATATGTGGGAGTGAGAGAGAGGTATCATTTCCAGGGTTCCTACTGAGCCAGTGTATGTGCTATGCGTTGCCTCTTTGCCAAGGCCAAGGCATACCGGGCATGCTTCCTTCTGCCTACTGGGGCAGGCTCAGGTTGTTCCTCCTCCGAGTCATCTCTGCCTGTGATGGCTTTGGCAATGTTGGGGGACTGTTTGGCCCAGGCCTATGCTGGTCCTGCTGCAGCTGTTTTTGCAGAATCATATTATGTAGCATAGCACATACCATAACAATTTGGGTACATGTAGCTGGTGAGTATTGCAAGGCTCCACCAGATGTGTCCAGGCACTGGAACCATGACTTGAGCAACCCAAACACACGCTCAATTACATTTTGTGTTTGTGCATGTGCTTCATTATGGCGTTCCTGTTCAGGTGTGTGTGCGTTTCTGATGGGTGTCATCAGCCATGGCTCCAGTGCATAGCCAGCATCCCCCACTAAGTGACCATGTGGGATGTCCCCATTGGCAAATGTCTGGTACAGCTGCATCAGATGCCAGATATGGGAATCATGGTAGCTTCCAGGGCAGCCTGCACACACATTCATTATTATGCCCTGGGCATCACACATGACCTGGTAGTTGATGGAGGGGAAGCCCTTGCAGTTAATGTAGGCCCTACCCCACTCACCAGCTGGTGCTTTGATACATATATACGTGCAGTTTATTGCACCCACTACCTCAGGGTATTCTGCTATTTGCTGGAAGAGACATATATTTCTGGCCAATACCTCACGGGAATTGGGGAAATATACTTGATCACCGACATCATGGCATCCAGGAACTGGCGCAGTACCCTGGATGCTGATGCCTGTGATGTCCCCATCATATCACCAGTTGGTCTCTGGAAGTTACCTGTTGCTAGTATTCATAGGCCAACACATACCTTGGTTTCCACTGGGATGGGTTCCCCTCTGTTGGTTCTGTGTGTGAGGTGTGGCCTGCATAGCTCAACAATTTGCTGCAGGAGGTCTCTGTCCACTCTATAGTGCTCCTCTATCTCCAGCTCATGTAACCCCTGGTAGGTGACCCTGGGCCTGTACACTCTTCTCCGTCTCCTCACTGTGGGTTGTCTGGCAGCATTTGCATTATCACCACCCTCAGCATGTTGCATATGTTGCCTTATAACAGCAATGGCAGCCCCTAGCATTTTTTGTCTGAGTGAAGCTTTTTCAGTTTTCACTTCTAGTAGCTTACTCCAGTGTTGCAGTGTCTCTTGAGAGAAACAAACTGCATTGTTGTTTGCAGAGTTTTAAGTGCTGGCCTGGGCTAGTGTTCTGCCTGTGTAATTGCCTGATTCTGATTGTTTTCACCTGCTAGCTCTACTAGTATTCCCTGGTAGCTTCCCACTATTTGTTGTGCTTCCTTTTTCCTTTTCGTTTCCTCAGGGGGGAGCGACGAGCATACAAGCGCAAACATGCTCACAGCAGCTCACATGCACACACACATGCTTAGATGGACTAAAACTTGCTTAGTCGGGTTAAAACGCGCATACACCAGTGCAAACGCGCTTACAGGTCTTTAAACAGCCTTATACATGCTTACTCCGGCTTACACACGTGCACTCACGCTTTCACAAGTGCACTCTGTCTTACTCGGGTTTACAGGCACGCACATGTGCGCATACCCGCTCAGCAAGAAACTTTGGTGTTATCCACAGTATACACCTTCCATTTCTTGGCTTTCCCTGGCCTACCTGTTGACACACCTCTTTCCATGATGTCTAACTGACAACTGACACATGCCACTCTGTTCCTATGAACTTCACTACTTTCATATATACCCCCCTTGTGATGTCACCTATCTCCTACTCTGTTACTCCCCATATCCTACTCATACACTCCACTAACTGTGCTCATTTGCTATGTAAAAGTGTGATTCACTATACTAACACTCATTTACATAGGATTGCCTACTAATGCTTGGTTACATGTCTTAGACTGGGCTTCTCCCCTTAGCAACCCCTACTTGATGGCCATGTTGTCTTCAGCCTGCTATTCCCTTACATTGTAATTTAACAGTTTTCATAGATTCCACGTTTGTGGCTTTTATTTTCTTATTTTATGATTTTTTTGCTCACCCCGTTTGCACGGCGCTGCACTACGCTTAAACATCGGAAATCACTGAAAAAAAAAAAAGTATTTTTATTTTAATTTTGCATCTGGGAACATTTCCAGTGGCCATATATTTGGCCATTGGCATGCTTCCTCAACCATATGCAACCTTTATTTGGAGCTGACAAGGCTCCATTGTGCTATTTGCAGAACGGTACTCAGTTGTATACTGAGTACATTTCTGCAGCTAACACGGCTCCTACTTGGACAGGTTTGTGCTTCCTGGATCGCAAATTTACCTCATTTGCATGCCTTTCAGCTGCAAGTGAGATAATTTGCATATCCCAGCCCTGTCCGTGTAGGAGACATTTTAGGAGCTCTCTTACACGCCCCTACAAGCTGTTCCTGGATCGCTCATCGGACATGATGGCTGCATGGAGTCTTACTCTACTCGTACACTCCGTGCAAGCCATCGTGAATCCGGCAGATTATCTCAGGCAAAAGGAATAACCCTATTGGTTGGCATACTATATTGGATAACAAAGAGAAGAAGTGGATAGTTAGACTGGGGGGATTATTCCCACCTGGACGTAATGGATTATTATGATCAACGTATGGGATGCCTTGTTGTTAATTGTAATTAGTATTTATAGTGGAATTGGTGACTATTTCATTGACACTGAAGAAGGCTTTGGTTTAGCAGCCAAAACAGGTTTGTCTTGCTTTTATTTATTTAATAAAATATCACATTGGTTTATCTTACCCTTAATGTGCTGGCTACAATTTTTTGAATGGTTCATGGTTTTGCCCTGCATTGCCATACCTGCAGGTTCTATTTGGTTTGGTCTGCACAAACCTGCACTAAAAAGAAAAAAGAAAAGAAAAAGGGGATGATAGAACAGTGGTGAAATGTGGCAAGCAGGGAGAAAAACATATTGAAAGGCAGGTTGGGATGTGCAGGATGGGTGTAAGAAAGGACCATAGCTCTTCATTTCTTGTACAGCAATAGCTGTGCATGTTTACAGATTTTCTACATGAATTTGTAACTACCTTGATTATAGTAAGGTCAGATGCTCATAAGCCTAGTACTTATTATACAGTAGGAACTTTTTATTGTAACATTTGTTAATGTCTGTTATGTACTTTGCAGATAAAGATTCTAGTTGTCTACTGATGTACTATCTTCTTCACCTGTCAATATGTTTGTAATTAATTGTTATGTTAATCAAATTGCTAATCTCTATGTAATCCAATGTAACTACTGTGTTTATTTTAACTGTGGAGCTTTTCTCCCCAGGCCTCTGCTAAAAATGGACCTATGTCCAGTCAGACACTCCTGGTCAACAAATGTAAATAAATAAATAAATAAATAAATTTGGACCCTCAAACCCCAGAGAGAGGGGTGAGGTCAACAGAAATGCGTTGTCAAGCCAATTGGACCTAATTAGTTGTGTCCAGTGAACACGTGTGAAATAGAGAGCTATGTATGAGGGTGATATTTTGTTTGTGGGACATGTGCCCATTTTTTTTTTTTTTTTTTTTTTTTTTTAAGAAGAGAGTGGAATGTTGGGGAAGGGATATAGGTACATGCAAGAAGATAAGTTGGGTATGAGAGGTTGAATTTGCAGACAGACAAGACAGACAAGACAGCATACAGGGGCAGTGTATGACACATGAGGGGAATAAACACTGTGGATGTGGAGGATTTTGTGGAATCGGAGGTGCATGTGCCTCCAAATGGCAGCAGCATGACTGAGATCCCTACCCATTGGCAGTCAACACTGTTCCTTCACTGCCTCAAAGGCAGCTGTGCTGAAGGCTGGGTGCTGAGGCCCTCAGGCCACATCAGGTTTTCCAGTCTGCCCTTAATCCAGTGCTGGCATTGTTCATAACTCCTATGTATACTCCTGTGTACCATGGCCGTAGTTGATCTTGGGTGACTACTGTCCTTCTGCCACCACTCCCAGAGGTGGGACAGGCCCCAACCCTGAGGCAGTGCTACCCAAGGGTGGTGCAGGGGCAGCAGAGGGGGCACCATCAGCCTGGGTCCCAGACATGCTTGTACCCGGTACCATGGCTGGCTGAGGTAGGGTAGTCAGATCAGCAGGAACAAGCCTACCCTGTTGTGGTGTGGTGAGAGTAGTATAGCAATGTGTATAGGTTAGTTATGAACAAAACATTTTGTTAGTAATAAAAGCATTCCAGAACATTGGCAATAACCCCATCAATTTTAATGCATAATATGAACAGCATGCCAGTAACAGTTACAGCATAAGGCCAACAACATAGGTAATTCAAGAGGATATGTTAATATGCAACCATTGTAATACATAACAATAATAAAATATATGCCCAAAATAATGTTTATTGCAGAACATATGTTAATAGTAAACCATAACCAATGAATAACAATGATAAATATATATGAAGATAAGGGGTGGGGGGAGAGAGAAATACAGTCCATTAATACCATTATAAGCTATATAGTTGACAACAGTACTACTTTCTACTCTACAGGTCTGTCCTTTTTTATGCTTATAGTTGCCCTATAGCTGCTGTAGCACTTACATTCCTCTCAAGTGATCCACATGGGACAGTACAGGCCAGGCAGTAACACCTGCAAGTACACAGCTACACAGAATACTTGTCCATCAGGCAGACCTATATATATTAAGGTGCTCTGTGGGCTGATGTTCTGTTACTTTGCTTTTGACATCCATCATGTCAGTGATACATTTGTGACAAAGGGATTACAGAACAGTAATTACAATCCATGACAGCGTGACACTTGAGAGACATGTATGTGTGTGGTACAGAGAATAAACAACTATCATGCCTTTGCTTGGCAGGCATGAGGATAGATACCAATAGCAGTGACTGTACAGACATGTACATCAGATGGCCTAATTTACTGCAGAAACATTTGACAGTTGCTCCAGGTATACAGCCATAGCAACATTACACATTTTACTTCTTTATTTCATTTTATTAACAGTTGTACTTATTTCCTTAAGTTTCTGCACTATTATCACATGCCTGGTACTGAGTATAACAGTCTGTGACATCTGTACACACAATTATTTACACATAATATGGGCTACCTCATCCATTTACCTGTAGGTCCTGTGGAGAGAAAATCTGTTATCGTTACATAACTGATTCAGTATTGTTTATTACTACATGTGGCTGGCTTCGATCTCTGGTCTATGTGTGCCAAAATGTACTTCGTACACAACATTTAACAAACTGAGCTACTGAGTCACTGCTGATTAATGGTTCATTGATATGTGCCTAGAACTCACCTTGAAACAAAACAAGACCTGGTAATAGTTATACATGTTTATAGTTGACTGCATTGACAGCTGGACACACATGCATGCAATTTCTGCATAAAAGAGATACTAGGTAACCTATACATTATGACATAAAATGCAGGTGTACACATGATATTGTTAGTGTGGGAACATATCTGTGAAGTCTACACACTATATCAAATTATTGGATTGGCCATCTCACCCATATACATTTGCAGACAGTATATATACTGTCTAAAGATATCACTCTGTTATACTTTCCTGCAGCACCGTACTTCAGAGCCTGAATGCACAGAGCTGAAATGCAATGGTTAACATGAGACTATGCTGATATACACAATATACAGTTGGTGTTCTTGCTATAGCTTCATGTATTATTGCAGAACAGGTATAATTAATTTCTGGTAAAACTGCTGTGACTCTACACTTATTGCACAACACTCTATATGAGATATACCTTGAGACAGGGACTGGTATTGTTTTGTGTTGTTATTCAAGAACAGTTGTCATATTCGATTTTATGCAAAACAACCCTACTTACACACAGATTGCACAACACAGCTTTAGTACTGGTACCTTCATGCAGTTACTGCTATAGTTTCACATTTGTATTGCACAGCACTAGTTGTACTGCAGTTGTTGAACTACAGGTGTAATTCTACAGTTATTGCAATTGAAACTGTATTTCATTATGTTGCCAGGGTTAATGCTTTACTCTTCCCTGCTTATTGCACTACATTTGGCAGTAGTCACTTATTGCAGTCCAGATCTATGACCACATTCACTTCAATACAATCAAAACTCTGTATACTAACTTGCAGTTAATGCTTTACTCTTTCTTGCTTATATGACAATAGATTGCAAGTTACATCCCTACTCACCACACTCATGGTGCAACCTGGCCAGGCACTCCCCATACACCTTCATGTTGTGAGTCATCTCCTCTGTAGCTGTAGGGAGTGAAGCACACCATTATACATACCTGTCTATCCAACATTCAGATTAGGTATTGGTAAAATAATGTACTTACAAACTTGTGAGACATTCTCAGCCCGAGCTTCCCAGACTTTGGTGTCCAGAAGACCCCCCCCTTCTGATGTTTCAGGTCATCATAGTGGTGATGGACCTGATCATCTGTGCAGGGAATCCCTGTAGCACTGGTGAGATCATGTGCAAGCCAGTCCCAGGCCTCCACCTTGCGCTGTGAGCCCTGGAACTGCCCCTGCAGCAGCTGGTCCTCATGGTCTTTCACTAGGAGCCCAACCGTGACCCTGGACTCCAGAATATTACACCACTGCACCCAGAAGAGTGCACCTTCTACGACACCTTCCCTAGTTCCTGCACAGTTCAAACTTCAACTGTTTATGCTGTATTCCCACCTGTTGAGCTTAATATAGCCTGGTTTCCCACCCTTTAATGCCATTGGGCAAGTTTTAAAAATGTGGCACATCACTTGGCATCACATAAACCAATGCAGCTGAGCTGAACAGTGCTTAAACTGGCAATGCTTAGCAGTGCTTAGTGGTGTGCAGACCAGCTAAGCACAGCTGCACGGTGTCAAGAAGTGCCAAGCAGTGCTAAAACATATCTTATTTAAGCAATGTTTAGCTCTGCTTAGCAGGCCTTAGCAGAGCTTAGCTGAGCGCAGCAAAGCAGGATTTAGGAAAAATTAGCATAAATTAGATTTTGGAAAATAAAAGCTTAATAACCCTTCCATGTATTCAAACCCTGCACCTACTGCATATAAGGCTGTCACTCTACCCATGTGGATGTGTGAAATGCTGCTATACTTTTACATATACCTCTCAGCTACATATAAGCATTGCTGAGCACCACGCCGTGGCATGGAAACCCACTCAGCTATGCTTAAACCTGACCTTTGAATTTATAACTAAATGCATCCAGTTTCTATTTTTAGATGTCTAGCACATAAAAATTGCTCCATGCCACACAGTGCAAACTTAAAAATAAAAAAATAAATAATTCTAAATAGATTGCTGTAATGCACTTTGACAGTGCAGGGGGTGTGTACTCATATCTGTGGACACAATTAATAATACACTGTCTGCACTCATTCAATGACTGTGTTCCACGGATCTCCCTCAGCAATGTGCCATCATTAATATGCATGGCGTGCCACCAAGGGGGAAGTGAGTACAAGGCCATGATACCTCCCATGTAGGCTCTACACTATATCTACACGGATTTTATTAAATCTGGTGGTGGATTACAAAACTGAAAAAAATATATGTTTGCTGGTTTAGGCAGTACATATGGGCATGCTGCAGGGAAAGATGATAATTTTATGGTTCATGCATTAATTTATTCTTGGTTGCAATTGCTTGAAGTTTGAAGTTAGAATTTGCAATGTACGCGCGCACGTGTGTGTGTGTGTGTGTGTGTGTGTGTGTGTGTGTGTGTGTGTGTGTGTGTGTGTGTGTGTGTATGTGTGTGTGTGTATTTGTGTCTGTGCATGCATGTGTGATGCTGTAAGTACTTACACTTCTGAAGAAGATTCAGTGGAGTTTATTTTACTGACTGATTTATTTGACTGACTTTTTGCTGACTTAAATTTTGTGCAAACAGCTTGTTTTTGATGGAAAATTGCAAATAGTATTTAAATAACTCTTCAATGGTATTGTGTTCCTAGACTGAATTAGTGATGCTAACAAACTGCTTATGCTGGAAAAAAACATTGTTTATACTTAGCAAAAGGACTACAGTAGAAAATCAATAATAATGAGAAGATCTTATACTGTGTCTTTTTAATCCATTCGGTTAATTAAGAGACAGGATTTGTTGAATGAACATTAATATCAATAATTAAATAACATTGAGTTAGAATGTTAGACATTTTTACAGTTAAAGAGCATTATTTTAGTCAGTTTAGAAATACAGTGTTGACATTACTTATTAACACAATAATTACTATTAGTCAGCAATTTAAGAATAAAATTTGACCTAAATAAGGCTATGAGGATAGTGATATTGTCTTTCGGCTTTTCCCGGTTAGGGGTCACCACAGCGGAACTCCGGTCTGCTAATGATTGGCAGTTGATTTTTATGTACCGGCTTGCCAAGCTTGACGCACAACCTTTAATGAAGGTACGCCCATTCACGCATGTCTCCACGCAGAAGATGCTCTATAAAGTAAAGCAATTTAACTTCCAGTGGCCAGATATCATGTATAGTCAGGGAGTTATTTAAAAAAAATCCAAAATGATCCATAGAGGGAAAAAGAGTGCCAGTAGGGAGTGATAGTAGAGAAACATATGATGTAAAGTAGTTCCTGGCCATTCTTGTTGTCAGACTGACTCACTACTTTAATTTGTTTTGATCAGCACACATTATATGGAAGAACAAATATGCTTAAATTTTTATTCAGAATTTAGTATTAATTTTACAACATCATATTGTTTAAAATTCAGGTGAAAAGCAAATGGATTAAGTATGAAACCTAAAAACATAAAAGCAACATTTCTGTGCTTTCTTTCACACACACGCACACACACACACACACACACACACACACACACACACACACACACACACACACACACATATAATATACAGCCTTATAACTGACAGTGATAAATAGGTACCTGCACACAATACCTACTATAAAATATGGCACTGCAACAGGAATGCATTTAGAGATCAAAATTAATAAAACAAAATGCATCCACCTAAACTTTATATATATCCAGATAAAACAGCGGTTAAAATAATTACAATACTTTAAAGAAATCCAAATCCAAAATGTAAAAGGATTGACACACTCACACTGTGATTTACATACTGCAAATCAAAATTAAAATCTGTGAAAAGAAATGCAAAGTGTTTCACTATAAAAACATAACAGTATATGGAAATACATATTACATCCATCTCTTCCTCTAAATAACTACAAATGACGTCAAAGCTGAATGTATTACAAGATAGCATACAAACAAACAAATGAATAAAACATTACTCACATATGTTAAAAAACAGACCCTGTACTCTTATTTTGTGTAACAAATATTTCTATAAGTCATGATCTTAACTGAAAATCTCTTCTCTATGCAGTAATATAGTATATATACCCATACTGTAGAGTCAAAAAACAGCCAAAAACACATGGCACTGCAAGATGCAAATGAAGAATATCTCCTAAAAAATACTACAACCAATTGCTAAATCTAGGAACCCAAACAAATACACAAACAAATGAATGAATAACATACCACCTTTGCGATGCATGGAAGGACAATTAGAAGTCAGCTCTATTTTATTAATTTTTCCCTCCTTTGTTCAGGTCAATTGTACATAGTGTATATAAAGGTTTATAATACTTGTTTATTGATGATTGTATTGTTAAACATTATATTATTTGGAAAATAAAAAATTATTTGAAAAAAAAAGAAGTCAGCTCTAATGTATCAAAGATTTATTCCAGAGTTAAGTGCTTTTATTCTTACTGGATTCAGAACTTCATCAGAACTAAAATCATTCATTAAAACATTGTTTAAATAACCCACCAAAGGTCACATGATATAAAAGTCACATGATAAAAAGAACAAATAAAATCACACTGTCAAAGTGCTTCAGTTTTAAAACTGAATTAAATAAAACAGTCTCATTTAAACCAGGGCAGCTTGTGGCATTTAACTCAATTCACCACCTCAGTTCACAGGCATCCAAATGTTCATCCATTATCCTACCATGAATATCCTTCTTGATTTCCTTAATGGTTAATAACCAAAGCTATGTGTAAATAGCATTCATAAGTTTGTTTTCCTAATATCTAAACAATGCTCATATATGTGGCCTCTTAACCTCCTAGAGGGTTTTTCCCACATAAAAAGCAGGGATTGTAAACACTGAGCTAAGTATACCACTTTTGTAGAACTACAATTAAAATGCCCTCTGATTTGATGTCACCCCCTTTACTGTAAAAAACATTGCCACATACAATCTTGGGGCAATGCGGGCAAAAACATGTTTTCATACCATATTTTTATGATGAGCCCCTTCCTGTTTTACTATTTCCAAATAGTTATTAAACATTTTATCACAAATTGTGGTTTCTTCCCTACTTTATTTAATATGCTAGGATCTAAATAAAATAAATTCCAGTTTTTGTTAATGCATTTTGCTATAGCATGACTGTCCATTGTAAAAGAAGAAATGAAGAGCCTCTTGTTCATGTCCTAAGACCCTGTGTAGTATTTTACCATCCCCACAGCTATATTACTAGTATTATTCAAAATGGGTAGGTAAAAACCCATTTCTCTTTTATTCACTACTTCCTGGCATACATCATTTAAAAATCAATAGGGTGATCTCTCTTTAAGAACACGTTAATAAGTATATACAGTCATAATGAAATCACTCAGGTACAGAAACCATCCAGGCCAGTCTAACCAACTGGCCTTTGACCACTGATTTTTTTCTGATGTTTTGGGTGCCAACTAGAAAATTGAAGGTATGAGTTTGAAAATGTTGGCTTGTGATATATATTGGAAATATACTTCTCGCTGGCAGCATCCTTACTATTCTCCTCATCCAGAAAAGTAATTCTGTATCTATCAAATTTTGAGGAGAAAGAGAAAAACTATGTGGTGTTGTTAATGTAGTTAAGAAATTCCTCCAACCTTTCATTAGTGTCAACAAATCAGGTATAGAGAATCCATCTCTCTTTATAGTCACTGGTGAGCAAATATTCATCTTCCCACTCAGCCATAACATAATAGGCAAACAAGGGGGTGCATGTAGCGTCCATGGCCACATGAGTGGTTTACCTGTAAAACTGACCTTCAAAATATATAAACTTATTTTTAGTACTATTTCCATCAATGTAAACATAGTATCTACTTTGCTAGTTCCTAGGTCAGTACATTTAAATAGTTGACACTTGGCTCTCAAACCAGTTTAGGCCCAGTTCATGTGGAATGACTGTAAGCAAACTATGTACATCAATAGTTATGAAAATGATGTCTGGAGAAAAATTAATACCATTCAAAAGCCTCAAAATGCCATGAATCTTTACAGACCTGCTCAATAATACTGACACCTTCCTTCAAATTACTATCCAAAAACTTAGCGATAAAGTAGGTCTTAGAACATGAGGCATGCACAATTGAGTGAAGGGGGGGGGGGGGTTGAGCCATGTCAGTATATATTTTGGGGATCCCAAATATACTGGCTGTGACAGGCCTAGTGTTATACATAAAGTCAAAATCCCTTTTAGTAATTTGTCCCTCAAATAACCTGTCATGTAGTAAATTGTCAATCCTGAAATAAACCATGTGGATTTCATTTCTAGACACTTCTTTATAAGTCTCATCAAGTAAAAACATATTCATAGGGTTGAGATAATCTACCTGGTCCATGATAAGAACCCCATCCCCTTTATCAGGTTTCATAACACATATACTAGAATCCTGGATAATGTCATGCAATAACTTTCTCTCACTTTTATTTAAATTACAGAACTTAATTCCTAAATCTACTGAACTGACACACAATAACTATAGAAAAAAAGATAAAAAATACATCTATATATATCCTTCTTTTCAGTCTTGGTCTGTTATATGAACAGAGCCTAATTAAATCCAACTGTTTAATTTTGGCCCTTTGGACAGAGACAGATCACCCAGTTATGTAGTAACTACCTTTATAGCTAGTTCCAATTATTCATTACAAACTAATTCTGTAATTACATCTGTATAAATCATTAAAAAAAATCATCTTTTTTGTCATGTACACCACTGGTATTACCATCTTGAGAGTACAACATTAAGTTAATAAGTCTCAAGAATGTCTCCTATTATTAGTGCTGTTATTAGTTAATATTATAATGTAGAAGTTATGCATCCATACTATTAAAATCTACTTTTTAAAGGTAAAATATATTGCTGGAATTCTGGTTTGAATGTAAAACAGCTAAATCTAACATGTCAATTTTCAATAGGTATTACTCTTAAAACTGTTGATGTAAGAATAAATGTTAATTAGGCTATATTAATTTCACTACTTTACTGTTTACATAAAGTGCTATTATTTTGTTTCTGTTTTTCAGATGAGTCATTAAGATCTGAATTAAAAAATAATCAGCCAATATATAGTGTGATATCAATGAAGGACATATGTGGTCTAAAATAGAATCTGCAGCTTAAAACACAATCCATTTTTTTGATTGATGTAAGTTGTTTACTAATGATATCCAGACCACGCATAAATACAGATACTAGTCAAATCTCCTATTGCAGATGCTTAGGTTGCAAAATTCATAAGAATACAGGCATGTGTCATCACTGATCTATAGCCTCTGCAAATAAACACTCTGCTATGCCACCCCAAGCACCTAAGAGGGTGAACGACAAAAGTAACCAGCTGCAGTGAATAAAGTACACATTATGCATGTTTCATCACTGATGTGAATTTATAAAAAGCTGGTTGCAAAAATGCATATAAACTACTTATGCATGAAATGTGTATAGCATTAGATACAACATTTAAACTGGATGATGGGTAAATCACCAGTTCATACTTAAACTTGTTAAAAGTCCTGCTTATAAAGTAGCACACATTTCATCATTATATTTATATTTAGCATTGTACCCAGAAAACGACATATATGATGAAAATCTGGATATGACAATGATAATTCAGTGTGACCTAAAAGATGAAGGCTTATATAATGCTTGAAGATCAATAAATAATATGCCATGAAAAATAATTATGCCATTATTGAACTTGTTTAATCCACATACAAAGTAGTGGTCATAAGTTCATAAATGTTCCTTTGGTACAACATTTTGTTGCTGGATATTCTCCAAAACAATGCCACAAAAGCACATGGAGTCATTTTTGCCAATCAATGAGGAACATGATTATATGTATCTCCTCCTACGATTGTAACATTATCACGGAGGAGAGGTTTGTGGCCTTGTGATCCTTGCAGTTATGTTTCCTGTAGCTTATGCTCCTTGCAACATCACTTTAGAAAAATGGTCTGAGAGTAGAGGCTGAACTGACAAAGATCCAAAATGCAGTAGGATAGTTCACTTACTGGATCCAAGGACTTTTCTCAAAACTGCAGTACACTGACCTATTCCTGGATGCAGGACTCATGTGCTGTTCTCTAGACAGTGGCTGGTGTCTGTGTGATCCATATGCACAACCTGGGGTCAGCCTGAAATAGATGTGTGGGGTGACTGTGTGGTCTAACCACTCTTAATGTGAAGGATGGCTGTCAAATACAATGACAATAAAGTGGCAGGCAGGTGCAGGGTAAATTAAGACAGACTAGACCTTGGCAAAGGAAACTGGCTCTTGAGGCATAGATTATCACTCCCTGCTCGAGAAAAGTCAGGGTAAAAAGTATGAGGTGCAAAGAAGTAAATACTTTCTTCTACTCAGTGACAGGAATGTTTGATTCCTTACTATATCCTTTTCCCTTTTTAGTAATGTAGATATGTCCTATAAGGGCAGCACAGTGCCATAATATTTAGAATTGTTGCCTCACATTGCTTATGTGTTCAGTTCCATTTTCAGTTAGGTACCTTACCATCTGGAGTCTGCATGTCTTTACAGTGATCCCACTGGTTCTCACTAGGTGTTGTGGTTTACTCTCACATCCTAAAGATATGGTGTGGGTTAATTCTTCATCAAATAAATTGTCCATGGGTTAAAAGCTGTACATAAGCCTTTTGCTTGACTAGTATCCTGTTCTGGATAAGCTTGAGTGCATGTGAGTGCTAGAAGAGGTTCTAGCACCCCATGGCCCTAGACTGAGTTAAGCTGGCAAATGAAGAATGAATTAATGAATGACCAGATGTAAACTATTAAGGAGCACACTATTTCACTTGTCACCCCCCCCCCCACACATACACATCTGCATTTTCTTTATAATGAAATGTTTCTGTATTCATTTGAGAATTTTGTCACTCTCACAGAAAAAAAATCGGCCCTCAATCACTCAATAAAGCAGTTTTCCTTCCCATATCTAATGCACCAAAACTGCTTAGAACTCTAGCTTTACTTATTTGTTTTTTATAAAACAGTTTAATAGTTATATTTTTTTTGTAAAATGAAATCAATGGGATCCTCAGTAACATTTCTTCTAAAGGCCTGTGGGACTGTAATAATACAGACTTGCAGTTCTGATGGTTCAAGATAAAAGTATGCATTAGAAGGAACTTTCAAATAAAACCATGTGGTCAAATATATTCTTTACTGAAAATTTACTTATTTTCCTGGTAGGCAAAGAGAACACCAATTATGCACTTGATGGCTATATGTAGTGAAAACCATTAAGACTACAGGAAAGTATTATGCAATTCTGAAATTTGATGGATAGCACTTTTCTCTTTACTCATTCCTGCAAACTAGTATTCATTTAAATTTCATTTGCTTAATTTATGGACTGTTAGCATCTTACAGGTCTGCAATGGCATTTACTTCAAGTGCTGTTCTGATTCATTACCAGTGACAGCTCTCTAGAGATGACAGTATGGAACATCTGGCCTCTGTGTACTGCCTGCGTGTTTCTGAGTGAAGCAGCATACATCTTTATCTAACAAATGTGATGAGTGAGTGCCTCATATCTACTTTAGTACCACAGTGCCACAATAACAGTAAGGGGATCAGTAGTTCCTCTAATACACACCTTTACTATTAATCATCAGAACTGTAAGCCTGTTGTCCTAAGGTTCCACAGACAATCTCTTGTTACTTAATCTCTGTAATTGAATTTTCATGCAGTTTGCATACATAGTCTTGGGGCTGCATGACAATTCCACACTGGCTAACCTGTGAAGATACACAGTTGGCTAAGTCTTTAGTCTTCAGTCAAAGACCCTGCGACTGCGTGAATACTCTTCCCCCATGATACAACCTAAGAGATAATTTTGCTAAAACTGATGATGCATGGAAAGAAACCCAGCACATAATGGTATGGGGCCTCCACTCACAGTCATATTTTAATATATGTTGAAAGCTGTTTCACATTTTTCACTTTTTATGGCTTTTTTAGCACCAAAGTAAAAAAACTGTCTTTTATCCCAGCTTTGCTACACAGTATAGCTACCACTTCATTACATTGTTTTTGCACTTTATACTGAATAACACATTTGCTACTTTACTGTACCCAGCTGTCTGCTTGCTGTGCAATAACATATAACCTCTACAGCTTTATTGTATGGTCATGAATTAACGTTTTGATGCATTTTTTTATATTGGCTTTATACAGTAGATGCCATCTCTGTGATTCAGAAACACATTGCACATTGTGGCCATATACCAGGTAAGAGCAATTCAGAGCACACTTGTGTTAACCATGACAGGTCATGGCATTATGGCCTACAGTGTATGCAAATTATAGTAAAATGACATGGAAAATAGTAATATTAGTATGATAAGGGTAATGAATGCAACTGAAGGTAAACAACATGGTAATGTGAGTTCAGAAATGTCCATATTTTGTGTGATGAGATGTTACCACCAGAGTTGTGGCACCAGTAAAATCCTGGAGTTACGGTAGAGAGACTATGAAAACATGTATGGGGCAGTTGCCAC
This sequence comes from Protopterus annectens, assembly GCF_019279795.1. Lineage (NCBI taxonomy): Eukaryota > Metazoa > Chordata > Ceratodontiformes > Protopteridae > Protopterus > Protopterus annectens. The sequence goes on from NC_056725.1 coordinate 400,685,994, forward strand.
TTTACTATATATGTGCATGCAAGAGGCTGTTTTCAGTGCAGGTCATCACAGAGATATATGTCATTTCTCTTGGTGCCACAGTGCCATCCATCTGTATCTAACATACCATGCCCTCCAAACAAATCTCACAGCCTGAGGACATTGAAAATCTGGATAAATTCTCTTGAAACATCAGTAGATCTGGCCAGAAATCTAGCTAATTAGAATGAAACTTGCATACCTAATGACATACCACACCTCGGAAACTCAGTTTTAAAATCAGAGTGACAAAAGTATGTAAAATATAAATATATTAAGCTTGGCTATTAAGAATAAAGTAAACTGCTATAAAAATAAAGTTCCAGCTCATTTGTCTGAAATCCAAAAGCTTGAGCCCATTTGCCTGAAAACTCACTTGACTGAAAAAAGTAGAAGCATTTAAGAAGTATGTGATGTCCTTTCTTATTATAGGAGTTATTAATGATGTGAGTAGATGTGTAGGTTGCAGTTCTCAGCTTCATGTTGTACCCCTAGATCTGCCAATGATGGTCTTTGTGTCCCAGCACCATTTAACTGTGTGTGTAGTGTTTTTGTCTTGTCTTCCTAGTTGTGAGACTATGGAGTTAGTAAATATAATTAAGGAGGTGTGAGGGCAAAGCTCTCCATATGAGAGGGTAGGGGGGCTTGACCCCTGCAAAAACATTTTTTATGGAATATGTGCTGTGGTGACATTTTTTCAGTCAAATGACTTTTCAGGAAAATGACTTTTGGAGTATATAATGTTTCAGTGAAATGGGCTAAAGATTTTGGTTTTACGCAAATGAACTTTCAGGCAAATGACCTGGAACCAAAAATAAAATAAATAAAAACATTTTTATCAAATAAACAAATATATAAATAAAATCAATAAAATTGATGATCTGTAGCTTTCAGTCTCCTAGAACTGTTCCTTCTTCACCTTCAGTATAATGCTACTATATAAAAGGAGACTATGAGACTAATAGAATGTAACTGATGTTGCCCTGTTGAAATGATCCTGAGTTACACAAAGAAACTCTGAAATCTCTTAATATCACTGAAGTCTGAACAGTCATTTTTCAAAATAAATAAATAAATACACAAATAAATAAATGTATGGGATCAAAGAACTTAAAAGCGTTCCTGATGAAGTAACAGCAGCAAAATTAAAGAATATATGAAACTAACTTTAGGCATGTCTTGAAGGGTACAATTAAAATAAGAAATAGTTTCACAGCTTATTATTAAACTGTAAAATGAGCAGACTAGGAGTGTAGCCTGAAGCCCACTAGATTGGAAAAGTGCCGTGTAAGTGGTGCAATAGGTGGCACACTCACCTTTGTTGCAGAAGGTTGTAGGTTTTATTTCTAAAGCAGATAGATGAATTTCTGACACTGTGCTGTAGCATAAGGGAGAGCTAGATTCTTGAGTATGTTATCCTTAAGATTAGATGAGATGTAAAATTCAGGTTCCATCTGCTTGAGAGTAGCTGGTAGCTCATGTGGTTGTATAAGATCCCATGGTATCTATCAAAAAGAGTAGGGAAAGCTCCCCGATGCCCTGACCATATTTCTCCTAATAGTATAAATACCACATCAGGTGTCCCTGTAAAGAGGCTACAAGCCTAGTATGACTAACCTGGTCAACAAAAGATAAAGAAAATAATTGGCTATAATTGGTTTCTGCTTGGTTGGAGGTTGATATAATGGTAATGGTGTTTGCCTCATAAACACAAGGTACAGGGTTTGTTTTTTACCTTTGAAGAGGAAATTGGAAAGGCTTAAAAATGGCCTACAAGGACAGCTAGCTTAATAGTTACCTATGAACCTATGAAGGAGAGAAACATTTCCCTCACTGGGTTGGCATTGCAAGTTATCATTAGCTCTAAGTTGCTCAAATTACAGAGTGAGTATATCAACCATCATATAACTCAATCAGACCATCAAAAGGAATATGTAACCCTGTCAAATTTTTAACTATGAGCATCCTTTGCCTATTACTTACACAAACAAATACCTAAAGTTTACATATATTTCTTGATTGCTGAATGGCTGCTATTTAGATATTGTGATGGCCCTCCTCTGGGCCAGTAATCAAAGAGCCTCAGTTTTCACCACTGACACTGGTGAGGGAATTTCACTTGGAACAAAAATGGATACACACAGTATTTCCAGATGTAGCTGTCTGCACCAAGCACAATTTCACTGAACAGCACAAAGGGAACATACTTCTGTCCTAGTGCTGGGTTTCCCTGTCTCTCACCAGCCCCCAAATAAGACTCCACACTGACCACAGCTGTAGAGCTGTGTCCTCAGCTGAGTGTTCAAAGCCAGGTCTTACACCACCCTTGCTATGAAGCCAATGGTCTGTGTCCTTGCTCCAAGTAGCTGACAAATACACTCTTTGAGATTTGATTTTCACACACACACACACACACACACACACACATACACACACACACACACACACACACACACACACACACACACACACACACACACACACACACACACACCTGGGAAAGGCTGGCACATATTTACCAGTTATGCTCCTCTGCCTAGACTATAAGGTAGATATTGCCAATAGATCACTTCAAAGCCAGCTACTCTAAGGGTCTTACAAGGGTACCCAATTATACAGAGTAAAATTAATACTAATATAAATGGCAGTGCTTTACCAATACAGCAAGTATTTCATGAGTGGCCACAGAGTCATCAAATAAATATAATTACCCTCAAAGGTTAAATATTTCCTAAAAAGACCAGCCACAAAGAAAAGTTTAAATATATTTAATAATATATATATTGGACAGTGCAGCTGTGGAATGGTTAGCATTGTCACCTCATAGCAAGAGGTTCCGCAGTTTGATTTTTGGCTGGGGTGCCTTCTGTGTGGAGTCTGCATGACCTCCCTGTTTTCACATGGGTTTCCTCCAGGTGCTGCGGTTTCTTCCCACATTTCCAAGACATGCATCTGGACCATTTCTCCCCTGGCCTCCCATGAAAATGGGCTTTGTCCCATTTGGACTTTCTGGCAAACAAATGTTAAATAAAAGAATATGAAAATACTGAATATCTATTTACAATATACCCCAGAGTTTCAGTCAGAGGAAATATTAAAAATGACACACATGGAAAGATTCACACAGGTATAGAAAATCAAAACTTAACTAAGTACTTAACTAATTTCACTATATCTTCCTGACTGATCTAAAGAATTACTGTTCCCTTGTTTACTTACTAGAGCAAGGCAAGATGATGTGGGTGAGTGGTCCTTCTTTTGTCAGGTTCCACAAACAGACTGCCCTGAGACTTCTATCTCATCTAGTATTAAAACATCATTTCAATGCTGGATTCCAGAATGACTTCACATACAGCTGGTCATTTGACTCATTCTCACACTACCCCCATTACTAGAAACTAGAAACTGAACCAGAATCTAGCACATATGTGTCATACTGCACACATATAGAGCTTTGTTAAGATGTGTTATAACATCTGGAAGCTATGAAACCATTTTAAAAACTTCCACCATTCCAAGGTAGCAATTAATTCACCCCTAAGGACAATACAGTAGGATTCCTAGTTCTGGTTTTCAAATTTTGTCTCTGGCTGCAATCAAAACTGTAAAATACAATCATTATGGCCTAAACCAGGTAATTTAATTTCAGACTATTTTTCAAAGTTTTCTGGACTGAGAGTAACCTCTTCCCTTCCAGCATCTTCTGTTATAGAATATTCATTTCATCAGTTACAATATATTCTGACATACAGGTATATTTCTTTTCTGTCCACCAGGATCCACTGTTGGTATATTTTTAATGTTTTATCTTCATGTGTGAATTTTGCACACAAGCAAACATCAGATGTGCAAAAGGATGTTTGCAAAGTTTGCAAACGCCGCACGCAAAAATATTCGAATGTGCAATGAGCAAATGCACAGTGACATTCGCTCATTGCACATTCAATATTTTGGGGCAGATTTCACTATAGTGGGGATTGGAAAATGGTCCCTTTCCCCACTGTAGTGCGATCTCGGAGTTAGAATATTAAAGTGGGGGGGTGTGGAGGGTGCAGGAGGGCTTGCCCCCCTGCTTTACACATCATTACATTTTTTTTCGACATTTATGTTTGAAAATCAGCTAATCTGCTTTTCGATTTGCTGATTTTCGAACATTTAAAATTGTCGCTGTTTTGATATTCGTGGCTACGATTCGCTCATATGAGCAATCGCACCACTGTGATTGTGTTGTACAGGTAAATCATTTTTAACACAAGCAGCTTTACAAATACATTTTCAACACAAGCACCTGTACAAATCAGTTTGATATACAAATGGCATATAATTCTTTACAAACCTCCAGTTAGCTATGCTGGCATGTGTTACACATTTACTGCCCTACTCTATCTGGCATAGCTGGCACTACCTCACATCATCATAGATGTCAAAATCAAAACTAGCCTCAATGAAAAGTTGTCTCTATTCACTGGCTTATTCAGCAGCTAAAATTTAAATACATTGTACAAAAAGTAGTGCTATGTCATAGTGTCATTAAACCCTCTTATTTGTCAGGATGGGGGGACTCTACAACTAGTTGTCTAGGATGAATAACACTAAACTATTGCACATACCATTCATATTATGTTATGGTTTAATCCATTTTCCATATAACGTAGATTGTCATCTGTTAAAGTAATAGGGTCTATATATGAGCTATTATAGCGCTGTGTAGGAAGATAATACCTCAGTGAACATGATTCTAATTTCTGTTAGTCAGCTGCTATAAACTTTGTACCACTTGGCACGAGAATCAGTAACAAAACTAAAATAATGAGCATAAATGATCCAAAGTCAGAGACAGATTTACATACTTAGAAAGTTGTTAGAACTTCAGATTTTGCATTAGCATACATTTTCTATTTTTCAATAGGATATGAAGCTTGAAATTGAAATGTCTGTCTTTATTTAGTGATTGCAATCCTTGATGACTTTCTAGAAAATAATGGATTTTATGAAAAACAGACAAAAATATGAAACAATATCATGGGCATTCTTTGAAATTGGGGGCACTTGAGAGATATAATTTCTGCACATGTCTAGTTGGTTTACTATCATAATTTCAAATGAAACTCAGTCGACCGCACTATGTTCGACAACGGAAAGTCGAACACGGCAATGTCAAACTTCAAAAGCAAGCCTAGGAACGGGTTTTAACATGGGTCAAGATAAGGGTTCACTGCTATTGCCGAACTACAAACCTCGCCCCATCTCGACCCATGTTAAAACCCATTCCTAGGCTTACTTTTGAAGTTTGACATTGCCGTGCTTGACTTTCCATTGTCGAACATAGTGCGGTCGCCCGAGTCTCATTCGAAATTATGGTAGTAAACCATCTAGCTGACTATTATACGAGAACCTCAGGTTTTAGACAATTTGTGATTCAACAAAATGATTTTTCTATCAAAATTTTTTCAGTAATTTGTGGCTCAGTGAAATAAAGACCTTCCATAGAGCTTCATAGTTATACTGCTATCCATAATATATTGTGCAGTGCTAAATACTCCTTAATGTAGTACTAAAGTTAAAATGGAGGAGGGAGAAAGTTTGGTAGAAGTTCTGATAACAGAGCAGTGTAAAATGGTGAGATGGAGAAGAGTTAGTTGAAGGATTTAATATGGAGAATTTACAGAGTTGATGAGGGGATAGTGAAAGCATAAAGAGATAGATGGGGTGGGGGAAAATAATAGAGTTGAATGTGCAGTCATAGTTAGGAGGAAGTGAAGAGGGGAGAAGAGGAGGAAGGATGACACTTACCTTTCAGATTGGTTAGAAGGAGATAACTGTGTTCTGGATAGCTATAACATAAATGATGCAGGGGTGGTTGGACATGGATGCAGGCTTAGGTAGCTGAGTGGGAGCAGGCCACGTTTGTCACACCATGAGTGTAGTCCAACAGAGACATAAAGATGGCAGAGTGGACTATTCAGGATGAGAAAGAATTCTATATTGATACTATTATACAAGCTCAGAATTTCCAGACAGAAAATATAATAAAGATTAGGAGAGAAATTAGAGGAAAGTAAAATACTTCCACAAGAAAAAAAAATATCAGGAGCTTTAAATAAAATTTGTGTTCATTAATGCAACAGATTTATGAAAAACATTATATAGAGCAATAAACCTTGGGCTGCTTGGAAAAAGAAGCAACTAAGTAAGTACAAAAATATAAAGAACAACATCTAGAGACTTTGGAAGGTCTAAAAAAGAAATATGGACATGGGAAAGAAAGAGAAATATGATATAGAGTAATATTTATGCAAAGGAGAAAGTCAAATTAACCGACACAGAAAAGGCAGCCTCAAAGATATTCAAATAGAAATTATGGATTAGCTGCAAAGTGAAGGATATAGTGTAGAAAATTTAAATCATGAAACATCACAGCAGGATAGAGCAATGGATCCCCAGATTAAGAAGAAGCCAGTGGAGTGGGAAACATCTGATCAGTTGCCATATATAAATACTTTGGAGCCTTCCATAGGAAACTAGTACAAATGTTCAGTCGGAGTTGCACAGCAAGGGAAGAAAAAGTAAACTGTGGAAACTCTGACACAGTCTGTTGTCAAGTCATAGGCTAGTGAGTTGCCATATGAAATAGCAACAGATGACGCAGCATGAAACTGAAGAGAATTTGGCACAGGAAGGTGCCCTGGAACTTTCTATAGAATGACAATAGGAAATTAAGAACAAAGAATGTGCTCTTAGGTTACAAGAAAATGATCTAAGAGAAGAGTTGCTAGATTTAATAGAGATAGACCAACATATTAAACTCAATGAAAGAAACAGACTACAGAAAGTTAATAAAACCCCAAAAGTTAGAAGGTTGCTAAAACAAATGAACACAGTAATTAGGGCTGAGATTTGTGCAATATAACAGAAGTAAATAGGATATATCACTGTACAGCTAAACTAATAAAAGATGAAGTATTACCACAAAAACACAAGGTAATAAGGGAAAGGAAGGGAAGAAATTGAATGTCAAGTATTGGACAAAGAAAAATATAAAGCAATTAAGACAAGAAGTGTCACTGTTATCAGAGTATAGATGAGGGAACTGATCAACAAAAATACTCAGAAAGCTAGAAGTGATGAAAGCAACTCACATTATCAGAACAGATCAGGATATATTGTGCAGTATCACAAATAATAAACTAAAAATATCAGCACAGGCAGAAAAACTTAGAAGAGATACAGATAAATATAAAGGAAAAGTACAAAATAAGCAATTTATTAATGACCCAAAAAGTTTTATAAAGAATTGAGAAACAAGGCAAAAGGATTTGAAACACCAGCAAAAAAAAAAAATAGATATATTTTGGAGAAATGTCTATGAAGATGAAGATCCTGTGGAACATAACAAAGATGCAAAATCAAAAGAAGAAGCAAAAAAAAAAAAAAAAAAAAAAAGAATAAGATGTTCAAATGTACAAGATATGAAATGGGATGAATTAGCAGCCAGTGAAATTGAAGCAAAGTTAAGAAAAGCTCCTAAATGGAAAGCCCCAGGCTCAGGTACAATACCTAACTTATGGCTTAAAGTATGAACATCTTGACATGAAAATGTAGTCATGAGTAAGAACTATTTATCTGCACACACGAACAGACACCAGCCCAGTTAACAGCAGGAAAAACAATAGTCCTACTTAAGACTGAACTTGCAAGCTATTCTAAAAACTACAGACCAATAACTTGCATTCTGATGACGTATAAACCATACACTGGAATTGATGCCGGCAGAATTTATAGTCATTTAGAAGAAAACTCAATCATGGCAATATAACAAAAGGGTAATAAAAGAACGTCATATGGAACAGTAGATCATTTGTTGTTAAATAACGTCATAAGAGAGAACTGTAAATAGGGGAAAAAATCTAAGTATGGCATGGACAGACTATGAAAAAGCATTTGACAGTATCTCACATTCATGGATAAAAGAGTGCTTAAAATGTATAAGATACACGCTACACTGATCAATTACATTACAGTGACTATGAAACAGTGGCAAATCACTTTGCAATTAAGCCACAAGAAAGGACAAATTATTATTCCAGGGATAAAAATTCAAAGGGGGATATTCCAGGGGGACTCTGTATCACCGCTCCTCTTTTGTCTTGCCCTTAACCCATTAAGCTATCTACTTAAAAGATTAGGTCATGGCTACAATTTGGATATCAGAGAACAACAAAGTATAAAGGCTTCTCATCTTCTTTTCGTAGATGATTTAAAATTGTATAGTTCATCAGATGAGGAACTGAAAACACAATTGCAAGTGGTAAAAAATTTTCAGATGATATAAGAATTTCATTTGGTCTTGATAAATGTGCAAAAGCAACCTTTTACAGCAGGAAAAGTTGCAGCACCAAGAGAACATTAGTTTGGGACAAGAATGTGATATAAAAGAACTTTAGCAAGAGAGAGTATATAAATATTTGGGAACTGATGAAGGGTCAACAATAAAACATGAACAAGTGTGAATACCTAGTAAGGAATATTTTAGAAGACTTAAATTAATACTGAAAACAATGTTGACATCTAGGAACAAAGCCCAAGCTACAGACCAATTTGCTCTTCCTGTCTTAACTTACAGTTTTGGAGTGATTGACTAGCCCTAAAAGGTGGTGGATAGGTTGTACAGGAAAACAACAAGGATGCTTCATGCTCATCAAAAGATTTATAAAAATCAGTGCATACCAAGTCTATACATTCTCTGTACTGAAGTTAGTTTGGTCCTCCTTGAAACTGATTACATTTATAGATCTGCATTTGTGGGACAGCATACATATCTGCTGACCTCACAAGACCCAAATGTAGTGAATGTTTTGAAACATGAAGTGAATAAGTTTAAGATGGCTTCCTTGCTTAGTTTAGCAGAAGCATTTTGGCATCAAGTGGGAATGGAAATCAAACCACAAGTAGATAAAAATCAGGTAGCAACTGAATGTGCCAAAAAAACAAAAGAAAGAACATAAAGTGAAGGATCAGATGAGAAGGCAATGGAAAATGCATAAATGTAGTTGCAAATATAGAAAACTCTTGGAATGACCTCGTGTTGATCAGGACTGAATGCAGGAATGGTTAAGGAGAGGTGGATTTAAACCAAAAGACAAAAAGTTAATATTGGTGGCCCAAGATAGTGGATTATGTACACGTTGGTTTACAAAGTCCATTGAACATCTGGGAGAAACAGACAAATATAGGTTTTGTAAATCAGAATTGGAAACAGTCACACATCGTGTTGCTGGTTGCGATATACTAATGGCAGAAGGACTGTATACTGAAAGGCATAAAAATGTGGCAAGACTGTTGCACTGGGGATTGTGGAAACATTATAACACTGAAGTAGCTGAAATACACTGGAAATATGAGCCGCAAAGCATTATAGAAAATTATGATGTTTATATCACATGGGATCACCCATTACCAACAGTTTAAAAAAATAGATGCAAGAAAACCAAATATAGTAGTCCATGAAAAGAAGACAAAATTAGCATTGATCATTGAAATTGCTACTCCCAGTGACTACATACAGAGAGATACAAAGTCCTAAAATACCAGGGTTTGTAGGCAGACATGAGGGCAATGTGGAAGAAGAATACCCAGATTATTCCAACAGTAGTAGGAGCAACAGGTCTTATAAAAAGAATCTACGATTGTACTCCGATATGTTACCGATACATGTAACCCCACACGAGTTGCAAGAGTCATTACTGGGCACATTGCAGGTGCTGCAAAGAGCACTTCTAGCTAACATCAAAGACTGAAACAATATGAATTTCATAAAAATGTAATCATACTTTGAGTTAGAAATGTGTATCAGAAATCATGGTATTAGAAACACAAAAGACTTGGAGAAATTAAAAAAAAGAGAGAGCCCATCAATCTCAGGAGTTTGAGGTAAGATAAGTTCAGTGTCTACAAGTTCAGGTAAAGGTTTTTAATAGCAATGGTTGTAAGAACACCTTATGAGTGGCAAAAAAATCAGTGTTTAGGCTGATCTCTAAAACAAGGAATATGTTTATGGGTCAGCCTTAATTATTAAAGAATGGAACATAATTTTTGAGGAATATATACTAATAAAAAAGTATTTTTAGGTTTATGTTGATCTCCACATATGAAAGACCCAAAAAAGGAAACTAAAGTTGGGTGGGGAACTGGGCGTTGCTTTTTTTGCTTTGGCATACTTATTTGTCTTCGTGAGTGCCACTAGAAAAACTGCGGTTTGAGCAGAGTCTCCCTTCTCCTATGCATTAGGGTAGGGCAGGATGAGATGTTAGGGAGTAATTATAAAGGAAAATGAGCAAAAAATGAGAAGACTGTGAGAAAATGACTAAATATAATCAGACAGCAATGTCAGTGTGTGTGTGTGTGTGTGTGTGTGTGTGTGTGTGTGTGTGTGTGTGTGTGTGTGTGTGTGTGTGTGTGTGTGTGTGTGTGTGTGTGTGTGTGTCTGCATGTGTGTGTGCTTGTGTGTGTGTGTGTGTGTGTGTGTGTGTGTGTGTGTGTGTTTGCATGTGTGTGCATGCACGCATGTGTTTATGTGTTAAAGTGGTTGAGTGCTATTTGCTTGAATTTAATCAGTGAATATAGCATACTTCACTGTGGTGCCCACTACATCTTATTTATTTGTTTCGTATTACATAGTTAGACAGCCCTTGGGATTCACAGAATTTCTGTCTCTGTCTGAACTTATTACCCAGCATGAGTTTGTCAAATAGCATGCAAGAGAGACATTCTGATTTACAGACATGGTATAGCCACAACAGGAAATAATTCATTGACAGCTTATTACTTCTACATTGAACACTCTCCGGTCAGACCTGACATTGCTAGTGTCATTGTTAGCAGTTCATGCATCATGTTAGCAAAGTCAGCCTTCCAATACTCCCACAGAAACACACACACACACACACACACACACACACACACACACACACACACACACACACACACACACACACACACACACACACACACACACACACACACACACACACACACACACACACACACACACACACACACACACACACACACAAACACGGGTTCCTATCAGTTCGTTGAAACTTCAACAATTCGAACACCGTACCTTTGAACTGTGAAGTTCAAAAACTGATTATCGTGAAGCTGTGAAACACCAAATTCTTTCTCAGGGAAAGAATTCAGTGGGCCGTTTCTGTGGCTTCATGATTTTCAGCACTGTGGTGGAAAGTTACAGGTCGGGTTCAGGTAAGTGTGCGATTGTATGGACGTTAGGGTTAAGGGGCAGGTTAGGTGAGTTAGGGTTAGGGTGCGGGTGAGGTGGGTGTGTGTGATAGTGACACACTTTAGGGTTAGGGCGGGATAGGTGAGTTAGGGTTAGGGCATGGGTCAGGTGAGTGTGCGATAGTGATGGACCTTAGGGTTAGGGTTTGGGTTAAGGTAAGTGGATAGATAGTAGTGTATGTACAGTTTAGTGCAGGGTTAGATGTAGGATTTTAAGTGTATGTGTGTGGATTGCTGTTTTTTTGGTGTGCTTGTGTTGTGTGTGTGTTTCTTGGAACAGCGATTTGTTTCCCTGGGAAAAATTCTCTGTTCTAAGCCTTCGATGGTTTTGCACTTCGAGGTTAGAAGTTTGAACATATGGTGTACAAACTTCTGCCATTTCAACAAAGTGATATAGGCCCACATACACACACACACACACACACACACACACACACACACACACACACACACACACACACACACACACACACACACACACACAGATTCATGCAGCCTTATTCATACAGACACTCACCCAGATGCACACACATACTGACACACACTCCTACTGCCATGGCCTCACTAGACATACCTGCACTGTGAGCACTCCCATGGAAAGGGGTGACTGCTGTCTTTTATTGGGGTTCACTTTTTTATCCTATAGTAAAGGTTTACTTGGCCAAGTAAGCAAATTGGGAGCCATTGAACATATGCACTCGCTGGACTGCTATATTAACAAGAGACTTCACTCATGAGACCACTCTCCATGCTGTGTCCCTTGTGATGAAAAAATCTCAATGGAAATTAAGTCTACAAATTAAAAACGCTTAGCATGATATGTAAAACTTTGAGATAAGGCTTTTGCATTGTGGTAAGCTTTTCTGAATCTCAAACAATGAGTAGCCAAATGAGTATACACCAGTATCCATGATTTAACCCTTAATGGGAACACATAAAGAGCTTCTTAAAATCTTAGAATGAATAACTGTCAGAAAACAAAACTTTAAAGGAGTTCTAAGCTTTTGGATACTTGCAATTGATTAGTTCAGAAGATAGGGATAGGCTGAGAATGGAACAGCACACATATGTCAGATAAGGAGAAGCATAATAGACTCAGTTTAACAAAATATGTTTTCTTTCAGTAAAAACTCAGGAATTAAAAAAAAGATGAATATGCAAAAACCCATCACTCAGCAGTGTACTCCAAGAAGGGATATGCATCTAAAAAGTTAACTAAATGAGTATTATGTCAGGTGGATTACTAGGTAAGTTTGAAAAATGTGAGTTAGACCTGTTTTATAGATGGGGATATGTGGTATGACATAATAAAATTTGAACTTGTGACAACAAGGGGGATAAGATAAGTGTTAAAGGTGGGATGCAAAGGAAAGACACAAAGGTTAAAGGAACATGTTGGCATACACACACACACACACACACACACACACACACACACATATTTATATATATATATATATATATATATATATATATACACACACACACACACACACATATATATATATATATATATATATATATATATATATATATAGAGAGAGAGAGAGAGAGAGAGCATCAGTTGCATACAAAGCTAGCAAAGGAACAAGTGGCAACATTTTAGTAAACTTTGTAATATATATCTCAGTGACTCATTTAATATATAAAAGAAATCCAAATATATTATCAAGACAATTATATTATTCATTGAAAGAATCATACCTTACCTCAGACTGCATATGTCTTTTATGACAGCATATGCCTTAATCATGGCAGGAGAAGAGGACACTAAATAAGTGCTCTGTTCCTGTCTTAAAATATGTAATGCCAGTAAGGTTGAGTAATGCAATCTTATTCCTGCTTTCAGTGATGCTATAGGTTCCCCAAAGCTGAGTGTCAGGTAGTCCTTTCTTATTCTCACTCTTTACAAATGGTTTTGCAATCAGCAGTGGAATTATCAGGCTAGTTCAATATGCAGGTAATTTAACCATCCTTGTTGAAACTAGTTTATGTTTAAGTTTTATGTTAAGTTTTGACTCTGTTTTTTCGGTTAGTGATTGCTAGATTTTATTGCCTGTTAGAATTCCTGCATAGACAGCAATTGCAGTCGGGGGTAGTCTCATTCATTGATATTCTGTTACTGTCTATTTAAGTGGTACATTTTGGAATATTTTCTGCTAAAAACCTGAACTTTGGCCAGCTAAGATCTAGCTGTATTCGACTGGACATATAAGAGAATTTAAGTACCTTTTATCCTCACTTTTTGCAAATAATACAGTATTTTAGTTGATTTATTTGTGTTGCATTGAATATTAACTGAACTGGAAGTTTTGACTCTGTTTTTTCAGTTAGTTCCCCACCCACTCTCCCAGGTTTTGTTATGGTGTTAATCTTGATGGCTTTGAAACTGCCCGCCTCTCTTGTAAATGTGTGTTTGGATACTCCTTCTGGGCCCATCTCATTTGCTCTCTCAACTTAGTGCAGTAAGATCATATTCTGATTTCAGGCACTCCTACTGCATACAAAGAGAGCATCTGGGAAAGAAAAAAAATGTTAAGCTTGTTTCCTGCTTTTCCTGTAAGTGGTCTATAGACTGTTTGTAGGCTTCTGAGCCCCCAAGCCTTTCTGTGTTGGAGGGAAGCCTTCTAGCTTAATTTTGTTTCTTAGAACTAGCCAGTTTTCTAGTTTCAGCACTCAAATCTGTTTCTTTGAACTCAGCACTTGTTCAGAACTTGTTGTAAGCACTAAATAAGCTGCAAATTAATACAGCACTCAATAGGTTCATAGGTTGATACTAGGCTATCTGCCCTAGGGCATTTACAAGCCACCCTTTTAGATTTTTCAACTGTGCCTCTGTATAGTAGGTCACAGAAGATAGCCCTTTTAAGGTTAGTTTACTGTGCCTCTGTCTAGTAGGGACACAGAAGAGATCCCCGAGGTAAACCTATGATCTCCCATCCACTCGTCAAGATTTCTCTTGAAGAGGGTCATTGAGGGGCTTTGCCTAACATGGATTGGGATTTTGTTCCAGAGTGAGGGGAGCCTCTGGGATATGAATCTGTCCTTCCAGCATGTCCTATTTATTTCTGTGCTGAGGTTTAAATCTCTGGAGCATGTATCTCTAAGGGATTTGGATTTCCTGAGGTGGAGCATGGCCATTAAATTTGGGTTGGACATGGCTTTATACGTCAGGCACAGATCACCTCTGAGTAGGTGGTAAACAACTGGATTTTCTTTAGCTTAACTGCGTAGGGCATCTGTTTGAGCCCCTTAATCCTCTTGGTCAGGTACTTTTGGGGTCTTTCCAGTTGCTGCAGGTGTCGGGTAAGATACATCCTAAATGGGGCATTGTACTCAATTATAGGCCTGATGAATGATGAGTAGAGGGGCACAATGACTTCTCTCGATCTAGATGTGAACCCTGTCGTGATGAGGTGGGCTATATAGAAGGTCTTTCTAACCACTTTGGCAATGTGATTATCAAAGGAGAGATTGCTATATACTTGGGTCCCTAAATCCCTAATTACTTCCTCCGTACTTAATGGTTTTCCACCTATGTGGTAGTCTGTGGGCACTTTGTTTTTCCCAAAGGGGATGACTATGCACTTTTTGGCATTTAGGTTTAGGCCATGGCTCTGGCACCAGTTATCCATCTCTGTGAGACCCTTTTGGAGGATGCTTGTGTCAGTCGGCGAGTCGGTTATGGCACCTAGTTTGCAGTCATCTGCAAACTTGGTCAGCCATAGTCCTCCTTTGTTAGCCTGTACCTCCAAAAAATATATACTGAACAGGAGAGGTCCCAGGACTGAGCCTTGTGGGACACCACTTGTAACTGGTTTAGAGTCTGACATGGCACCTGCAATTTTGACCATGTGGGTTCTATCCCTGAGCCAGTTTGCAACCCATTTTGTGACATAGGGGTTGATATTTAAGCTGGTGAGCTTATATATGATGCCCGAATGGGGTATTGTATCAAAGGCTTTTGTGAGGTCCAGGTAGGCTGTGTGGACTACCTTCCCTTCATCTATTGCCTTGGTGACTGTTCCAAAGAAGTCAACCAGGTTCAAGAGGCAAGATCTGCCCTTAACAAAGCTGAATTGGGTGGGATCCAGTGTTTGGAGGTTCCCAATGTCTTTGTTTATGAGTTCCTTGATGATACACTCCATAGCTTTGCAGACCAGGCTAGTCAGGCTTATAGGGCGATAGTTTCCGGGGTCCGTTGTGGCACCACCTTTGTGGAGTGGGACCACTGTTGCTGTATGCCATTCCTTGGGTACATATCCTGTAGTGAGGTTGAGATTGAACAGTGACTTTATATGAGGGTTTAGTTCTTCTTGAAGCTCGTGTAAGACACAGCCCGCATTGATGTTTTGTTTTTTGCTTTGGAGAGGGCAGCTCTCACCTGTGCATCTGTGATGTCAGAGAGGCTACACTCTGTTGGGATAGACATTTGATCTTTTGGGGGGAGGGAGAAGTTTGCACTGAATCTGTCTGCCAGGATGTTGGCAATGTCTGTGGGTTCAGTGTATTTTTTGTCATTTTGCACTAACTCAGAGCATATCTGGGAGTTGCCACCCAGGTTCCTGACATAACTGAAGAAGTCCTTGTGATTATCTTTAGCGTCTTGTGCAATTTTTCTTTCTAAGCTGGCCTTGGATGATTTTATGAGGGTTTCTTGCTAGTACAGATCAGAGATGCTTTCCCTTTTGGGGATTTTGCTCTATCATGTAGTAGCTTCCTCCTTCTGTTGTATAGCTTGTTTATGGCTGGGGTCCACCAGACAGGTCTCCTGCCCTTGGAGGAGTGAGTCTTGGTTTTATTTGGGATAGCATGATCCATGCATTCCTGTAGGTGTCCATAGAATGCATTTGTAAAGGATTCTGCGGTTTGGGCCGTATTTTCCAATGACCCGGGGGCTTTGAAGGATTCCACCTCGATTTTGAGAAATGTGAAGTTTGCTTTTGAGAAGTTCTTCACCATGATTTCCTTGGCTGGGGGTGGGGATGGGATGAGGATGTCCAGTGAGATTAATTTATGGTCAGATCTTACCAATGAGGGGTCTACCTCTGGTGTGGAACAATAAGTCCCCATGTTGGTGATGATCAGGTCCAATATGTTTTCCCCACTTGTGGGAATGGTGACCAGTTGTTCCATGGCATATGAGTTTATAAATTCTAGGAACCATTGGGTAAGGGTGTTGGGGCTTGAGTAGTGCTCCCAATCTATGTTTGGGTAGTTGAAGTCACCCAATATGATGGTGTTTGGAGAGACCTTCATATTTTCCAGTGCTCTCAGGAAAGCCGAGTGGGGTTCCTGAGTTTGGGAGGGTGGTCTGTAGGAGGCTACAAACTGAAAGGCAGTTTTGCCCACTGTTAGTTGCACATGGATGGTCTCCGCTGCTTTGTGCAGTGCCACTAACCTGGAGGTGTGGGTATCTTTGATGAATATGGATACTCCCCCTCCTTTTGTGGTTTGGTCCAAGTTTTGGGGCCTAAAAGCATGGTATGAGGTATAACCTGATAGTGCTGGGGTGCTCTCGGGAGCCTTGAGCCAAGTTTCTGTTACTGCACAGATATCGATATTCTCCATACTGAGGAGAGCCTCGAGTGCATGTATCTTGAGGTTTAGACTTCTGGCGTTGAGCAGCATTACCCTTAGCTTCTTTTTCCTTGTGTTGTCTATGGAGGTGGGTTTGTCTTTTGAGCCATGCCTAAAAAAGGCACTATGGGGGTGGCAAGAGCCTTAACCAGTATTCGAAAGCCCAGGGGTGACAGGTGCAAGCCGTCCCTAGTGAAGCAACGTGGCTTGTCGAGCATGTCATCCCAGGCTGACAGACACTGGATCCCCTTTGAATGACACCAATACTTTAGCCAATTGTTAAAATTGATCATTTTGTCTTTATACTGTGGCATCATTCTTGGTGAGGGTAAGATGCTACTCAGGGTCATACCGGCCTGGGCTACATGATCAGAGCGTTCCTCTATGTCTCTTTTCATGTAGTCCACGGAGGTACATCTCAGGTCATTCACACCAGCATGGACAATGACAGAGTCATATTTGTACTTGCTTTGGAGTGACCTGAGTGCTTGTGTTATGTGGCGGATCCTGGCACCTGACAGGCAGCTTACAGTGACCTGCTCCTTGTTCAGTCTGGTGAGTGGGACATCAGTGTGTCTGACAATAGAGTTACCTATTACAAGTGTATTAGGTGTGTTGTTTAGCCTTAAGGGCTATGACTGTGTGGCACACTGACTTTGTGAACTATGTGATATGTGGGTATTGTTGTGGGGTAGTTGTTTGGGTGTCTGCTTTGGAGGTCTCTGCTGCTTAGGCAGATTTTTATTTACAGCCTCCGAGTATGTTTTTGTATGTTTATGTGTTTGGTTGGCTGTTGCTATAGGTCTATGTGAGACTGGATTTATGGTGTGTGTGGTTACCTTCTCCTCCTGATTGACTGTGCCAGTCATGGGTTGAGAGAGCTCAGCCTCCAGTTTGGTTATATAGTCGCATCTCTCACATATATTTGAGTTTGTTGGGAGGAGGAGAGGGTTGTCTGTGTACGTAAGGCAGTTGTAACATTGCCTCAAAATTCCCATATTCACCAACTGGGCTGGAGAGTATAAACGAAACTGACCTTTGGACATGTCAGGATATTATGATGAAATACTTTTTGACTGATCAAAAAGGATCTATAGGGTGTTAAGTATTTAAAAAGAGTATAAGATGGGTTTAGTGCTTAAGTTTATTGGTGTTTTGCTTATAAGATTACTTATAAGAATAAGTGCAAGGCTTTAAAATGAAAATAGAGTGCTTCCTTTGAGATTTAGATCAGTTCCAAGGGAAAAAGTGAAGAGTAGACTCTGTGGAGCCAGTAATAGTTTAAACCTGTTTAAGCAGTGCTGCCCGATACTGCACTATGCGCAAAATCACGCAAAACCACGCTAAAATGGGTTTTTAAGCAGGGGACTTGAAAGAGCTAGGAATTAGACCAAAACAGCCAATAAACAACAAGTTTCTGGGCTAAGACCACTTCTCCAGGGACAGATAGGCTGCTCAAAGCTCCTCACTCCCACTGGTGAACAGAAAAGTTTCCTCCTATCCAAGTAAGGATATGAGCAACACAGGAACTGCTCTAAAGTCTAGAATACAGCAAAACCTGTATTAGGGACTATTCTAGCTCAGAAAAGGTGGGAAACAAGGATTTTTTTTCTTTTTTAGGCAGATATCAGAAAAAGCACAGTAAATACTTTACACAGGCTAGCACACTTGAATGAGCAGCCTCAACAGTTAATTCAAACAGAAAAAGACAATTTCAAAGTGCAGGTAATAATAATTGCAGTAACAAGCTTATTTTAAGCAAAAGACCAGTTTCAACTCGCTTTTTGGCGAGAATAAACAGTCGCAAAGGTAAAAGCAGTAAAAAGGTACTTAAATCAGGTAGCAGTCACTCTTTTTCATCTCTCTGCTACTAGCACCGCTCTGCAGGACCACGAAGAGCTTTGCTGTGTCAGAACAAGTTCAAAAAACATGCCAAAGCGGATTTTTAAGCAGGGGACTAGAAAGAGCTAGGAATTAGCCCAAAACGGCCAATAAACAAGTTTCTGGGCTGAGACCACTCCTCCAGGGACAGATAGGCTGCTCAAAGCTCCCGACTCCCACTGGTGAACATTGAAGATTCCTCCTATCCAAGTAAGGATATGAGCAACACAGGAACTGCTCTAAAGTCCAGAATACAGCAAAACCTGTGTTAGGGACTATTCTAGCTCAGAAAAGGTGAGAAACAAGGATTTTTTTTCTTTTTTAGGCAGATATCAGAAAAAGCACAGTAAATACTTTACACAGGCTAGCACAATTGAGTGAGGACCCTCAACAATTAATTCAAACAGAAAAAGACAATTTCAAAGTGCAGGTAATAATAATTGCAGTAACAAGCTTATTTTAAGCAAAAGAGCAGTTTCATCTTGCTTTTTGGCAAGAATAAACAGTCGCATAGGTAAAAGCAGTAAAATGGTACTTAAATCAGGTAGCAGTCACTCTTTTTCATCTCTCTGCTGCTAGCACCATGCTGCAGGACCACAAGGAGCTTTGCTGAGTTGGAACAAGCACCAGAAAGATGCCAAAGTGGGTTTTTAAGCAGCGGACTTGAAAGAGCTAGGAATTAGCCCAAAACGGCCAATAAACAACAAGTTTCTGGGCTGAGACCACTCCTCCAGGGACAGATAGGCTGTTCAAAGCTCCCCACTCCTACTGGTGAACAGAGAAGCTTCCTCCTATCCAAGTAAGGATATGGGCAACACAGTAACTGCTCTAAGGTCAAGAATACAGCAAAACCTATATTAGGGACTATTCTAGCTCAGAAAAGGCGGGAAACAAAGATATTATTTTTTTTTCTTTTTTTAGGCAGATATCAGAAAAAGCACAGTAAATACTTTACACAGGTTAGCACACTTGAATGAGCAGCATCAACAGTTGATTCAAACAGAAAAAGACAATTTCAAAATGCAAGTAATAATAATTGCAGTAACAAGCTTATTTTAAGCAAAAGAGCAGTTTCAACTCGCTTTTCGCCGAGAATAAACAGTCCCAAAGGTAAAAGCAGTAAAAAGGTATTTAAATCAGGTAGCAGTCACTCTTTTTCATCTCTCTGCTGCTAGCACCACTCTGCAAGACCACGAGGAGCTTTGCTGAGTTGGAACAAGTGCCAGAAATGCGCCAAAGTGGGTTTTTAAGCAGGGGACTTGAAAGATCTAGGAATTAGCCCAAAACAGCCAATAAACAATGAGTTTCTGGGCTGAGACCACTCCTCCAGGGACAGATAGGCTACTCAAAGCTCCCCACTCCCAGTGGTGAACAGAGACGCTTCCTCCTACCCAAGTAAGGATATGGGCAACACAGGAACTGCTCTAAAGTCCAGAATACAGCAAAACCTGTATTAGGGACTATTCTAGCTCAGAAAAGGTGGGAAACAAGCATATATATTTTTTTCTTTTCTAGGCAGATATCAGAAAAAGCACAGTAAATACATTATACAGGCTAGCACCCTTGAGTGAGCAGCCTCAACAGTTAATTCAAACAGAAAAAGACAATTTCAAAGTGCAGGTAATAATTGCAGTAACAAGCTTATTTTAAGCAAAGGAGCAGTTTCAACTCGCTTTTCGGCAAGAATAAACAGTTGCAAAGGTAAAAGCAGTAAAAAGGTACTTAAATCAGGTAGCAGTCACTCTTTTTCATCTCTCTGCTGCTAGCACCACTCTGCAGGACCACGTGGAGCTTTGCTGAGTTAGAACAAGAACAAAAACTGCACCAAAGCGGGTATTTAAGCAGAGGACTTGAAAGAGCTAGTAATTAGACCAAAAACGGCCAATAAACAACAAGTTTCTGGGCTGAGACCACTCCTCCAGGGACAGATAGGCTGCTCAAAGCTCCCCACTACCACTGGTGAACAGAGAAGCTTCCTCCTATCCAAGTAAGGATATGGGCAACACAGGAACTGCTCTAAAGTCCAGAATACAGCAACACCTGTATTAGGGACTATTCTAGCTCAGAAAAGGCGGGAAACAAGGATTTTTTTTTTTTTTTAGGCAGATATCAGAAAAAGCACAGTAAATACTTTACACAGGCTAGTGCACTTGAGTGAGCAGCCTCAACAGTTAATTCAAACAGAAAAAGACAATTTCAAAATGCAGGTAATAATAATTGCAGTAACAAGCTTATTTTAAGCAAAAGAGCAGTTTCAGCTCACTTTTCGGCGAGAATAACCAGTCTCAAAGATAAAAGCAGTAAAAAGATACTTAAATCAGGTAGCAGTCACTTTTTTTTGTTTCTCTGCTGCTAGCACCACTCTGCAGGACCACACGGAGCTTTACTGAGTCGGCAAAAGTGCAAAAACCGCGCCAAAGTGGGTTTTTAAGCAAGGGACTTGAAAAAGCTAGGAATTAGCCCAAAACAGCCAATAAACAACAAGTTTCTGGGCTGAGACCACTCCTCCAGGGACAGATAGGCTGCTCAAAGCTCCCCACTCCCACTGGTGAACAGAGAAGCTTCCTCCTATCCAAGTAAGGATATGGGCAATACAGGAACTGCTCTAAAGTCCAGAATACAGCAAAACCTGTATTAGGGACTATTCTAGCTCAGAAAAGGTGGGAACAAGGATTTTTTTGTTTTTGTTTCTTTTTTAAGCAGATATCAGAAAAAGCACAGTAAATACTTTACACAGGATAGCGCACTTGAGTGAGCAGCCTCAACAGTTAATTCAAACAGAAAAAGACAATTTCAAAGTGCAGGTAATTATAATTGCAGTAATAAGCTTATTTTAAGCAAAAGAGCAGTTTCAACTCACTTTTCAGCAAGAATAAACAGTCGCAAAGGAAAAAGCAGCAAAAAGGTACTTAAATCAGGTAGCAGTCACTCTTTTTCATCTCTCTGCTGCTAGCACCACTCTGCAGGTCCACGAGGAGCTTTGCTGAGTCTAGGGGAAAGCAATTTTTAGTACTTAATAAATAAGCACTTATCCAGGCATGTCTAAGGGTCAGCTCCCTGTGATTTCTCCTGTCTACCTGATGAATCTGGGCATCTTGGGGCAATGCAGCAATTGCCTCATGTACACAGACAGCCCTCTCCTCCTACCACCCAACACTACAACCTGTGAGAGATGCACTTATATAGCCAAACTGGAAGCAAAGCTCTCTTCATCCAAGACTGGACTAGACAGTCAAGAGGAGAAGGTAAACACCATACCACACTCATCACATAGTCCCTCAAAACCTACACCACCAAAACACACACATAGAAACACAAAACATGCACCTACATTTGTGGAGGCTCTCAATACATAACCTGCCCAAGCATCAGGGACCTCCAAAGCAGAAATGCAAGCAAACTCCACCCTCCAACATAACCCAAATGACACATAGCCCACAAACTCTGTGTGCCACTCAACCACAGCCCATAAGGCATAACGTACCCAACACTCTAGTCATAGGTGACTCTATAGTCAGGCACACTGATGTTCCACTCACCAGGCTAAACAAGGAGAAAGTTACTGTCAGCTGCCTTTCAGGTGCCAGTATCCACCATATAACGCACGCACTCAGGTCACTCCACAACAAGTACAAATATGACACTGTTATTGCCCATGCTGGTGTGAATGACCTGAGACATACCTAACTGGACTACATGAAAAAAGACATGAAGGAGCTCTCCGATCTTGTAGCCCAGGCAGGTATGACCCTAGCCCTGAGTAGCATCCTGCCATCACCCAGAATGATACCACAGTACAAAGACAAAATTATTAACTTCAACAATTGGCTAGGCTTCTGGTGTCATTCTAAGGGGATCCAGTATTTGTCTGCCTGGGACAACATGATCGACAGACCACGATGCTTTGCCAGGATGGCCTGCATCTGTCACCCTTGGGATTCCTGATACTGACTAAGGCTCTTGCCACCCCTATAATGCCTTTTTTAGGCAAGGTTCAAATGACAATGTCACCACCGTAACAGGTACAAGCAAGCAAAATCTAAGGGTAATGCTACTCAATGCTAGAAGTCTATACCTCAAAATGCACTCACTCGAGGCACTCCTTAAAATGGAAAACATTGACATCTGTGCAGTGACAGAGACCTGGTTTAAAGCTCCAGAGAGCACCCCTGCATTACCAGGCTATAATTCATACCACATCTTTCAGCCACCTAACCTGGAATGAAGCACTAAAAGTGGAGGCGTGTCCATATTCATTAAGGATATCCACACCTTCAGGCTAGTTGTACAGCATAATGCATCCGAGATTATCCAAGTGCAACTAACTCTGGGCAAGACCACAATCCAAATTGTAGTTTGCTACAGACCCCCCACCATGCCCCAGGATTCCCACTCCTCATTTCTTGATACACTGGAAAGTATTAGGGTACAACCTAACACCCTAATAATGGGCAATTTCAACTACCCCACTATTAACTGGGAAAACTACTCATGCAACAACTCTTTTGCTCAACGTTTTCTGGATTTCATAAATTCCAACACCTTGGATCAACTTATTCACACCCCCACCAGGGGCAGTAATATCCTAGACCTGGTCATTACCAACATGGGCAACCGGTGTTCCACACCAGAGGTCAGTTCCTCATTGGTCAGATCTGACCACAAGCTAATCACCCTAGACATCCACATCCCACCCCCACCCCCAGGTAGGGAAACCACAGTAAAAAACTTCTCCAAAGCCAACTTCACACTTCTTAAGACAGAAGTGGTAAATTTCATGTTACCCATGCAGATGGGCAATAGAGGTACGACTGCTGAATCCTACACAAATGCACTTTATAAGCATTTATACGAATGCATGGATCATGCTATCCCTAATAGAACCAAGATGATATCCTCCAAAAAAAGGAAGCCAATCTGGTGGTCCTCTGGCATAAACAAACTCTACAACAGAAGAAAGAAACTGTTGCAAAAAAGAGTAAAATCACATGACTGGAGGAACTCCCTGGTCAACCTCAGTAAGAAGCTGAGATCCCTCATAAAATCCTCCAAAGCTAGTTACGAAAACAAAATTGGCACTGACTCTAAAGACAACCACAAAACATTCTATAGCTATGTCAAGAATCTTATTGGCAACACTCAGATCTGCTCTGAATTACAGCACGATGGCACTAAATATACAGAACCAACTGATATTGCCAACATCCTGGCAGATAGGTTCAGTGCTAACTTTACCCCCCTGTCACACCCTAGAGGGTCCATCTCTATAATGGAAGAATGCAAAGTTCCTGTAATCACGGCTGCACAGGTAAAAAACACACTCTCCAAAGCCAAGAACACAGCATCCATGGGACCTGACAATATCTCAGGCTGCATTCTACATGAGCTACAGAATGAACTGGCACCCTACCTAAGTATCATGCTCAATCATAGCCTCACCTCAGGCTTTGTGCCCACTGAATGGCGCACCATGACAGTTATCCCACTCCAACAAGGGGGAGCCACGATGGACCCCGGGAACTACTGCCCCATTAGCCTGACGAGCCTGGTCTGCAAGGCCATGGAACATATCATCATGGAACTCATAAACAAAGACATTAGTAATTTCCAAACTCTGGACCCTACCCAGTTCGGGTTTGTAAAAGGCAGTTCATGTCTCCTAAACCTGATTGACTTCTTTGAAGCAGTCACCAAATCCATAGATGAGAGTAAGGTTGTTCACACAGCTTATCTAGATCTCGCCAAGGCTTTTGACACCATCCCCCACTCTGGAATTATAGATAAGCTCACTAAACTAGGTATAAATCCCTATGTCACAAGATGGGTTGCCAACTGGCTCATGGACAGAACCCACACTGTGAAAGTAGCAGACTCCAAATCCGACTTCAAACCAGTGACAAGTGGAGTGCCATAGGGTTCAGTCCTGGGTCCTCTCCTGTTTGGTATCTACTTCTCTGAAGTGCAGCTAACACAGAAGGTCTTTGGCTAACAAAGTTTGCAGATGACTCCAAACTAGGAGCCATAACTGAAACTCCTAATGATGTGGACATACTACAAAATGGGCTCACGGAGACAGATGCCTGGTGTCAAAGCCATGGCCTGAAGCTCAATGCCAAAAAGTGTATTGTCATCCCCTTTGGTAAAAACTCTGTACCCATGAACTACCACATAAGTGGCAGTCTACTTAACGCTGAAAGAGTGATAAGAGACCTTGGGACACAGGTGGACAATAGTCTCTCCTTTGATAATCACATCACCACAGTGGTCAGGAAATCCTTCCATGTGGCTCATCTCATCACAAAAGGTTTCTCATCCAGAAGAAAAGAGGTCATTGTTCCCCTCTACTCATCACTCATTAGACCCATTATAGAGTACAATGCCCCTTTTGGTATGTACCTCACAAGGCATATACAACAACTTTAAAGGCCACAGAAATACCTCACAAAGAGGATTACTGGCCTCAAACAGATGCCTTACGCAGACCATCTCAAAAAACTCCAGCTTTACTCTGTCGCATATCACCTACTCAGAGGCGATCTCTGCCTAACATACAAAGCTATGTCAAACCCAGAGCTGTTGGACATGCTCCACTTAAGGGACCTAAACCTTGTCACCATAATAAACAGAACATGCTGGAGGGATAGATTCCTGTCCTTGAGACTTCCTATACTCTGGAACAGACTACCTATCTATGTCAAACAGAGCTCCTCATTAGCACTCTTCAAGAAAAATCTTGATGATTGGATGGGAAATAGGAAATTCACCCCAGGGATCACTTCTGTGGTTCTGCTCGACAGGGGCACAGGAAAATAATTTTCTTGAGTGGTGAAAGCCAGGGTACCTTTTTAGCTAGGCTTATAAAGGCCATAGGGCTAATAGCCTAGTACCTACCTATGAACCTATGAACCTAAATAACAGAAAGACTCAAACCATCCTTAGCTTTTTTAGTCAGGACTTTCACTTGTAGGAATGCAGCTTAATATTGAAAAGACAAAGGCTATGGTATTTCCAAGCAAATGGCATGCAGTTGAAAATCCATGGCCGTGTTCCATTTCAAATTAAACTTTTAATATCTTCTCTTTAAATTGTTCAAGAATTTGGGTAATAAACTCTACTAAACTATTTGGAGTTATTACTGATAACTATCTCAGGTTGATAACCTCTGTGCAAATCTGACATGACCAAAACCAAAAAGCAGTAAAATCTTTAAATCTTTCCTTTCTCCCACTGAAAAAAAAAAAAAACAATTGCAGGAATGCACTTATATTCTTCACATTGTTAATGAACAAACTTATTTACTTGATTGATACTGAATTAGGATACAACAGGATTTTCAAGTGGCCCTTTTTTTTTGTACACAAGTTGAGACATGACTATTATTTTTCACTCCTTAACTTTGGGTTTCATATGGGAACTTCCCAGGGTGGCAGTTTTGCTAACCACAAGAACAACACAAGCCCGAATGTGAAACAGTAACAAGAAACAAAAGTAGCTGTTTAAAAACAAAATGCTGTTAATATCCAAGGATTTAAATGTATAAAATAATACACAATACATGATAAGTGCTTTCATTTTGTAAGTAAAAACTTTTTCATATCCAGTCCATTTCTTGAGTTCAATTTGTGAGGCAATTTACTATCTAATGAGTTACAAAGAATTATAAAGTCCAGTTTATGTTTTGATTACATTTGGCTTTTTAATGCACAAAGAAATATTATAGCATAACCAGCACTCATCTAGATATCCAAATAGTCTTCTTCTTCTTTTTCTTTTGGCTTTTCCCAGTTAGGGGTCGCCACAGCAGATCATCTGTCCGCTCATGATTGGCAGTGGAGTTTTACGGTATCGAGTTGCCAGCCCGGTGCCCAACCTTCCACAGAAGGCACACACACGCACGCACTCATGCCTAGGGCCAGTTTACAGTGTCCAATTATCATAATTGAAATACACAACCAACAGATACCAGGTAACTAGCCTCAGCAGTGCAGTCACTACTATAAGATGGAATGTACACCTTCTTTTGTATAGTATTTCTTCTTCTTCCCTTCCCAAGTCCAATATGCAGACAAATAATATCAAGTTCTTCCACTCTGTTTCCACGGCAATTCTCTTTAATGCCGCCACATTTCCAAGCACGTTTCACATTGTCATTCTTTCCATTTGGTATGATGTAAAGAGACATGGTGACTCAAAAACTCTAGACGCACCAAATACAGGACACCAAAAAGAGAAGATGAAGGATGGATTGGCTTGCAGAATGATTTTTGGGCATAGTCTTACCTACAATTTTAAAAACATCTACTCACCTGCAACTTACATTAGAGTCTTGTTGTCAGTTTGTGCTGTGCTCTTATTATCCCATATCTTCCATGCACCTTATTATCCAATATTTTCCATGCATCTTATTATCCAATATCTTCCATGTAGTGAACTGAAGTCGAGTATTTTGAATTGGAATCCCACACCTCAATTTTTGTCCCTATTGACGGCTCGCTTTTGAAATTTCAGGACTCGCATTGCCAAGTCCTGTTAAGACTTAAGAAAAGAAGAAGAAGGAAGATCGATACTGAAATTTTCTCTTATCCTTTAATTCTGTTTTTGAGGGGCAAACCCCTTGCAGCCCTGATGTAGGGAGCAAACCCTTCACTCTCCCTGAACTTATGTATAGCAGTTCTGAGACTGCCATATCTCCGAGAACGGAATATTTAGAAAAAATGCAATCTCAGATTTAATATATGCAAGTGCAGATGTTTGGCGATTTGGGCTCCCTGTTTTGGGAATTGGCTGTGCTGGTCCTGAGATTTAAATGACTACCACTGAAATGAATGAGATAGGCAGTTTGCCTTCAACAGCCAGGTATCTTCTCTTTTGGGACCTACTGACATGCGACCATGTTTTTCTTATCTTTTCTCAGTTGAGAATACTTTTGAACTGCCTATCTGGTATTTTATTAAATGCAGAGCCTCTTAATAGTAGGTAGTTCCCCCACTACTTCTCAATATGAAACAAAAAATGTAAAGTCAAGATTGTGTGCTCTTTCCTTGACAGCTATGACAGACATCTTCTACCATAAGAAAACAGATTGTTTCATTTTCAGTTCAGCTTTTAGAATATTGAAAGAGGTGATTATAGCTTCAAAGAGACTGAAAAAGTTATATAACAGCTAGAAATTTTAACTGAAGTACTGTTTTGATGAACTACGGCATCATGCAAAACTCACTTATTGTGTCTTTATGTGAAATATAAGAAAATGTCTCTTTCTTCCCTTTTTTGATTAATTTCCTGGGGACATCTATGTATTTTTAAACAATAACATGTTTTATGTGATTAGAGAGACTCTGTTTATTATGAAAGAGGAAATAAGATACAAAGTTATAAAAGACAATATAGTTCATACTTGAGCAAGTGAATTATCAAATATCATTTATTTTTCTAAATTTCAGATTCCGTAAAGAATGAAAAAAGATCAGTACAACATGAAATTGGTGCCTCGTTAGTACTTGAACTGCTAGAGCATGGCATGCCAAAGCCCATTATGATAAGGTGGATTAGGGAGAATTCTGTTGTTGCCACAATAAAGGAACATTCACCAACATACTACTCATCTTATGGGTGGAGAAGTGAAATATATTCAAATGGAAGTCTAAAACTGAAACACGTACAATATGGAGATGCTGGGATATACACTGCAGAAGTGTACAATAAACATGGACAGGCTGTAATCATCAGGCAGGTACAACTGAAGATAGATGGTAAGTTTTGCAACACCTTCACAGACAACTTGATGAAACTCTGTGTTCAATGATAAGCTGTGAAAATATGTTAAATATAAATTGATTATAAAGACAATGAGTCAGAATTTGCATGGTAGACATCTGCTGTGATCTAAAAGTTATCTGTGAAGCATGGTGCTTTTTTTACATCATTTTTGTATATTTCTATCCTAGAGCTCATGAGTAATGAATATCAACAAGTATGGCACAACAATAAACTACATCCGCAATGACAGGTAAAGAACTGCAGCTCCACTATGCTCAGTAGTCACATTGTAGGACTGCTGGTGAAGTGTAGTCACATGATCTGCCCTGTTCACAATCAAGCAGTCATGCACTTGGCTCTTGTATACTCAAATGTGCATGCACATATACTAGTGACGTTACAAGCCCACTGTCTTAAGCAGGAAGATCAGCCTTTAAAAGGGGTAAAAATGGGGAGATAGACAAGTCAGAATGCAGCTATCACTAAGCAAAATAACACACAGAATGATAAAATGAAGGTGACATAGGTAGAAGACCAGGCAGAAAAGTGCTTTTTTTCTGGAACAGATGTCCATTTTTCTTTTTAATAGAAGAGAAGAAGGATGGTGGTAAGGTGAAATAGGGTAGAAGAAGGAAGGTGAACAAAAGGTGAAAATAGCACACAAGCAAACATATGCACAAAGACCAATGGCGAGGCAAAAAGACATAAGGGTGAGCAACAAGGCTGTTATAGAAACAGACAAAGGGTGGAAAATGATAACTATGAGGATTACAAGACAAACAAGGTACAAGATGGGAAACACAAGTGCAGAAAACATAATGGTAGGGGTATGGGAATGGAATGGTGGCAGTCAGTACAAGCCCAAGGCAAATCTGCCTCCAAGTCAGTCCTTGCCATGGCTGATGGCAAGTGCATGTGCTAAATCTGATGACCTGATAGCCAGGAGCCTGTCAGATGCTTGAGTCTGTAAGACATGCAAGGAGATGCTCCAGGGTGCCAGTCTAGATTTCAAGTCATTCATTGGTCTTCCTCATTGTACACCAGCCACTACACTAGTGACATAATGGGCCTGTCGTTGCCTTATTCTCCCCCAAAATAATTGCTAATGAAGGCCACCAGTAACCTCTTGACATAACTTCCCCTTGGATGACTCTCATCCCCATGTGATGAGGCAGTCCCAGGTACCACTGGAGACCCAGAGGTCAATGTTGCAGTAGATTCAGAGTGTGATGCCATTTCCTCATCATTTCCTGTGGTGTACCTGATTCTGAAATGAAAATGAAATAACACATTGGCACATACGTCTGTGCTATATTTAAATGGCATATCACATAATCACCAGTAATATACACACTCATTCTTTTGCCTGAAAAGTTTCAGGCATCTCCTCAGGCAGAATAACCTATTAGTCTTCATCCCCCATGGTGTCAAAGGATATCAAATATAACAGAAATGCATTAATTTATAACTGACTCCAGAACCTGCAGGCAGCTATATATACAAATGCTATATAAAAGTACCAATTCATTATATATCAACTTACAAGAGACAGTCCCCCCCCCCCCACCCCATAACATCTTTTTCCCACTGGTAGAGAATTTTGGGATAGTGTCTCTGTAAGTTATTGTTTTAGAGTTGACTCTGCTCCCCAGAGTGAGAGATGCCAGTGTAAATAGTTATATCTCTAATAAACCACTGACATGCATCCACCTTGTACAACTGGATTTCATAATTGCCCAAAAGACTGTCATTGTGGTCTCTGTGGAGAAGGTGCAGTCATTTTTTTCTTTCTGTCATTGAAGCACCATGCAGGTATCCTTCCACTGCTAGTAACTCAGGAAAAATTATTGTTTTGTTGCTCATGGATATATGCTGTGGAAGCCAAGTGACAGGCATCGGCAGGCAGCATGGCAGAGAGCTGTGGCATGATGGAGAAGTACAACACAGCTAATAACTGATACGTAAGAATGGGGCTTTGTTGTACCTGTCACTCACAATAGTGTGGTTATACTGTACAGTACACAAGTAACTACCAGTGCAACACACTGCTGTCCAAAGCTTATGGGTTATTGGGAAAAGTATGCCACTGCAATCCTGTCACCCATCTAGTAAAACTACAAACGTGTGTGTGGGAGGTGGGGCTGAAGGATTTGTTAATGCATATGCAGTCTGTACTAAGGACATCCAAGAATTGTTCACAAGTAAGCCTGAGCCCCAAAGCACTACTGGCCACTCATACTAATGTGTTGTAGTTAAGTATTACTGGTCACTGTATACTACTGTGTTGTAGTTGTGCACTACCTGTCACTGGCTGCTACCGTGTTGTAGTTGTGCACTATCTGTCATTGTATACTACTGTGTTGCAGATGTGTATAGGTCTATATTAAATCAGTGAATGCTTAAAATAGTGAACACTGATTTACTGACCCTATAAGAGTGAAAGCTGAAAATCCCGAAGACACGGAACAGCGATTTTTTTTCCCTGGGAAAAAAATCACTGGGCCGTTTTTGTGACTTTGCCATTTCCTGCACTGTGGTGCAGTCTCGGAGTTGGTATATTTAAGTAGGAGGGGTGTGGAGGGAATAGCCCTCCCCCACATTGGGAGGTGTAGGGGTGAAGCCCCTCACTTTATTTTGTGTTTTGAACTTTTTTTTTTTATTTTTTTGTGGAACAGCGATTTTTTTCCCCTGGGAAAAAAAAATTGCTGGTTCATTTCTTTGAGATTGTCAACTTTCACTGTTAAAGGGTCGATAAATCAGCATTCACTATTTTATGCAAATGCTAGTTTAACATAGACTCGATGTGTACTACCGGTCACTGCATACTTCTGTGTTGTAGTTATACAGTACCTGTCACTACATACTGCTATGTTGGAATTGTGCACTATCTTTTACTCCATAATACTGTGCTGTAGTTGTGCAATACCTGTCACTGCATACTACATTGCTGTAGTTGTTCACTCTGTATCACTGCATACTACTGTGTTGTAGTTGTGTACAACCTGTCACTACACACTACTGTGTTGTGGCTGTGCTCTACCTGTCACCATATACTACTGTGTTGTAGATGTGCACTGCCTGTCACCATATACTACTGTGCTTTAGTTGTGCACTTTCAGTGCATACTACTTTGTTGTAGTTGTGCACTCTCTGTCACTGCATACTATTGTGTTGCAGTTGTGCACTACCTGTCACTGGATACTGTTGTGTTAAAGTTGTACACTATCTGTCACTGATTACTACTGTGTTGTAGCTATGTACTATCTGTTACTGCACACTACTGTGTTGTTGTGCACTACCTGTCACTACATCGTGCACCAATGCCAAGTGAAGGTGAACTGCTCTTTAATGGCGTGGTTAATTCTGAACAATGCTGCTTAAACATGCTGCACTATATCAACACACAGTAACACATGGTGAGTGTAGTATAAGGATTTATTTCATTACATCATCTCTACTTATTTAAAAGTATTACATACAACTGGATTTGAACCCTATATTATCTGAGCTCAAAAAGAAATGTGGCAGTGCATTTAGATTTGCAATTGCAATGAGGCTCATGCTTGCCACCTAACTATGTGCAAATGAGGAAGGCAGTAGAAATGTGTATCTTGAATATGCAAACACTTTGCAAACCATCACGCAAACCCACTGCTCTGTGGTGCAACTGTGCAGAATGGACAATAGTATGTATTACTTTTGTTTACTGTCCATTTGGTGTTCATGACATGAAGTTACATGTGGAAACAGAAAAAATGAAGATCCTATCTAAGAAAATGTCACTATTTACAATGCAGCCATCTGCTACCCCCCCATGCACTGCAACCTTAGTCTTCTCATTTGCTGTTCACAAATATATCAACTACACTATATAAATTAATAACAAATGTTGTCTTATATACCATGCATATTTTTAGAATAACAATACACACTCGTACTTGTAGTAATGTGGACACCTGTTTTCATATAGTTTTTAAAGTTGTCGATTACAGTATACCTGCACATTGGAAACACAACCACCAAGTACTACACACTGCATACTCATCAATCTAGTAACATTCAGAAGTGTAATATCCTGACAGTTGAAAATGGATAGCTATTTATTTCATCCAGACTTCCCAATATCTTTTCTCCAACATCCAGTGCTGATGTCATCCACTGTAAGTTGTCCTGCAGCCATGCAAAATTCACACTTATGCAGTAGCGCTTGTGTAAAGTGCTGATTTCTGTGGTCTGTACACTTAGATAGATAGGGTTTCTGTTTTCACTGAAGTCAACTGGGAGGTGTCTGTGTGTGTGTGTTTGTGTGTGTGTATGTGTATGTATGTATTTCTAGTCAGAGAAGCAATACATGTGTATCCTACAGTTAATACTACAATCCTATGGATTGTCAATATTTTGACACATGCACATACCTACATATCTATTGCATGCAGGCTTCCCAACATCCTCTCCACAACATTCAGTGCTGATGTCATCCACTATAAGTTGTGCTGCAGCTTGGTAAAAGTCAGACTTGTGCCATGACACTTGCTTAAAATGTGGAGTTCTGTAGTCTGTGTGCTTAAATAGGTAGGGGTTCTGGTCTCACTGCAGTTAACTGGTGTGTGTGTGTGTGTGTGTGTGTGTGTGTGTGTGTGTGTGTGTGTGTGCATTTGCTTGACATTAGACAGAGCATTTTACACCAGCATGTGTGACACTGCTATTACCATTTTCTCCTCACTGAACATTGCTGATGTCATCACCTATAAACTATTGTCTGACACTCTCCAAGTCAGGCTTCAGCTGTGGTGTTTGCCTTAAATACAAAGTTTTATGGTTGGTGTAAGTAGATAGATAATGGTTCTGTTCTCACTGCAGTCAGCTTGTGTGTGTGTGTGTGTGTGTGTGCGTGTGTGTGTGTGTGTGTGTGTGTGTGTGTGTGTGTGTGTGTGTATGTGTTTGTGCACTTGCTTAATATTAGTAAGAGCATTTTACACCAGCATGTGGGTCACTGCTGTTACCATCTTCCTCTCATCAGACTCTGCTGATATCATCAGCTACAGTTGATTTGCAGATGTGCTGCACTTCATTCAGTGCAGAGTGAGAAACTGGCCTATAGGCCAGGCACAAGTCACCTCATTATATGCAATACAGATTACAGTGATAGAGCTTTCAGTCTAGCCACATGTGTCATGTCATAGTTTGTAAGCCCTGTATTTTCTTGGTGAGAAACCCCTGTCGTGTCCCATTGCTGCAGGTGTCTGGTAAGGTACATGCAAAAGGGTACATTATACTCTATTAGTGTTCTGATGAGGTTTGAGTACAGTGCATTTATATCATCCTCAGATATGGATATGATGGCCTGACTTAAAAGCTGCACAAGTAGCCTTTCCATGCCACTGTGACACTGGTGGTTGAAGTTCAGATTACGATCTGTGTGTGTTCCCAGATCTTTAACCAATGGGTTTCAGCATGGGGGTAGTGTTTTCAATGGTGTAATTAGCAGGGAATTCCACTTTGCAGAACGCCAATACAATGACACATGTTTGTGTTTATTTGTAGTCCATGTGGCTTTGGCACCAATCATTTGCCTGTGTTATCCCCTTCTGTAGTATATTAACATCACTGATGGATTCAATGATTGCACCCACTATTGAAGAATCAGCAAACCTGGTAAGTCAAAGGCCATATACTTTATCTTGGACTGTTGAGAAATAGATTTCAAACAGTAAAAGACCCAGCACATATCCTTGGGGTAAGCCAGGGCTGACAACTCTACTGGTAAGGTTGATTAATCAACTGTTACAGTATGTATTCTGTTGGTGAGCCAATTGTTTAACCATCTAGTGACATAAGGGTTAATCCCCAGCTGGGAGAGTTTCTCAATCATACCTGAGTGGGGGAGTGTGTCCAAACACTAGACTAGATCAAGATAGGCAGTATGCACTGTCTTACCTTCATCCAGGCCTGTCACAAAGAGTCAATGTACACACAGATAGCCTATAGCATGACTAAGAACATACACCTATCTGACATGATTAGACACCCACTTCAATGCACTCTCCAGATGAACTATGTTCCCATAAAAGGGTGTACGTCAAAATGCATCCATCTGAGTGGTGGGGGGGCAGCACATGATGCATGCATGTATAAACATATCCTGTCTCCTTATCTGTGTGGTAGACCAGCATGTCTTCATGGACATTTTCTAAATGGATACTAGTAGAATCCTGGCTGTGTGGAACATATATTTGTGAGTTGATAATGCCACCTACATGTCTGTTACATCTGTTAGATGTCCCCAAAAAGGTCACTGAGAGCATTTATGATGACAACACTATAATTCTGTGGAACTTGACAAGGCCAAGACATTTGACACAAATCAACACTGAGATATTTACTCAACACTATCAGATGTGGCCATAAACACCTATATCACCAAGTAGGTTGACCACTGTATCACACAAGTGGCATCTAAATATGTTGAAATGTGTGAAGTGGCCTATATCTCGGGTCCAGTGATCAGATCAGTACATCAAGCTTGTCTGCTAGGCCCTTTCCTGTCCATTATTTAAGTCACAGAGGTCAAGAATGACATACATGCCCTGCGTCCAAACAGCTATCTGGTGGACTGTAGATTGTGGGCAATCATTGACTCCAACTGTGATATTATTATAATACAGACAGTATCAACACACAGCAAAGATTGCTGCCACAGCCATGTCAACACAAGATGAAACAAAAACATGG
The DNA here is from genome assembly GCF_019279795.1 of Protopterus annectens. Lineage (NCBI taxonomy): Eukaryota > Metazoa > Chordata > Ceratodontiformes > Protopteridae > Protopterus > Protopterus annectens. Next base: position 400,721,262 of record NC_056725.1, read on the forward strand.
ACGGATTTGTTACATTATGAAAACAAATGCATAACCCAAGGATAATGTTGACATCACACCTATAAGCAGACCAATTGGTATGTGACCTGTGTCCTGGGGTAGGTGGTATGAGGAACATCCACCAACATGTGGACACAGTGGTGACTATTCCCTTGTATATAATGCAGCTACTGAGTATGTGCAGGACAACCATATCAAAGGCCATAATTCCTCCACAGGTCACAGTTTTCATCACACTAATAACTGAGTACATTCACTCTTCTTCTTGTACCTCCTGACACATCTTCCAGTGATGTGTAACTGAAGTGCACCATCTTTGCCACAGTGAGCTGTCATACATCTTATTGGCCATACCTGGTTGCTCCTTTTGTTGTATAAATATTACTGTCTGATGATGTGGAACCCCCATCAAGGAGTTATACCAGATGCTTGTGTGATACCTGTTCCAGTAATGCACACAGTACATACATAGCTGTTTGACAACATTGATGGCATGGGCTACATTTGTGGCAGTGTGGATTGTGCCATATAGATATGCCATGCACAGCAGTCAGCTAGCCTGTATTAATCATAATGTCACATGCAGGTATAGCAGCATCCCTCCTAACACCTCCAGCAGATGTTACAGTGTCAGGATGGTGTGCTTGATTACCCTCATTGACTGCTGACAAGTCACAATAGTTGTACAAGTGTATTCATGTAGAACCATCTATGATCACTCAGATTCACATATGTTGTGTCAGAGACATGGGATTACTGGTGGTATTATTCTGATATTGTCCATGATTGTGCATGCTTCTTTCACTGTTGTCCATGAGCCTGTAACTGTGTCCCACTTGTTGGAGACCTCTGCTGACATTACACTCATATTTAGCCAAATCAGTTTGTGCAGCTTAACAATATGCACCCAGTCCCGATTATATATAACATCACTGATAGATGTCCTTGCCATTGTTCATGTCAGGATGCTTATATCACAAAGACATCTTCTCCATTGTTTTGTCACCTTGTGTGACAGTCACATAATATCCATTTTCCCCTGTATAGTCCATACTGTACCATGTTGATATGTGATTAGTGTTCCTGCTACAACTGTCTTCCATTTACATCCCCTCATCTGCTGTATGTTTCACCTGTCCTCTTTCTCTGTATTCATTTCTACAATTCATCTGTGTGTCCCTATTCAATACACACACTTCTCCTGACTGTTTAGTTTACATGGCAGTCCATGTGCACTTACAGATCATTTACACAACTTTTGTACAAAATGCCTGTGTTTGGACCGCTAGTGTTTTTCTATTGCTGGATCGCTAAGTTTCCTTCAGGGATGGAACTTTCTACATTAATTTTACCATAAACTTTTTAAAATGAAGTGCAGCTTATATCTTTTGTGGAAAAAGTTGCTTAAACGTTTTTTTTTTTTTTAATTTTTCTTGGAAGTTTTTGCTAAAGTACTTTTAGGGGCTAGGACAAGTCTTGATGCTTTTCACTGTGTTTTGGTGGAAAAAAAACTAATAGTCATTGCTGTCAGTCTTACTAGACTGAAAATGCTTCAACAAAATTTTCAAAAAAAAATGAAATGAATATTAGGGCTGGGAGGGTGGCCTATGGGTTAAGGTGTTTGCCTTACAAATATAAGGTACAGGGTTTGAGTCTCACAGGGGATAATTGGCTAGGCTTAAAAATGGCTTGCAAGGGCAGTTAGCCTAGTACTAATCTATGAATCTATGAATCTATATGCACTGCTATATGATAAACCTAGTAATAATTGTGGCATTCTGTGCAATCCTACCAATCTAGTTTGATCTGAGGTTAGCAAGTTTGCTATTCATGTCGCTCTATACCAAACTGTGCTTGTTTAAGTTTAAACATGGTGCACGGCATGAATATGTAATCACCGATGCTGCTCACTGCGTAAACACATAAAGTTCATGTAGGCTTCCTATGAAGCCTACACGTAGTTTATTGAATCTACTGCTTATTTATACAGCAACAATGTATACAGTATTTTTTTAATGGAATTCTGTGTGATGTTGCTGATCTATAAAAGGAATGTAAGTATCCTTGAAATTGTATCTTGCTCACTCAGTTTGGTTTTTTCTGTTACCATCTTGGTATGGTTGTCATGCTTGCTGGCCTAGATGTTGTCCATGTTAAGAAATGTTGATATAAAGAAATTGAAAAGGTAGGCCCCAACAATAGCTACTAGTATGCCACACTTTCGCATATGTTTTTCTAATTATATTGCATACGTTTTTTAAGATCATATCTACAGAAGGGAGCAGTAGTAGTGTTGTATGACAAAAGGTACACTATGAAATGTCTAGGGAGTAAAATGGACAAATCAGGAAACATATAGTATTTATAGCACTTTTTCATGTAGCAACTACTGATGCTTTGATGGTGATATACTCACAATGCATTAGTATTACTCACAATGCATTAGTATGTGCACGTAAATATATCACAAGATTGCTCTGCCACTTGGAATAATTTTATCTTTTCCATGAATGTGCAAAAATTCACTGAGCAAAAATTATAAAGCAGAATTACATGCAGCAGATAGTGTTGTACAAACTGCTGACACAGTCTACAGTGGCTTCTCAAGACATAAATTCATTAACCAGCATGACTATGGCTTCACTGCTTTAAACTCTCTTTTTTCAATGAAAAAAAATCATCTGCTTAATCTGAGCTCGGACTAATTTCAATAGTGATATTAGGGGCACAAGCAATCTCTTTTCATGTCTTATCAGTCTTCTGTGGAGTAGTATTGTAAACTGTTGTCAGAAAAAAAAAAAAAAAAAAAGCAATGGACACCTTTGTTCAGACATGGAAAAAAGATAAAAGTATGGAAATATAACAGATTAACTGAACAACTGTCTAAGGCATGATGGGAAATAATTAACATTTCTGGTTCTGTTTTGCAACACATCCAGTTAAACACTACAGAGTAATTTGTTTAGATGTACTTAACTGAAATCATGTCTTGCAGTTCATCATAATCCCTGTTGCATGTCATTCAGAAGCAAAAGATACTACATTGTCCCTTCACTTCTGCTTTGCTTTCTGACTGTTACATATTTGAAACAGCCGCACATCTAAAAATGTCACATCCACAGGTCTGCAGCCCTAATCTGCACTATATGGGGGAAGTAGACATAACACTGGAAATGCAATTTATTTTGCAAAGGCAGCACATTGTTTTAAACTCCCTAGCAAGCAAAGTTTCTCCTATTTTCTGCTTTAGTTTTTGCTCTTAATAATATCTAAAAAAACTACACATCAGCAAAGTCACAATCATATGTCTATACACTTGAAGGATTAAATTCTGAGGGAAATATATGTAGTACAAGGAACATACATTTTCAGGCCAACTAACTTATTGTAAATACAACATACTATACTTTTCCTTTGTCATACATTTTTTTATGCTTTTCAATAATGTCAGTACTGCTTAGGTTATATTATTTTCCTGGTCTGTCAGCAACAGAACCCTTCAGTAAGGTGTGCTTTGGTAATTGTGGACAAAAACAACACTGCTTTGCAATTAGAATTTGCACTTTACTTTTTCTAGTACCTATTTCAGTGTGCCAGTGCTAAATGAATTATTTACAAAGTGGAGAGAATGTTCTTGCTACCAGAACTTGTGTGGACTTCACATTGTCAGGGAAGGAATTCCATGCCCAGTTTCTATGCGACAAAACTTTGGCCTGCTTTAGTCCTAATTAAATTAATGTTAATATTAGTCAACATTTAGAAATTCTTTGTTAAAATTCAGAAGTGGGAATGATCTACACATCTATTCTATGTATTTTGGCTATTATTATTTAGAGTAAATGGTGCTGTTTTACTCTGCTATTCTAATACCACTTTAGTGTATATTATTACGTAATGTACACATGGCATTATATAAGCTATCTGATTCATTATGAAACATGGAACAATAACATGGTTTCACAGGTAGCTTCTCTTTTACTTACCTGGGAGTGAACACCCTTCCTCTCACCCAGTGTTTACTTTATTTTATATGCATCACTTTTCACTGTTAATACATTAACATACTTGGCTTATAACCAGAAGACCATCTACATCCTCATTAAAGCAACCACATTTCTTTCATTATAGGTGTTCATCACAGTATCATAGTACCACAATATAGCTTTTACAGAATATAATTCACATGGTATTTTTCTAACTTTTCTTGTGTTTCAATAGATAAGACATTGACAGGTCTGGCCCTATGAAACTGATTACCCTGTTTAACTCTTTGTACATGCCTTCCCCCAAAGAACAGTCATTTTGATAGTCTGTAACACAGTAACCTCTCATGTTGCATTCATGCTATTTCTGCTCTCTTTCTCTCTCTCTCTGTCTGATTAATAACCTGCACTTACATTAGAACTATTTCTTATTACAAAATTCGAAATCAAACTCTTGCTATCACTTCCTATTGTAATACTGCGACCACATATAAACCCCTAATAACCAAATATTTCCCTCAAGCAAATCACACAGAACAACAAGATCCCATGTTTACAACAAATATCATTAAACCTCCTGTAATGAAACTACAGCTGTGGTGTCACATCAACTACTTTTTACTCTCATCTTTATAACTGGACAAAACATTTTTAATTTCACATGCCTTGAGATCTGCTTCGAGGATTACAAAACCTCTCATTCTTCTATTTTCAAGAAGTTTAAATGGCATTGAAAAACATGATAAATAAACAAATACATCTGTAAAGGCATGTAACTTGAATGTAAGAACTTTTGGGCTTCCCTACACATGCTCGAGTTGAAATTCCTGAACGTTAGTAGCCTGCATTAAAAATAAGAAAAACGGTATAACAACAAATGCTTTTTCCTTCAGCAAATGATTGACAGTGCAATTTCTAATTGTGTGCTTTAGGGAGATTTCTCCATTCTTCTAGATGGTGAGGCTGTGGAGTTGATATGTATAAGTTCAGGGGTGAGGGGCTTGGACACCACATCAGGATTTCTTTGTTTTTTGGATTTTGGACATTTTTTTTGTTCTTTTGGAACATCGACTTTTCAGGAAGTCTGCAGTTTACAGTAGAACTGAACTTAACATTTAAGAGCCTGTTAAACAAACAAGAAAACATTCACATCTTATAATAATTACTCTATCTTTACTTTTATTTTCTGTCTTGCTTGTCCTAGTAAGGACTGATGTGGTGGTTAACTGAGTAGAGCAGACTAGAATTTATTATTCCTTGCTAAAAAATCAAGATCATCCACTGAAATTTCTAGGTAGTTCAAGGCAAGCGAAGTGATGTAATCTTTTTAGAGTATCCTGGAAGCCCCCTAGAGGAGCATGCATCCTGCAGGAAGTACTCAAGGGCTATATTCACCAGATGACAAAATCACCAGTAGTGATGCCTCTCAACCTGGAGGAGGTAGAGTACCTGCTTTGAAAAACTAGGCTATTCACTGTATCTAAGTCAACTGAGCTGCCCTGTAAGCGAGCATCATTCTCACTGTATGTATCTATGACCTTGTCCTTTCTGTCACCATCCAAACCTAAAACCACAACTGAGAATGGAGACACAGACTAAATAACTGACAGACTTCTCCTGTGACTTTACTCGCACTTGGCTACCACAGATTTGCACAATGGTTTGAAGTTCTGCCAGAGTTGTAACCATCATTGTCTCACCACTCCCTTTCACTCTGTCTATAACCTATGATATAATTCATGAGAAAGCCCCACAAGATGCTTAAACTCTTTTACGTGAGGTAAGTGGCTCCACTTGTCTTGCAGAAAATATTCCACACTTTTCTGGAAAAACACAACTTCTGACTTAGAGTTATATTTTTTATCTCAGTCTCTTCATACTCAACAGTGAACCACTCCACTGTGTTTCTGAGGTCAAAATCAGTCGAAAGAAAGAGGAGTACATCACCTACAAACAACAAAGATTCAACCATCACATCTCCAATCTGGATACCCTCTAATCCCTGGCTGTACAATGATATTGTTTCCATGAAAACCATTACAATGAGAGGTTAGACATACCATTGTCAGACTCTTGCAACCACCATTTATGAGCTTATTCATGCTAACACTAGCGATGTGAACATAACTTCATCTCCAAATAAAAGGGAAAAAAAACATTCCACAGCAGAGACCGATAGACTACATACTTTCGTACACCTATCCCAGATTTTCTACATGGTACAATGCCATATACTTTGTCCATGTCCCCAAAACACTTATATTCCATACTGGCATACCTTAACATCCTCTGTATTACCCATGCAAGGATAAAGAATGTGCATTGCCCTTCCTGAATTAGAGGGTTATCCACTAGATAGGAACTCTTTTTCAGTACACTGGAAAGTTTCTACAGGGATGTCAAGTACAACCACTTTACAAATGGAACCCAGCCTCCTCTCACCTTTTATAAAATAGCTTGAAAAGTACCAGTCTTGGTAGCTGAAGGATCTGGATACTACCAGCTTGGTCTTCCATCTAGGGTGGGGTGGGGGGTTAAGGAAAAGCAACAGTGGTATAAGTCATTATAGCCCTTAGTGCTGCCCTTACTTCAAGTGGTTTTGCTGTGTAGACATATTCATCCTGATCCCATTCCTGTAGTTCTAATACCTGCAGCTAAAAACTTGACTGATTCCAGTTAAACAATTGGAGCCAAACAAATAGTAAACCTCTCAGTTCTTTGTGGGCAGATGAGCACTGCAGTGTGTTATAAAGTTTCATGGTGGAGTAGTTAATCAACAATAGTGTGAGTGTCAAGATATGGGATTCCCTTATCTGGTTGGTCTGTTAAAATGCAATGCCTTAAAAGTTAGGAGTGGAGTGTCTGTGGCTATAACCATAACAATGGTGGAAAATCCCAGGGGATATTTCCCATTTTGATAGGAATACAAAGAGGAAAGTATTTTATAGTATTACATTTGACAACTTGTCACTTGAGAATATAATTCATAAAAATCAATTAAAAATAGACTCCTGGTGGCACTTTTGATTTAAGGCTTCATCAGATCTGCCCAAATAAATAAAACATATAACAAATATGCTTAAAGCTGTATTTGAAAAGGTAGGATTTATAGCCTTTAATGACCACTACATTTTTTGAAAGTTAAAAAAAAAACAGGTTCTAATTGTTAAGACTAAATTGATCAAGAAGTATTTGTAAGGTTATATTTGTTACCAAACCATTTTGTCAAATGATGCTGGCATGCCTCCTGCTCCCCATCACCCCATACCAAATTTATGCTTAGCCTGATTTTATGGGGCTCTAGTCCTTTTAGGGAGTGTGTCAGCTTGGGGAATTATGTACCCACTGTAATCTCAATCCTTCACAATTCCTGAAAGAACTCTCCCTTTAAATGACTTACAATTACAGAGTTCTACAGTGGCATGGTTTATGTCTCAGTTCTTTTTGTACCAGTCCAGAGGTTAATCATGCCAGTGTGGCAGTAATGTTAGTCTTATTAGAACATTCTATCTAACCTTGAGATTGGGCTTAGTATATTAACTGGAAGGGTGGATATGCTAGAAATCCAGAAGAGGTATAAGCCATTTAGAGAAAAAGTCCTTTTTCTTCTTCTTTTGGCTTTTTCCCAGTTAGGGGTCACCACGTTAGATCACCTGTCTGCTCATGACTGGCAGTGGAGGTTTACAGTGTTGAATTACCAGCCCAGCACCCAACCTTCTACAGAAGGCACATACACACACTCCTAGGGCCAATTTAGAGTGTCCAATCCACCTACAGCATGTCTTTGGGAGGAAACTGGAGCACCTGGTGGAAACCCATGCGACCATAGGGAGGGCATGCCGACTCTGCACAGAGGGCACCCCAGCCAAGGATCGAACTGGAGAACCTCTTGCTGTGAGGTGGCAACACTAACCGCTGTACCACTGCTGCCCATTTAGAGAACAAGTCCAAAAATGTAAAAAAGATTCTAGAAATCAAAGAAATAAAAAAATAAAAATAAAAACAGAAGTAACAAAAAAATTTACTTGACACTGCTTTATATACCCTTGTTAGTAATGTCTCACAAGCTCCTCATGGAGGCCAAAAATTTCTTCAGGAAATCTGAAAGTAAGTGTGCTAGTACTGATTCACTTTTACTGAGTCCTTAAGAGGCTGGGGTCGACTTCTCAGCAGTTTTTCCATAATTTCCAAAATTAATCAATGTGGGGAGAGATCAGTGTCTTTCTCATTGAAAAGTCCTAGTTAGTAATGTGCCTTGGAGACTGGGCTTGAAATAAAATAAAATTTAAAACATTTAAAAAAATAAGAAATACTGCCTGGATTTTATGATCCTAAAATGATCCACAAGGTACAAGTAGTCAACCATAAATGTTACAAATATTTCAAAACCATTCTACCATTGTAATGACTCCCTTTTATGGAGTCCTAATGTACCTGGGACTGAGTCTCTGTTCTTCTTTCTCCTGGTCCTAATGTTTAACATGCTGGGACAAGATGGGCGTCTGTCACATTGGACAATCCTAGTTATCTAAAACTATGCACACCGGCCATGAAATAAATTACAAACCAAGCACAATAAACAAGATTAGAATAACAACTATTGGCAAGATACTAAAACAGACAGCAAATACATGAAATTAACCATTAAATTTTCAAACACTTCAAGTCCATTCCACCACCATTACCAACCCCCTACTGGGGTACCATCATTATTCTGTTTAACTCTATCCCAGCATGCTCATTATAACCTTCCTCTACCTAAATTCCATGAAGATGAGAAAAGTGTAACAAAATTTATAACAATATCAAATAAATAAATGAATCACCTAATCACCACTGGTTACTCTATATGGACAGAGACGAAAAGAATACAAAAGTGGTAGTGCTCTGTATGCATTCTAAAACATGTGGGATTTTCTGTAACTTGGCACCCATAAAATAAGTGTATGATCCAGGTATCTGTAGTATTTATAGATGGAATTCATGTATTCTGTCCCAAAAATAAACTTTGTCTCCCACAGCCATAATAGAATATTGTCAAAAACGGGGGCAAAGGAGGCCCCCATGGCCACCCCTTTGGACTGTTTTAAAATATTCCCCCTCAAAGACAACATCATTTCTTAACCCCATTTCCATTAATGTAGACAGAACACAGATAGAATCATGCACAATTTTTGAACCTACGGCTAATGCTTCCCTGAATAAATACATACCCTCTTCACAGGAATAGTTAAAAATAAAACTTTGACATCAGTGCTAAGGAAAACAACACTCTCTTTGAAATCACAACTATCTAAACATTTTAACAAATGCCAAGAATCTTTAAGTACATGCACCTTATCATTAAAAAAATTATTTCAGTTGCAAATCTATGAACTTTGCAAGGGGCTCTGTTTGTGAGCCGCTAGATGCTACAATTAGTCTCACAGGAGGGTGTGTAGTGGATTTGTGGATTTTTGGAATCCCAAACAGAGAGGGGGTTAGTGTTTTTTTTTTCTTTCAAATACGCCATTTTTTCTGGTTCAAAATTATATTCCAAAAAAGCTCATCTAATAAGAGGTCCATCCTATAGTTAGCAATATTCAAAAACACTAGCATAAAAAAATTGACAGTCATGTAAAAATGTCAACATTTTTGCCACATACAAAAAATGATCCATAATCACACCTGCCTGTTTGGAGGTGGTTACAGGAATAGATATATGTTTATTCAAACTAATTACAGACAGATTCTTCTCTGTTAGTACCATGAGGTGGGCATATTTTGATATGCATAGAATATGCATATATTCCCTGGAAAGGGGAATAATCTCATGCCTGCAGAATAGTGCATCCCTTTTTCCTTTTCTTTTTTTTTTTATTGGATGCTCACCATCAGCTGCCACAGACTCTTCATCTTGTTCCCTGGATTTCCAGCTCCACCATAGTCTGCTCAGGCATGAACTGACCCATGTGTAGGGCCTCTGAGGAGACAGAAGATGCTGCTGGATTGTCATACTGTTGTATTTAGTCTGCCCTAACTCCCACTACATAGTGAAAGCCTTGCCAGCTACAGATGTGCACACACTTGGGTGTTATGTAGAGGCCCAGGTGCATGAATGATTCTGTGTTTCAGATGCCAATATACTTGATATAATGCTACCATGTGTTTTATAAATAATGTCATAATTGCTCCCATTTGAAATATTGTCTCAGTTTTGTTTTGTGCAGCAAGGACATCCTTCTTGCAGCTCTGAGTCTATGTTCTTTTCCAGTTCTTCTTTTTTTCCTGGCTAGAGCTACAGCTGACTTTTGTCCTTGTTCCTTACCTATAGCTGCATCCTTTCCCAGTGCCCACTACCCATGTGGTCAGCTAGGACCTAGCCCTACTAGACATGGGGCTTTGGCCAAACAACACAGTGACATCTTGCATGTTTCATCATGGAAATGTCTGAGCTCTTTCCTTTGGTTAGCATAGTCCTATCCATGCAAGTATAGAACCATACAAGTCACAGCTATTGCAGAGTAGAGAAGGAGGGAAGGAAGAGTCCTCATACTGAGACTAGCTCTTCTTATACTGATAAGCTGGTAGGAGGTCATGAAGCCTTCACTTCCCTGTTCATACTTATTATTGTATCATGAATGGTTGACATGTTAAGTAATTGACTAACTAATGATAAAAAAGTCAACCATTCATATTGGAAACTAAAATAACTAACACCAATTACATTGAAACAGGAAACACATTTCTGATATATCCGCTGTATCCCTACCACATATTCAGATCAAAAGTGTCTGAATAGTGGAAGTGTTACTGAAAGGGATTTTTTGAAAGTAAGATTAATAGTTAGGTTTAAGGGCAGAGTTAGGGTTAGGTATCCCCATGCTCCACCTTAGTAATGGCATTCTAACCCTAACCGTGCTCCTGCTCTTAAACATAACAATGCACCTTACCTTAAAAAACTTTCTGTAGCACTATTATTACTACATAATGCAGCTCAGACTCACCACACATACACAAAGAGACACACAGCACTAAACCTATCCCCTTAGTTAATGCTTACCCTAACCCAAAAACACCCATGCTTACATACACACTAAATCTATTCCATATCTTAAACCCTTATACTAACCTTTTCCTAATCCCCCAAAACATGCACTTGCACATAAACTCTAGCCCATCCACATAGCCATTTACCTTTGTCACCCATCATGGAAGTCACTCAATCTGATGTTTGCACAAACTGACATTTGCAGAAAATGCATTACAGTTCACATAGTCACACATGAGTATTCAACAAAGTGGACTATAACTGCATATGAACATCTATCTATCTATCTATCTATCTATCTATCTATCTATCTATCTATAGACAGATTTTTTTGTCTAAAATTGTTATTAATGTTGATTGGCTACTGTCTGCCAACAGTATGTTCTTACAGAGTGCCCATTTATGTCACAGGAACTCATGTCTCTATTGCTCTATTGTAACTATTAACTATTGATCATTCTATATTTATATTATTCAAGTGATGATCACATAAGTTCACTGGGCACAAGCGTCTCTTTTCATGGGTGACTTGGGTGTGCCTTTTTGTTAGAGTAGTGGTAGAAATCTGTTATCGCTGTCTAACGGCCATGTTCAACTGGGCGCAGAGGTGGACTAGATACACTGAAGACATCAGATATGGCACCAGTGTGGAGCTTTTCCAGTGTCTGCAGGCAACTGTAGCCAAACTTTAACTTTATCTCTGCAATATAAATCAAGAGAAAATGGGTTAACTGTCATACACAGAGATGAGATATAAGGATGCACAGGATGGTTTTGATGGTTTCTAAAACAGTGTATTTTCCTGTACACTTAGCAGCATGATTGACATTACAAAAGATTGCATTCTGCTTTGCCATCAACCTTCTTGCAATTGTATTTTTTCAGTAATATAAATTCAAAGGGAAATAAAAAAAATGTAAAGACCAGGATCTGTGAAAGAAGAACTTGTGTTTAAATAAGTAGCATCACAAAAGAGACTTTATGAAATATTTATACTTAATGTAAAGCAGAGAAAAGAAATAGTGATTAGAAGTAACATTTTCAAAATATAAAAATAAAATTAAGGGAAGCTCAGCGGTCATGAAGTGGATGTTGTTCTTATTTAATTTTCGTTTCAATAAACTAGAAAATGTCACTATTTATCCCTTTAGCATTTACAAAGCAAGATATGTATCTGGAAAAGTTTTCCAGTGGCAATGGCACCATAATAAATAGAAATAATTGGTATTAGTATAATTGATTTCCATAACTGTGGTGGTGGTGCTGCGGTAGAGTTGTCGCCTCATAGTTAGACGTTGCCCGTTCAAGTCTCAGTTAGAGCGTCTTCTGTGTGGCGACATGCGTGAATGGGTGTTCCTTCATTGAAGGTTGTGCATTAGGCCCGGCAAGCCAGCACATAAAACTCTACTGCTAATCATTAGTGGACCAGAGTTCCGCTGTGGCGACCCCTAACCGGGAAAAGCCGAAAGACACAAAGAAAGTATAATTGATTTCCATGAAATGTTTGAAAGTGGCAATATTGAAAGCCTGCAAGACCTAACATAGGCAGGGAATTTTAACATGAAACTAGGTTATTTAACCATGATGGTGTTATAGTTTTTGAAACATACATTGGAAATTAAAGCAGAGAATGTCTGTCATCAAGTTGAGATTAAAGTCTATATAGTGAAATTAATTGCTTTTGGAAACAGCACTGAACCTGCAAACTTCCTAGATACAGAAATACAACATGAAGTGGGGAGACAACACTCAAGAGTTAATAGCTTTATAATCAGGCTGGAAGAATAGGAAAAGAGGCAGATTACATTGAGGATTCACCACAATGAGCTAAAAGCTGGATCAACTAGAAGTGATTTTACCCCTTTTTTTAAGAAAGCACCACTTATTTTTTTAAATTTACAAACAGAACAGCAGATCATAATTGAAAGGGATTTATACCTCTCAACTGTCCAGATTTTCTCAGAATGTCCAAATTTTTTACTCATATTTTTGGTCCATTTCTCATAAAATTGTGGTTTTCTGGTAAATCACTGGCAAATCATTGAGGACCGAAATCAGAAAACAAAGGCAGGCATTTAAGTTTCAGACTTCATATATTCCAGAAAATCCATGCTAATGCAAAACCTGCTACTCCATCAACTTTCTAAGTGTGTAAAAACAATATTTAAAAAGTGTACCTATTTTTGGACCTGTATCTCCCTATTGTTTATGACTTTGTCCAGATTTCTTGCTCTAAGAGGTTGAGAGGTATGGATCACATGCCCTAAAGTTAGCCAATGTATGGATCACATGCCCTAAAGATGGACAACTTAAGTGAAAGGGAGATAACCAGATAATATTCAAAGTGATAAGTTCTTTCTACCTTCAGAAGTTACTATGCATGGTAATGGAGGGCAAATTGTTCCATATGTGTGATTCAACAGTCATTTTTTTCAAGACTTTCCCTTAAGTACTATAAAAGCAGAAGGAATATAATGGCTACTCTTTCAATACAAATGAATATCTAACTTGTAATCCATTGCAAAAGTTGTCATAAAGTGGAAAAATACTCATTGAATACAGTGATGTCACAATGAATTTTACTAAAAAAAAACATATTACTAAAAAACTGTCTTGAATGAAAGAATCCCAAGCTGCCTCTGTAACAACTAACTTCATGATAAAGATTGAGAGACTAAAATGAATGATCAGACTTCGGAAATTTCCACCATCCCTTCATCAGACATGTTTCCTCATAAGCACAGCCTAAATAGCTGGGACATCTTCAGGGTTAAAATCAAGGAACCTGTCAGCCTCCCTAGAAAAACAAAATACAGACTACTTTTTGCTTCCAGCCAGGGACGTCGGGAGGCATACGCACTGTACTGATTTCAGTACAACTTATTTAGAAGAAGGGGTTGTTTTTTTAATTAAAAAAAACAGCGTGACTCCTTTAAGTTACATTTACACACCAGCCAGTCGGAATTTAGCACGCATACCAGCCAGTCGGAATTACATCATCACGTCATGTCCGGCTGGCTGGCTGCGAGCGGAAAATGTGCATAGCTAATCGCAAATGGATTATTGCTGTGGAAGGTGAACGCATTATCAGGTAAGGGGTTCTTGTGTGTGAGTGGGAAATGTGCATAGCTAATTACAAATGGATTATCATTAAGGGATTAACAGGTAAGGGTGTGTGTGTGTGTGTGTGTGTGTGTGTGTGTGTGTGTGTGTGTGTGTGTGTGTGTGTGTGTGTGTGTGTGTGTGTGTGTGTGTGTGTGTGTGTAAGTGCAACTGGTTATTTTTCATTTTTTTTTCAGTTGTTGTCAAAGTTTATTACTATGACTTCTCTTGCTTGAAAGTTACCTAGATTGAAGCTTCATGGCGTTAACTCTAAAACTATACATACGGCTATCATCATCTTGCAGGCAAGCCAAAGCCAATATAATTCTCTTTCAAAAGCAAAATAGCTCATGCTCATCATCTAAAGCACTGCTTAAACATCTTCATGAGAGGTCCACTGATAACACGCCTTTACTGTAGATCTGGAAGTAGGGTTTGTGTGTTTGCTAATCCTGCCATGCTTTCTTATTTCTTTGCAGCAGTTTGCAGACTTTCCCTGTGTGGAAAGTGTATGTGATGATTGCAGTATAGCCCTTGAGCCACTGATGGATTATGTCACACATGCAATCGATAAATGCATTATGTCAAGAAAGATATTTGGTGATTCAATAAATGTAAAAGGTTTGTGTGACCAATGGCTTGCAATAAATGAAGGTGACCCTATTTGCATCACTGGAAGGAATGTCTTTCATTGAAGACTACATTATTTACTGGTCTCAGAGCAGTTGCACACATTACCAGTGAGGATTTGTCATATTTTTCTTTCCCTCTGTTGGATCACAAAATATTTATGGAGCCTACTCTGACTGGAATCAGACAGGTGTTAACAGATGGCTGGAGGACTCTTTGGTGATAAAGAATAGTGGACGTACAACATCCATTAAAATTCAGGTAGCTGGCAGTTTAAGCATTTGGGTTGCTTGTTTGTATCCTCAAGGGGGAAGAGTTTTAAAAGTAATTTAAACGATATAGTTAATGAGGGAAAAACAAAGTTGTACACTAAACTTGGTCTAACAAGAAATTTTCATATGCAACAGATGGAAGCATTAGTATCAAAAGGAAAATCCACTCATTTCAGGAAAGTTTCTTTCAATAAATAATACAAAGCAACTAAGCAGGTCATGGCAGATACACAGGACAAGACAGGATTAACTTGCTCTTGAAGTGAATTTTCTTGCACTGCTAGATCGAGGGGGAATGTCCCCTGATACTACTTGCCTGGAGACTGAAGCTGTACAAGGCAAAGGTTAATATATTAGCCATTAAGGTTTCAGGGGAAGCACTGACCCAGTCAGGGGATATATATGTAAGACATTTGTTTTCTTTGCTTTCTTTTACAAATGGTTATACACATGCCCTATTCATAATTCCTTGGAATATGAGATCAGATGTACAAAATGTTTGCAATCCTTACAACTGCCACATATGTATAGTGCTCATAAGTCTAAGCTGTTTAACCCATCATGATAGATAAAGTAAAGTAAGCTACTAAATCGTTAGTGACAGAAAAGGTTTTGGTTTAGATGGCATTATGGTATGTCTCTACACATTAATGCAAGAGGAAGACATCTCCCTTATGACCTTTTAATGGATATTTGCTTTAGGGAAAATGTGTATCTTTGTTTATGAATCAATCTTGGTAGTTCTCACAAAGCAAAGGAAAGAACCACCCCCCGCCAAAAAAAAAAAAAAAAAGAACTATAGGCCAATCTCATTAATCAGTGTTGAGTGAAAATGCTTTGCACGCATTTTTAGCACAAAGAACTAAGCCAATGTTAACACATTCAAATCAGCAGGACTTGTGAAGGAATGTTTTTAACACTAATGCATTTTGAAAGGTTTACAAATAACAAAGCTACAACAGATTTGGGCTGTCTCATTTGATTTTTCTACTTACTATTTATTTAGGCTAGTCTAGAGGGCCATGGCTTTTCTGGCCTTTTTGAAGAGACAATTAAAGTGCTATATCATTTCACACATTAAAAACTACTGACATGCTCTACATTGCCCCCTCCTTTTACCCTAATTAAAGGTACTTGACAGGCAGCCCCCTGTCACCTTCCCTGTTCCTACTCTGGGTAGAGACCTTGGCCAGACATATTACAGTAGGTAACACCATGTCTGGAGAGAAAGTTGCAGGGACAGAGGAAAAGATCCTATTATAACAAGACAATAACTGATAACCCGAGCAATGATATCCTTGTAGTGGGCAGACTGACAGATTTTATGAGGACTGTAAACAAATAAGTTTAAAAAAGAGATATTTTTTGTAATCAATGCAGTGACTTTCTAAATGCTAATAAATAACCCTCAGGTCCACTTACTGTGCTAAAATAAAGCCCCCCTAAGGGATTGGCTGTTCACAAATGTTTGCACTTGAATCTGGTTATCTCTCTCACTGTTGGGTACACTCAACAACACTGGATACTTTCCTTCCTCAGGGGCTCACATATTCTAGCAACTTTCCAAAATTATACAAGCAATGTTTAAAATGTGTCCCTGGTTTTTGGGCTTTTGTTCCCCTCCCCCCAATAAATGTTGGCTTTTTCCAGATTTCTTGTGCTGCAAAGTTCAGAGATACAGCTGAGTGTCGAGTACATTTTACAAGGAGCTGAGAGCTGCAGGGGAACTAACGTCTAAGAGAGCAAACACAATAGTGGAAGGTGTGCCACTGGAAAATTTCAGACCAATAAAAATAACGTTATAGTTGGTTTCATTTATGGGGCTATTTGTGACTCCCTATGTTTCTTTGACAAATTCTTTTCAAAACTGAGTTTAAAGACTGTGCATTCTTAGTCCAGCAGATAGAGTATAGGGGTCTATATTACATGATCGAAGTTTTAAAACTTCGAATCTGATTTGGTCGAAACCATATAATGGAAGTCTTGAAACTTTGAAAATGTAATAAAACACAACAACCTAGAAAAACAAACCATTTAAATGCTTTAAGCAGGATGGCAAGCACCCCTGCACCCCCCATGTGGAGGGCTGCACTCCCCACACCCCCCCGCTACTTAAATATACCAACTCTGAGATTGCACTACAGTGTAGAAAAGGGAAATATTCTCTTTCTGCACTGTATGGAGATCTCCGTTAAAAGATTTGAAGTTTCAAGACTTTGATCATATGGTGTCGACCATATCAAATTCGAAGTTTTGAAACTTCGATCTTCTGATATAGACCTGATTATAGTGTGGTATATAAGTTATCAGTCACAACTATCTGTCTGTAGGATGAACCTTAAATTGTAAAGCATTTTAAAAGAGTTAATTGTGTAACAGGGTTAAGTTGATGTTTGGAACCAATGCACTAATATGATCTTGATTATACTTACATCACAGCTGCCTCCTTCTAGCACAGTAGGTTAGTCAAATGATGAGATTCAAAATACAGCACATTCACCAAGTTAAATTTTTTCACATTCCTATTTTTAGGCCATCAGGCACTTAAATGAAAAACAGTTTGTTAGAGGGCGCCTAATGAGAATTGGACCCCTTAATCTTTAAGCATTCTGAAGCAAGAGGCATTCTATACAAAGAGCTATAGGAGTATCCTAAATAAACAATGTGTGTTTCACATTTATAATGGTTTGGTGGGAACCATAATGCTAAACATTGTTAGTTCCTGCAAAATGGGTAAATAAGAGCACATGAACAAAAACAGCTATTAGGGACTGGAAAGGTGCACTAAAACTTCGTTGGGAAGACATTGACCACCAGTGTCAGGAACAGATTGAAGATGAAAGAAATAAAAAAATGAAGCTGCACAAAGATCTTGGAGTCCTACTGACAGAAAGAAATCAACTTACTTAGAATGGAGAGAAGATTCTGTGCCTTGTGCTATAGGGATAGCAGAATTCTTAGTTCATGTAATCATAAAATATAAGCCCAAAAATGCTGTTATAGTGATAAATGATACATAAAGAGATATACTAACTGATCAGAAAAATATTAATATTTTTAGGACCTTTTACAAGGGTCTATACTCTGGCATAACTGAACCCATTCCACAATGGATAGCAGTGTTAGAGGCTTTTCTAAGTAATGTGAATACTCCATCTTGGAGCAGTAAGCAGTACACAAGTACATACCGTAGAGGTACCCATTGGAGGGATGAAGTTCTTAAACCCATTAGGAAGACCCCTCATAGAAATGCCTTAAGGACAGATAGAAAAATGTTGGGATACATCACCACTTTGGTAAGATATTGTTCTTGGGGTTGGAATGGCTGTTAAGAGTTTTTACATGAAAGTTGCATTAATGATTTCTGAAAGATCTCCTACACAGATGTGTAAAAAGCCTGGCCAAACACAGTACAAATAGATAATTATAGATTCATTTCATTTTTGATCATAGTTGTCAACATTTATGCAGGGATTCTAGAAAACAGGCCAAATGGGCTCCAAATACTTTTCTCCTCCTGATCATTTGCATGCAAATAGGTTTCCTTGGGGTCAGGTCAAGTGTATACCATCTAAGGTATGTTGACACTTATCCTAGCAATCTGTCTATAGGCTGACAGCAGTGGTGGTTGTTGGTTTGGAGAAATTGTTTGATTACTTAAGCAGGGTCTAACTACATGAAGTTTTACACTGGTTTGGTATACCCATGTAGTTCCTGTCTGCAATTAAGACCATTTACAGTACACCAGTGGCAGCTGTTGTAACAGATATTTCCCTTATTTTCCATCTTCCCAAAAGAATCCAGCAAGCTTCCCCTTTTCTAGCTTGGGATTTTTATTAGATATTGAACATTTTGCCCAGCCCTTAATAAACACAATCAGTTGAATGGTTCACTATATCTGGCAGAAAATGCAAAGATGTTGTTATCGGTGGATGACTGTCTTATGCAGAGTCCAGATCTCATGGCAGAATGTTCAATTACACATAGTACTCTACTTGCATTTGTGAAAGTCAGGAGGTACAAAGGTAATGAGGAGAAAAGGGTACAGTTTATATTAAAAGTTTCAGTAGGCTGACTGAAGAGTAAATGGGTTAAGCTGCAGTTTGGGTGATGTACACCTAACACAGGAAAACATTAAACCTTCTTCTGGTAAACGTTCCAGCAGACTGATTGAACAGCACTCAGCATTGTGGAAAAACTCAGGAGGTTAGGTACAAACCCATATGTCACCCAGTGGATAGCCAACTGGCTCACAAACAGGACCCAGATACTTAGAATTGGGAAGTCCACCTCTACAAAGAGGCCAATCACAAGTGGAGTTCCTCTAGGATCAGTTCTTGGACCGCTTATACCTCTCAACCTGGAAACATCAAAAATCTGGACAAAGACCGATGCAAATAGTTACAAATCTATACACTAATTAGCATAACATTTGCATAAAAATTATATAACCCCACCCACTCCAATGGAATTGCAGAATACCAACGTTCAAACGCAAACTGAAGAACAGACAACCAAAATATGGTCCCACTGTCCCCTGCAGCCATTCCAATGCCCCATTGCTTGGCTATTTTGCTCCATTTATCATAAAGATTAATGTGCATACTGCTTTACTTCTACAATGATTATTTGGATTTCATTTAAAACTTTCATTTTACATTTTATAGCACAAAAACTAATAGCATCTGCTAAACAAAACAAAGCAATTTCACAATGAAAATAGACTTAGCATTAAAACTTCCCTGCCTTTGAAACTCACATTCTTTGAAACAGCACTGAAACCCACATTCAAAGAAAATGCAACTAACTGGCCATTGATTGATAAAGATTACCTTTGAGCTGTTTTCAAATCATAGGCCCCTTGCACACAAAACATACACATGTTCTTTGGTTCTTTGAAACACCTTCCTGATTGTATTAAATTATATTCTTTGTATAATACACACACTTGTTAGAGCAAGGTTTAAATTTATTGTTTTGAACATTTTCCAGTAAGCAATGAAACAAAATGCATAAACCAATAATGATGAAACTGCCCAATTCAGAACATTTCTATCATAAAAGTTTACTCAAACTTCTACAGTTCACCAGTATCAGTAAATATACACAGTCTCTGCAAAAGTAAAACTCAACTAAATAATTCCACATTAAAGAGATCTGTAACTAATGAAGAGGTTACTGCTAGCGAACAATTTTATATTTCATTGTTTCATCTACAAATAAAGTGCCTGTTGCCCTTGAGGAATAAATTGCTTATGTTACATTAAAAAAATGATTAGTAATATTGCAATAGGGAATAGATGGCAAACTGATAACAGGTTCATACTTACTAGTTATCACTGGCAAGGAAGACATTCTCAGGACTGCAGCATCCACCCCCTTTAAAAATACAACACAGTATAGTATCAGCAATGCGTCTACATACTGTGGAAGTAGAACCCACAGCCTTTTGCATCAAAAGCAAGCATTCAACCTGTTATGCTATTAACAATGCAGCACTAAACTTCACTTCCCCTGAAGCCCTCAGCTCCTTGTAAAATCCACTCAACACTCATCTGTAGTATCTGTCAACTTTGCAGCACAAGAAATCTGGAAAAAGCCAAAATTTATGAGGGGGGGGGGCAAAAGCCTAAAAACAAGGGACACATTATAAACATTGCTTGTTTAATCTTGGAATGTTGCTAGAATAAAACATGCTGCCACCATGCATTTCTGCGCCAAACCTTGAACTCAGGACTCTGTGTACTACAGTCAGAGCAACATACCACTATGCCAAATAAGCTGTTTCCTGAAAGATAGGAAGGCTGAAACTTAAATGGCTGTCATTTAGTGAATTCAGTTCTCAGCATAGCTCTCAAACTCTTAGCACAAAACACTTGGACAAAGCTAATAATGGGTGAATATAGCCCCCAAACAATTAGTGAACAACTTCTCACCATAGCTCTCAAACTCTTAGCATAAAAAACCTGGACAAAGGCAATAATGGGGGAATACAGCCCCAAAATAGGGACAAATATTGATCTTATAAACTTGGAAATTTGCTAGAATAAAAGTTTGTGTTACCATATATTTTCTGAAGAATATGAAGTTTGAAATTCAAATGCCTGTCATTACTAAGTGAATTCAATCCTCCAGAAAACCACAGATTTTATGAGAAACAGAACAAAAATATGAGGCAAAAACCCAGGCAGCTTTCACAAGTGGTTGTGTGTAGGGAATTCAGGCTCTTGTTACCTGTTACAAAGGTACAGGGTTTAAGACTGGGTAACTTTAGCCACCAGTCATATTCAACTGGGGCATCTCACATACACACACACACACACACACACACACACACACACACACACACACACACACACACACACACACACACACACACAATGAAATCAGTCAAAAACAATAACTTTAAAAAGAGATCTGGGAAACCCGGAAATTAAGGGATGACACTCAGGAATAGTGACACCCCATTATTTGGGACCTCAATAGCAGTAAAAAATGAGGAATTCAGGATGGTTGAGAAGTATGGGACTGCTTCTTGTTGGCATTTACTTCTGTGAATTCAAGGCCCATGTCTGTGTTCTCTGGCTGACTAAATTTGCAGATGATTGCAAATTAGGAGCTGTCATTCAATCCTACACTGACACAAATGTTCTCCAGGAAGGGCTGATGCAGACAGACAACTGGTGCCAGGGCCATGGACTAAAACTAAATACCAAGAAATGCATAATAGTATCCTTCAGGAAGTCATTCACCCCTGATAACTATCATATTGACAACACACCCCTTAGACTTAACCCAGTAATCAAGGGCTTACAGCCACACATAGATAGTAATCTAGCCTTTGACCATCTCGTGTCCATAGTAGTAAGGAAATCATTCTATGCTGCACAATTTATAGACAAGGGTATGACATCTAGGTCCAAAGAAGTCATTGTTCCACTGTATTCAGCATTCATCAGACCTATCATTAAGTACAATGCCCCCTTTGGTATGTGCCTAACCAAGCATATCCAACAATTGGAACACTCACAGAGGTTCCTCACTAAAAGAATACAAGGCATAAGGAAAATATCCTGTGCTGACCACCTCATGGCTCTATCCCTGTATTCTATCTCCTACAGGCTGTTGAGGGGAGATTTATGCCTGGCATACAGGGCATTGTCAGACCCCAATCTTATGGACCTCCTGCATATCCACAAAACTAACTGTATCAGAATCACCAGTTCTATAGGCCTAAACCTTACCTGTGATATAACTAGAACCTGGTGGAGAGATAGGTATGTATCCCAGAGAATACCCCAACCCTTCAACAGGCTCCCCATCCATGTGCAGCAGAGTTCTTCCCAAACCCAGTACAAGTATAACTTGGCCAATTGGATGGGGAACAGAAAATGTATCCCTGGCTTAGCACCTATGTCTGTAATGGACACAGGCAACTGGTAAATGGTTCATCTCCCAGGTCCCTGCTTGTAAATGTTTCAGCTCCCAAATCTCTGCTTACATTTATCAAAAGTACCAGAACTTGTCAGAGACTTGGAATGCATGGCTAGGCTTAAAAAGGCCCTTGTGTTCATTAGCCTAGTAGACACCTATGAACCTATGAACCTATGGATTATGCTCTTAGCAGCTACGGTGTTTGCCTGACACTGGTGGAGTCAAGAAGACATTTCACAGAAGGCTATAGAACTCTTCCTAAAGCAACAAACCAGACACACGGTGACCAATAACAATGTAATATCAGAAGAGTTTTACTCCAGTTTTAAAGAATAAAGTTTCATCTTGAGTTCTGATGTGGTAAAAGTGTCCACTTTTGAACACTAAACTATAACCATATGCAAGAATTCTAATCTTCTTGAAGTTGCTGATTTCTGAATTCTAAATTCTGAACTTCTTGACATTGATAATTTCTTGAATCAAATTTTGTAATTAAAGTTTAAATTGTTAATGTAACCTATTGCACATTAGCTAATAAAAGAGGGAAGTGTATAAAGATTTAGTACTTAACCAAATTTAAGAGATCTGTTTAGAGTTATTTGTTGTTCTTTGCTTTCAGTATTGCTGGTTTTGCACAAAAAAAGAATGTATAATTCAATGTCTGTGAAAAATATTGACCTTTGCTTATCTTCCCCATGCTTACATATTCATCATTTCACTGCTGCTGAAGTAAAGGCAGTATTAGTCTAAAATGTTTTCCTTTAACAGCTTCTTGGTTGACATGATGTTTTAAAGCATGATATTAGTTATTTTGTCTTCAAACTACATCACTACCATCGCATATGCTAGGTGTGTTCTGATGATTTTCTTTGTTTCTTGTACACCTTGTAGGTAATTGGCAAAAACAATAAACAATGAATAATGGTAAATCATAAACAAACTAAAATACACTGCAACTGAAAAAAATATTGCATGCTGCTGTTGCACATTTGGGACTTAGTCTAATCATTGTTTTATAACTATTATTTCTCGCATTTTCTAGAAGAACTGCCAGATGTTTCTACAACAATTTGTCAAGTAAAAACAGAGAGTGTTACATTAACGCAAACTGTGCAAGGCATAACTGGTAAGGATGAATTAAAAAATACGTACACACACACACACACACATACACACACATATATATGAGAGATTTTTTTACTTTTTCTTTTTATTTTAAAAATAATTTGCCACATTTACTGAAAGCTATCTGAGATGTGAATGTTGGGTAATGGTGAGAAGATGAATAATGCAAGTGACCAGTGTTATTCTTAAGCAAAGTCAAAAAACAAATATTATGTTATCCTTCAGTCTATATTTTTATTATTCAATACAGGCACTTTCAGAAATTATATTTCTTTATGGTGGGTTAATCTACCGTGGAAGCATTCTCACTGAATAAGCTACCAAATTACCAAATTATTGATTTCAACTTGTTAATTTTTAGCTTAGTAGTTTTTTTTTTACATTGAAAATCACTGCTGTTGTGACTTCTGTTTGGCAGTGCTAAGTTAGTGTGTAGTCTTTCTACTTTTCTCTATAGATGTGGTATCATGGAGTTATTTATTTATTGACATTTGTTTACTGGGAAAGTCCATTGGGTCATAGACCCATTTTCAGTGGAGGCCTATGGGAATTTAAATCTCCAGACAAATGGTGATCAAGAACTTATCCTCTATTAAAAAAAAAAAAACATTTTGGCGTTTCTTCATTGGGTTGAAACCTTGATGAGAAATTTTTATCCAGTTTTAACTTCCTTCAGTTGATCTTGTGAAACTCAAAGCCTCTGTGGTGTTATGTAGAACAATGCCAGGTATGATCAAAAGCACAAGCTACACCAAAATATGCTCTTTTCCAGTCATAGTGCACACCTTTATGTGTGCTAATGAACTTATGAAATGAATATTTCTGTGGCAATATATATAATAATTTGTACAATAAATGAAAATTAAGTATATGTGTTGTGTTATTTATTAAATGTAATAAATGAAAATGTAAATACTGCGTTTGTGTGGCAACATTAATAAATCATTTGTGATGAATCTTTAATGCATTATTCTGTCCCCTATTTACAAAGAACTTTCATCAATCAAAGAATATTAATGACCCATATTGTTTAATATGTTACTTACAACTGAACTTTAGTTATGGAGCATGTTATACTAACCTTTTGTATTTGTTGGGATGGTCATTTTTTTAATAATAATAATTTACTTGTTAGAGGTAACAAAATTAGATGACACACTATGCATGCAGTGTTTCTGGATATGTATGCTCACAGCTAGAGTTTTATGGGTAAATAAGCCTACTGACACACTTCTTTAAAAGAACAAATAAAAGAGTTGAAATCAAATTAGAACAATAGCCACCGGAATAGGAAGTTGGTTATATATTGTTAATGACTGAGAGTTCAGCATATTTCAAGATTAAACTTCAGTACCAGCAAGGATGAAATGCACAAATAACACCCTGGACCACCTTACTTATGTGTGCTATTTCTAAACCTAAGTCTACTCCTTCCCCTGACTACAACCCTGCAAAATAACTTCTTAAAGTCCCTTTCGCTAACAGTACAACTACACAAGACACCCTCAGAAATTACACATATACCAACTTGGAGATCATTCAGAACTTTGAATGCTCTGATTGTCGAATCCCAAAAAGTTGATGGCTTAACACAGCATATTGACACAACATTCAAATTAAATGCAACATTTGCTATGTGAGTGTATGTGTGTGTGGGGGGGTCAAGATCCAGCACTGTCCATCTGGGGACTATGCTCTCCCATAAATGTGCAAATTATATATATGAGCTCCAAGATTACACTACAGTGGGGAAAGGGCAAAAAAAAAAAAATCCCATCCTAGCTGTGCTATGATCTTGGACAATAAGTCAACGTTCTATGTTTTTGATTTTCCATCATCAATATTATAGCATTTGATATGCAGAGCAATCAACATTCTGAATATATCCCACCAACATACATTTACAACACTAATCCTTTCTCCTTACCTAGTTCTTACTTTAATCCTAACCCACAAACACTCACACATACAACTTCCTCTCCTTAGTGCCTAAACATATGGTATATCCATAAGTTTTGACATTAATAAACACAATCATGTAACCAAAAGGACTTACCCTACAATACATGCACATTTGGCAGTCCTCACTTTGGCAAACCCAGCATTCGGCAATGTGTGCATTCAGTAAAAACAGGATTATGTAAACTCTGTTAAAAAACTGAGCATTTGTCAGAGTGAACTGTTACCACACACACACACACACACACACACATATATATATATATATATATATATATATATATATATATATATATATAGATAGATAAATATATGTATATGACCAGACCATACTCTAGTTTACATTCCAGGTCAATAAATTGTAAATAAATAAATAAATAAAATAACATAAATTCCCATAATTATTATTATGATTATTATTATTATTATTATTATTATTTTTATTTGCTAAGAGAACACTTATGCAGAGATTTAGGATAGAAGAAACTTGGGGTTCTTCTGAAGTCAACAAAATGAACTGGTGTACATAGGTGGCACTGGCGATATCAAATCAGTAAATGTAAACTGAATCTAGAGCCAACAACAACAGTCAGCACTAGAAAATGTAGATTTATTACCAGAAAAATAAGAAAAAACTGCATTAACACTAAAGAATCTTACATTCCTGTGAATGGTTTTACTCTTTTCATTTGTTAATGATTACTAAGCTGAAACAATGTTTCTCCCCATGGTTACAGACATTTCAGACCCTTTTGTGTAGCATTTCTAGAAATGATAATTTTATCTTGAAAATATAAGTTGCACGTGGACTGCAAGATAGGAAATAATGGGTGTCACACAAGTTGTACAGGGACTGAAAGATAGGAAACAATGGGTCTTCATTAAAAGTTTAAGGGTAAAAATTGTACTGAAAATATTGGAACTGAAGGAGAAACTGGGAAATATATACTAACATCTCAGCTGTGGTATCTCAATTGGTTCCCCTACTCTTAGGTGCAATGGTCTAAGCATTTATATTTATATATATATATATATATATATATATATATATATATATGAAGTAGGGGTACAGAGTTACAGCCCTCCATATCAGGCATATGGAGGACAATACTCCCCTGAAAAAAAAATCTTTAAAGTGTATGAATATGTTTCAGAATTGTTTGTATTTGACAACTCCACTGACCACACAGAAATGTCCACCATTACCGCACTACACCAGCATGTAAACAGCTGCAAAGATGCAGACGCACCCCAAAGGAAGAAGTGCAGGGCAAACCCCAAAAATTAACCCACATGGTGGAACTATAACATCAACAAGCTTTTATAATACCAGGTCAGTTCAGTTCCTTTATTTATACCCATAGATAAATTTAGTTTACAGTCAAAGACTTAGCATTGCTCAACGCAACATAAATTTAAACATATACATAGAATTAACAAAAAAATCAAGGAACATTTTTAAAACAACATTTTTAAAGACAAACCCCAGGATTCAATAATCCTCCGTGTAAGACTAGATTAGTCTTACATGGAAGAGCCAGTCTAAGAGTAAGATGGCTGCGCACCATGCATATTAATGAGGGCGCGCTGCCTCAACTCTAAGGCTAACACGGAGCGTGCACGGGTGCAGGGGGCGTGTTGGACTGCCGAGCAGTCCAAAAATCCACACCCCTGTAAGTTTGACACTCGGGAAATGTTTACTTACATGAGCGAGTCCACTCAAATGTGTGCATACCCAACACTACACTCCCCCACATTCTAAACTCCTGTACAATTATAAAATGAAAAAAATATATGTTTTTTTTTATTATTTCCAATATAGCTGCCTGTATTTGCATGTGTTTGCATGGGTTTGCCCATTGCTTAGCTACGTTTAGCAGTTTAGAAACCAAAGAGGATAATAAGAAACTTATATGCAAATTAGGCGAAATAGCGATAGCGTAGTGGTAGAGCCTTTGCCCAAAGAGGAGGCATTTCCAGTTCGAGTCCCACCACTCCCCCTTCTATTTTCTGTTGGAAATCTGTATATAAAAATAATTCCTGACATTTATCATTTAAATTTTTGTAAAAAGCATTGAAATGGCCTATGTAGTAGTGAACAAATTATATATATATATATATATATATATATATATATATATATATATATATATATCAAAGAAGGTGAAATGGTTATGTATACTGATGGATGCATAAATAACATATCTTAAGCAATGTGAAGCACTGCTAAGCAAAGTTTATCAGTATTAAGCGTATTTAAATGTAATTGTTCATAGCTGAGCACTGTGTTAACTAGCACAATGGCTTTGCGCGTAGCTGCGCATCGCAGCAACTTGTGCAAACAGAACATGTTTGCGCGGGGTTGCACTCTGTGCTAACCAGCGCAACATCGGGCAATCTCGAGCAACATAGAGCAATGTCAGGCAAAGCTGAGCAAAGTCGGCTAAACACAGCCACACCTCCTAGCTGGTCTGGCCAGTAGTAAAATAAAAAGCAATGACAGGGCTCGAACCCGGGATACTGTGCACCATAATCACAGTACTGAACCCCTAAGCCACGACAGCATTTCACAACCATGCACTTTCAACAAACACATACATATCAATGGAAGTTTACCCATTGCTAAGCAGGTGTGCCTTCAGCTGAGTTTTTCAAAACTGGCCAATTGCAAATAAGTGTGGGAAATTAGGCATATTTAAGCTCCATAGGTGGGAATACTTGCCATAACTGGTTGTAGCTCCCATCTGCAGGCAGCATGGCCGGTGCTGGAGAGGGCTCTCGATTTTGAGTGCAATGTTGGGACATTGAGGAGTCAAAAGTAATGGTTTGGCTCCTTGTCCATAATCATGAGGATAGACTCCTGTGGGGCCAGTACCAGAGCATCCAATACAAAGCGGAAGCCTGGAACCATCTAGCTCATGAACTCACCAGTGCCACAGGCGTCCCTCGGACTGGTGAGCAAGTCAGACACCACCACGCAGATCTGAAGAGACGCAAGGAGGATCAACTGGACCAGGGGATCCAGGAGGCCAGTGGGATGGAAAATGCCCCACTACTGAGTAAGTAGCCATGGAATTAAGTATGTAAGAGTTGCTATTCTAGTCTATACTATGGATAGGTATGTCTCAATATCACTTCATTTACTTCACAGCTGCAGGTGTCCGCGCTGCAAACCAGCAAGCCTATGCAGATAGGCTGCTAAGGCTGTGCCACCAGGCAGGTTAGTAATTATTCTGCATGTACTGTTATATAAAATAAATGAGAGAGCCTGTAAAAAAGTGTTTTAACCCAATAAATAATGGTATAATAATGCTTTAATACTTATTCTGCATGTACTGTTATATAAAATAAATGAGAGAGGCTGAAAACAAGTGTTTTAAGTCTTTAATAAAGGTATAATTCCTGGAGTGTGTCTGTGTCATTTTCTTTGATATGTTGTTGTACTCTTGCATTATAGAAATAGTACTGTTGTATTAAGCGCTGTTAACCCACGCTTGGGTAGGCCCATATAAAGTGGAAGAAGGGAGTGCCAGTAGCTTTTAAGCATATTTACAGTCCTCAACTGTTGGTTCATGCCCAGCATGTACAGGTTAATCTGGCACATGAGTAGCTTGGTATTGTGTTCCCCAGAAATGTCAGTGTGCTGCCAGAGATGTAGGGAGCTGTTAACATATAACTGATAATTTCACCTGAACATATCTAGATAATTATAGGAAAGTAGAGCTGTCAGTGTACCAATTCAGCAGTAGTGTGTCTGAGCAACTCACAAAATATGTAGCAGTAACATCTGCATCCCAGACAGTTTGTATGTCAGATACAGCTCATGTATATAAAGATCTAGCAAAACCCATTACACAATTTAAGGACAATTGGCTAGTGTAATAATAAATGTAAGGGACATATAACTGCAGTTAATAGAAATGTAGTGTAAACTAGAAGGATAAATAAGTTGTTAATGGAGCTATCTTTTTCCACCCTACTGTATGTGCATAAAAAATGCAATTCCACACCTCAATGGGTATGTCTAATCTCAAAACATTTGTTGGGACATATGTCCTATTGGTTTATAAATATCTGCATTTATTTTGATGCATGTGCCCTGTTCAAATACCACAATATTGGTGGGCTGTTGCCATCAATTAAACCTGCATGCTGTTGTAATGTCCACTGTTGTTCTATATAGGCATGTGTTATGCTTGCTGTTCAACTGTTCGAACTCTGGTGTGTTGGGTTAATGGGAATACTTCTGCATGCTGTTATAACTAATTGGGAATGCTGTTGACTGTTACTAACCCATATTTTCATTAAATCCTCCAAAACATAGAACATATGGAAAGGCCGTCCCAGCGGACCCACCTGTCCCATTTCAGCTGGCAATGGCACCTGGCACCAGCAGGTCCGGTCGGTACCCAGCCTGGGAACTCCTCCTCCATTGGCCCTGTGATACCTTTGGGTGGAAGCGCTGCAGGGGATGGGGCTTGTACCCCCTGTGCAAGCGTGGGTGGAGGAGGGCCACCTATCACCCTCCGAACGGTCCGGGCTGTGGTGCGTAGACCGATCAAGCATTCTGTCGCTGATCTTCTATGCCAGCTTGAGGCACGAGTGGCGCGACTCATGGGTGAGCCTGCCCCTCCTATGCAGCCCCCAGCGCAGCCACCCTCTGGGCTGTGAAGATGCAGTGGTGACTGCCCATAGGTGGGGATCTCAGTTCCACTGTTACCATCTGTGGGCTCATAGGCTTGCAATTTCCAAACATCCTTCCCCGTCAATGGTGTTCACCCACCACATGTGTCATACTCCACCCCTGTATGTGTCTTGTTTGTCTTGTCTGTTTACCTCCCCAACCTACCTTCCCAAATATACCTACGTCCCCTACCCCACATTCCAGTCTCACCTGAAAAAAAAAAGGGCAATTTGCTCCCAAAATAAATAAAACGCTCATACATAGCTGCCCATTTTGCACACATATCCACTGGACACATAAAATGTAATTTAATTGGCAGTACAACATACTTTGTTGTCCTCACCCCTCTCTCAGGGGTGGAAGGTTTCATATTTCCCTCCAAATTTATTACATGTGCACAGCTGTTGCTATTAAAGAAATGGGCAGCTATGGACCTTCCCTACACCCTTCCTGCACATCCCAAGCTGTTTTCCCTACTGTCTTTCCCTCTTTGTGCCCCTTTTTCACCACTTTCCTATCTCCCCATTTTATTCTCTTTCAAAGAAATGAGCGCGAGGGTTAGCGGGAGTAAGCACTTTTAAGCAGTAGTTAGCAGGATTGCGTGAGTGTGCGCATGTTTGTGCTTAGCTAAGTATTGCTAAGCATCACACAAACCCATGCAAACCCGCTTACAACTGCTTAGAAGTCCCTTAGTCACTCTGTATGTGAGGTCCCTTGTTCTGCTCAGCAGCAAAATAAAACACCTCTGTTAGTCTCAAACCCGGGACCTTGTACACACTACACTGCATGAAGTACCACTAAGCCACAGTAGATATACGACATGTTGGTGCTGAAATAAATATACCATGCATCAGAGTGACTGAATGTAAAGGAAACATAGGAATGCCATAACACACAACTTGTTCTGTGGTCTTTACCAGCAGTTGTGAAATTGCATTACATGACTGTGATAAGAGAAGCAGCCATTCTAGCAGGAAATAATGTTACAGCAGCACTTTACAACCCCCACACAGTATCATAGCAGGACAAACACTGGCATATCTGATTAGGGCAGAGGCCATACCTCCCAACTGTGCCTAATTTTCAGGGATGTTCCTGATTTTGAAACAAATTTTAGTTGTCTCCCTCTGAATCCCTCTGAAAAGTACTGACATTGGCCAGAAAGGTGGTGAATTACACTTAATGAATAATGACAATAAGTAAGAGTTAGACACTGCTTGTACTTCAGGATAGGTGTATTAATCCACATGCTTTGGTTCTCTCATAGTCTCAACTTAATGGCACTAATATTTACCTCACTTTTACCTACTTTTCCCTGAGTCGGTTCAAATATGTACCTGAGTGTTTGAGAGGCCTGGCAGAGGCAGAAACACACAGGCATATCAGCTTTTCTGCTGTTACACACTGTGCAAATAGCTTTGAAAGGAGTTCCAGAAGCATAGCCTTATGTAGGAGTACAACACTGAAATCCCAAAGGATGTAGCCATGTACTGGTAGCAACCAACTGTAACAATGCCATTGTTCCAGTGCTGAAAAGACCAGTGTGGTGCACAGACAAAGAATAACAGGCTAACCTCTGGCTGCCCTGTGGATAGGTCCACAGTTGGGAGCTACACAGACAGACCATTTGCCTTGATAAACTAACAGGTACACAGCAACCCTTTAAGTCCAGAAAGATAAAATTCACACAATAATATATAATGCTCTCTGTACTTCTGCACCCCTACCTAAATGTAGAATATACCTGTGTGTTCAGGGTCTACCAAGGATGTAGGTAGGCATACTCAGTACTGAAATTTGTCCAGTTTTCTTGAGCAGCCTGTGCTAATGTCAACACTAAAAAAGCACAAACTGTTCAGAAGTGAGTAAATTAATATTCACAGTATAGCAGTTCACAAACAATTCATGTGCCAAAGGAATACATCTCAATAACTAGTTTTGTATGGCATTAATTGTACAATTAGAAAATAAAGTACATACTCGCATGTATCTTGGGTTAGCATTTTGAGGGGTGAGTACAATTCTACCCTGACAAGTGTGTACTGAAAGCAGCAACATTCAGGTCTGAGTACAACATTTAAATCACTGGCTACACCCCTGACTTTAGATATAAGAACTATACCAACCTTCTGCCTTAAACAACAATGTCCACAGCAAACAAGCATGATCCCCATCTTGGAAAGCTGAAAGGGCCACACCTACCTGAGTTAGCAATTTATAGCATTGGGTTGCTCTGACAGTGATTACTGCAATTATCACACAGCAGGCTGCATGCAATTAGCAAATGGTGGCCACCAAATGGTGCAGAGGCCACAACATGCGCTTGTGCAAATACGTATAAAAGCAGGCTGTAATTGCTGCCAACAAACTCAATCACTCTGTTGCAGAGACTGACAGAGAGAGAGAGACAGAGAGAGAGAGAGAGACAATGAAAAGCAAAAGGAAAAAGAAAAATAAATAATACTAACTCATACAAAGGAGAGGTATGTAACAGATATGTATTTACTGGCATGTAGTAGATGTTTTTGAAGAGTACTCTACATAATGTGAACCATTCATATGTGGCAGCAGTATGTATCTATGCACAGATGTCCTGCTTAACTGCTGCCATGGGCAATTCAGTATGTACCTGTAGGCAGTGGGACATAACTGTGAAATGTGTAGCTCAGCATTAAATGTCAAACATCTGAACCATGTTATCTGTGTTCTGTACAGTAGTGGGGCCAATGGCTGTTTGGGGGATTAGCCCAAACATTTATATAAACATGGGTGCGACAGAATAATACATGCATGATAGTCATATTAAAGTGTAGCTTAGCACTGGCAACTGCTGTAACAGGCTAGTATGCTAATCTAGCATTTGGAGCTATATATACCCCCTCTAATGTTACTGTGTGTTCACATGTGACACCTGTTCATGTTGCAGCAAGGCCCAACAGTTCAGCTGTGAGGTCCAGGGACTTACAACGGTGTGGACCTTGTGTGTGTATGGCACACACATACGGAGAGATATATATGTGTCATATATATTAACATCTGTATATGTACATAGAGCAAGGGACATATTGCAACTGTTTGTGAAGGGTGGACATATATATGTTGGTGAAGGTTGTTATATGCATATTTGTATGTAGGTTTTCGTGTGTGACAAACAAGACAGCATACAGTGCTGGTGTATGACATGTGGTGGTTAACCACTGTGGGTGTTTTGTTCAGTTTGCAATGTTGCAGTCAGTGAGGCCTGCTAAAGCTACCTGGGCTGTGAACACTTTCAATGCATTTCTCACAAGACTGTGCGATATCATTACATTATTGTACACCTCACACCCTTTGTATAATTGATATTCCCACCATGAAAGGTGGACTGTATATGTGCCTATATGTATATGTACACCAATGGATGTGTACATGTATGTATATATATATATATATATATATCTATATATATATATATATATATATATATATATATATATATATATATATGTATATACACAGAGAGAGAGTCATATATACTCATACACACCCACATCTACTTGTTGCAATAGATTCTATGTAAAGTTGACTGAGTGTGATGGTCAATGTGTTGGTGAATATGTCAAAAATGTGTATTTGTGGGATAGCTTAGTGGGAAACTGTTTCTGTCATGGTATTATGGGTCCTTGCTTTGATCCCAGCAAAAGCTGTGTATGCTGTTGCTAGGCAGATAAAGCACTATGGCATACAGTCTGATGTAGTCCCTTGGTGTTAATTGGGGTGTATCATTGGAGGCTAAAGCACTACATGTATGCTTATTGATTGGTACTGATGTTGAATCCAAATCCTGTATGTACTGTAGTACTACTTGAAGCTCTGGGCCTAAACAGCAAAGTATGGTGTATGTCCACATTGTTTGGAACCACTGTTTTGTGTAGTCCCTGTAGTCATCACAGATTACATTCCTCAAGCTTAAGGTTTTGTAAGTACTGACACAAAGTACTGTATGGTACAAACGTAAAGCTTATCTGGGTTGCCATACCTTTGTGTCTTGTAATTATGTCTGATGTGTGTGCGTGTATGCCTGTAACATGTCCTCTGTCATATGTGTGTTACAACATATAACTGCGTATCTAGCAACATTTATAGTTTACTACAGCAGTATGGCACCTATATTCACAATTGTGCACATATTTTGGTCACGGGTTTGCCATCAACAAGTTGTGTGGTATAATGGTAATACTGTAACTGGACCTTACAAACATTGTGATGGATGACATATTTCTTTATGCATTGGCTTGATCTATATTTGCTGTGGCTAGGTGGTGCATTGTGTTGCATACAGTCTGCCAGGTACTCTTGTATAGACTTATATAGTGATTTTATTTTGTTGCTGTGCAGAACATGGTTTATTATATAGAGCATGCCAGGCACTTTCAACCAGTTGTGGGGTGAGCACTGATAAGTGGTAGTGAAAGTGTTTAATCTCAGTCAGCTAATAGGTTGCTATATATGGCAGTTCAGTGATATCTGTACTGTATAATGTTAAATGTGCCATATGACTTGCTCATACATATCTCTTCTTTATGTCTTACAGGGATCATGGCACACCGTAGAAATTCTAGCTACAGTAGTGCTGAAGATTAGATTCTTACCAGCTGTATGATTCAGCACTACAGCCTACTATTTACAGAACTAGCCAAGACCAGCAGGAGCGTACTGCAATGTGGCAAGATGTTGTCTGGAGTCTAAACAAGGTAGGCCTGCATAACCGGACATATGAGCAGATACGCCACCACTGCAGTGATCTACTTAGACATGTCCGTCAGCGTGCTTCTGATTTACAGAGACAACAGCTTGCAACAGGTGGTGGGGTTAACATCCATCCCCCCTCAGCAGAGTGGAGGAGCTGCTCTTGAGCCTGGTGGCACCTGCCCAACAACAACAGCAGCAGACATTTACCATAATTGAGGTTGGAACCACCCAGCAAGAACACATGGAACATGCAGGTAACATGGCATATCTGTAGACTACTTTTACCTCTATTGGTAGATCATGCATATGTGAGATGTGTACTGTGTAGTTAGAAGATGTGGAGCCTGTTGTTGTGCAATACTGATCATTTGGAACATAATCTGTAGGCGTGTGAATGTACACTGTTCTACTGTAAGATTGCAAACCCACAGTAGCAATGCCACAGTTGTCGCCACTGACAAACTGTCTCATATCTATGTAGGTCCTTCTGGTGTGACAGTAAGGCAGCGGACAGATGCTGGTGAGTGTGTTCTACATTTATTATTGCAAATAAAAAGTGCATGTCATAGTTAAGGTGTAGGCCATGTACACATGTAACACACCTACCCATAATGCATGCTGTGCATGTTTGCTGTGAGACCACGCACATCTCACTAATGTGGTTAGCTGCCTCAAACACATGCAATACACAGACCATCTCAAACAAATGTGGCTACACTGTAGTGACCATTGGATAGGCAGAGTCGATACACAACATGCACATAACATGCACAACTATGTCATACACAGAACATGTTAACATGCTACACATGAAGGATTCACAAACCCTCAGTAAAGTCACACTCCAGTATCTCACATGTCATTCACACAGCACAGATAATATACCAGAGGGGTAGAGGCCTATCATGGGGCAGTGAAACACTCTGCAACATACAACACATTCATGTTAGGGAATGCTCCTTATTGGCCTCCTTACAAACCCATGTAACAACTGGTTGTGAAATGGTGAATGTAGCCATGGTAGTGCAGTTCTGGTACAACATGATAGGTGCTGGTTTCATTTGTAGCCTTGAGTGACCACATGATGCTTCATGATGATGGCTTATGGTACTACACCCCATCCAGTTATTGTAACCACAGTACTACACATAGCTTTCATTGCTACACACCTCAATGTTGTGTATGTGCAAACATATGCACCTGTAAACAATATGCATACCAATCACCATTTGCACAACTGACACATATATGTCCTGTGATACTATTGAGGCTAGGTCATATGACACACATTGGGTATGTGTGATGTTTAAATTTGCAGTTGTGTTTTAGCATGCCATGTCATGGATGACACTGGCATGTCCACAATATGATCTACACTCACCATAACTGCTGTACATTGAGTATGTGGACCAATGGTATTCCATCAGTTATACATGCACCACTGATCTTACATCATGCATGAGCTAAAACTGTGTCCACAATTACTTGCTAAAGACACAGAGGCTCTAATCAGAATTGGATATCTATGTGACACACATATACACATCCAGCCATGGTATGTAGACCTGTGAGTGATGGTGCACAGTACATTACAGAGTTTGGAATACTTGCACAGCAATGTGGTGTCCATGTTAGCATTGCATTCCAGGGGGAGGCCAATCAGCGAACAACAAAACACATGCATCAAAGCCATGTATACTGTTAGTAAAAAGGACTGTCTACACTTGCACTGCATGCTGTTGAGCAACACATGTCCTGCATGCTGACATGTGTGATATGACTGTTTTGCTTGTGATACTGTACCCCACCATCAACTGCTATTGAGTATGTTCTGAGATTGCTGGTGGTGTGTGTGTGTGTGTGTGTGTGTGTGTGTGTGTGTGTGTGTGTGTGTGTGCCTGTCTGCTTTAGTGAGGAGTGTATTTGTGTGTGTGCATGTGTGCATGTGCATGTGCATGTGTGCAAGTGCATATGTGCAAGTGCATGTGTGTGTGCATGTGTGCATGTGCATGTGCATGTGTGCATGTGGTCTGACATCATATACATATCTTAAAGTGTGTTTCCTGTTTTCCTCTCACAGGTGCTGAGGTTGGGCTGGTTCAGTGCAGCAGGGAATCTGATGTCACCGACACAGATAGTGGTAATGAGGATAGGTGTGTTGAGGCACAGGCAGGTTTGTCAGGGTCTGTTGTTGGGCCACCAATTGACAGTACACAAGTCTCCACCCCATCCATGCACACAGTCATACTGTCTGTACATCCATCATCACCAATGCCCTTAGCAGAGGGACAGTGTACAGTTGGCACTGGCCAGGACAGTGTGGTATCTATGGCACATGCATCAGGACACAGCAGCCATAGCCAGATGTCTGGAATGGTACCACATAGGCAGATGCCCAGGGGTTCTCATCAGAGCACTGCTGATCATCATGCCCTTGGCAGACGTGCCACAACTCTTACAACCACACGCATGTTCCAGGCTGTCATGGAGGCACAGGCATGTATGGAGCGGTACACCAGACAGAGATTAAGGGCACAGAGGGCTCATAACACCTCTGTAAATGACGGTATCCATGACCTAGCAGGTGCCATATGTAATTACACTGAGGTCACTAATAGACATTATGTCCTCCACAATGTCATGTCCATATGTCAGGACAGTGCGGGACAGTTGAGACGTCGAAGTGGATGTATGCCAGCAACATCATCAGCTGGCAGTCACCGTGGATGTCCATCAAGTCATAGCCATTCCCGTAGTGCCAGTACCAGCCCCAGCAATGTTGGGAGGGCTGTCCATAGACCATACTAGAAGACCATGTGCACGTGGCTCTGGCCAATCCCAGCAGGGACCTGGATCCAGTGGACATATGTCAACCTCAGAGGATGGTACCCAGTCTGGATTAGTACCTGATACTGTCTGCAGCACCCCTGCCAGGCACAGGTCCCATATCCATGGCCAGAGATGGTAATCTGTAAAGCCTGCCAGGTATAGTCTGTAGCTGTCCCACAAATCCTCGCATATGGCAGCCACATAGTGGAACTGTGTGCATGCAGACACACACACATAAACCAGACACCTAGGGCAAACACATACCCACACACATTACATCCACATTGGCACATAACAGTACTCTTGGCCTTCACACACACACTCACACACACATGTCAATTGTATGGCTCAATGTAGGCCTCTGGCAAACCAACAACACACCCTGTGCATATAATGAAACCTGCGCCACCTCCTGTCATCTGTAACACTGATACCAATAAACAATACTCCAACAATGCGAGTCCAACAAAAGCAAAGAATCCCAAATGAATTTGAGGTTTTCTACCAGTTTTATTCTTGTACTGTCATGAACAAATTTAAAAACAAATAAAAACGGTCAGTTAAATTCTATTCTCTGTAAAGCACTTTTCGTCCGGATCATATGATCTACTACATACCTATGAACCTATGTGACAGGTACATGTCTATAGATAGATGTGCACTTCATTGTACAGTCATGTTGTACAGCAGGCACATGGACCACATACACTGTATTGCTTCCAGATACTGGTGGCTGTTATGTACAGTGGGAGAGATGTGCACCTCATGTCTTTCATACCATTGGGATGTGTGCTGGATGGGACAGTCCTGGATGGCTCCCTGTCATGGTCACCCTCTTACACACATCTCTGCCCATCCGTCTTTGGTTTATTATACTGTGTTCCCCCTACATATATATATATATATATATATATAGGTACATAGGTAGGTGATAGGCTATCTGCCTGAAGGCATATATTAGTATGGCCAGAATGTGCAACTATCACCACCAATGGAGATAGTTCCCTAGGCCTCTGTGTAGTAGAACTGATGAAGTGATCCATGGTGTGACAGTTCAGTTTCACATACACTCATCAATGCTCCTCTGTAAGAGTGTCAGTGAGGGACTCGGCTTAATGTCGGTTGGGAGCCTGTTCCAAAGCAAGGGAAGTCTGTGAGTTAGTAATGTATCCCTCCAACATGTTCTATTTAATGTTGTGATGATGATATCCCTAGAGCATGTGGTACAGTGAGCTTGGGTTTACATCAGATAGCACATGTACATCAGTTCTGCATTTGACAAGGGCCTGTCTATTGGGCAGAGATCTCCTGAGTAGACAGTATGCAACAGAGTATAGATTGAGTTAAATTCAGTCTTGTTGCATGGGGCAACTGTCTGAGGCCAGTAATCCTCTTGTTGAGGTACTTCAGTGGTCTTTCCAGCTGCTGAAGGTGCCTAGTCAGATTCATCGCAAGTGTGTTGTGGTACTCTCTGAAGGGTTTGATGACTGATGAGTAGAGGGAACCTCCTTTGACCTACATGCAAAGACCTTGGCAGTTTGTGGGAACACATAGCATGATTTTCTATCAACTTTATGAATGTGTTTCTGGAAGTAGAGATGACTATCCACATGTGTCCATAGATCCCTTATTATCACCTCCATATTTAGGGTGTTGGCATCTATGTGGTATTTGTATGACTGTAGCTTGAGGCCATAATTTTGACACCACATCTGTCTGACTGAGACCCTTTTTAAGGATGTCTCTGTTGTCCCAAACATCGATTATGACAATTTTTTTGCAGTCATCCACAAATTTTGCTAAACATAGCCCTTGTGTGTTTGACTGTATTTCTGAAAAGTATACACCAGACAGGAGGGGTCCCAGGACTGAGCCATGGGGGACAGCAGTTGTTACCAGCTTGAACAGGAGACCACATTTCTTACCTTGTGGGATCAATCTGTGCCCCAGTTCGCAATCCATCAAATGACATACATATTTATGCATAGGTTGTTGATTTTGTGGATACGACATGTGTCTGGGATGTTGGAAAAGGGCTTTTCAAGGTCTGTGTGGGACTTGTGTAGCTCATTTCATTGATGTATGTCCTGAGTGACTGCCTTGAAAACAGTCTAGCAGGTTTGGGAACCATGATCTGCCCCTGACCAAACCAAAATGGGTAGGGTTGGGTGTTTGTAGGCTCCCAATAGCTCTGTTTATGAGTTTCATCATGATGGACTCCATGGCCTTGCAGATCAGGCTTAATAGGCTTATAAGACAATAGTTCCCATGGTCTGTTGTGCACCAACACTTGTGGAGTGTGCCAAACATTGCTGTAACCCATTCAACAGTTTCATATCCTGTACAGAGGGTGGGTCTCAACAGACTGTTCAGGTGCAGGGTCTGTTTGTTTTAATGTTCACATATGACACAGCTAGGGAAACCATGTCATCCCATAGACGCCATGTTTTTAGGTTTGGAAAGAGCTGTTTAACCATTGTATATGTGATTTCTGGGTTTTCACAATCTCCAGGTATGATAATGGGCCCTTTTGTCAGCGAGAGGGGGGTAAATATGTATGAACCTGTCTGACAAGATGTTGGCAATGTCAGTCATGTACATGTATTCATTTACAGTTTGCAATGACTCAGAACATATATGAGTTTACATTGATATGTATGACGTAGTGAAAGAAAGCTTCATGGTTCTCTATGGACTCTTTGAAAATATTTTTGCCAGAACATGGATTGGATTAGGAGTGCTCATTATTTATTGATGATACTGATCTGAGATTTATTGATCTTCTTTGAATTTTCACTTTCTTTGAATAACTTAAGTACTTGTAGTACATGACATGAGTCCAATATATTATATGGGTCTGTTTTCATATAACTGTGTGCACAAAGAAGGATTGGTGAATAGTGACAAGTTTCTGGGGTAAGAATTGCAACTGCCAGATATGTGTGGCCCACTGCTGTACTCAGACATGGCTTAAGTGTGTGAGCATGCCCAGTATGACCTTTCAGTATGCTGTTGACTGACATTTGCTTCATTTATTTAAGTATGTGAGCATGCCCAGTACAACCTTTCAGTATGTTATTGACTGACATTTGCTTTGTTTATTTAAGTGTGTGAGCATGCCCAGTATGGACATATATATACTATATGTGTGTGAAAAATTAAGTTGGTTTTTACTTCAGGGCTCACCTTTGTGTTGTACATCGACAGGAAGCACACTGTGCCTGCAGGGCTTCCATGAGTCACTTTGCATAGACTTATCAACATTTCTACATACAGGGGGGGACAGCTATTAGTAGTACATTTCTACCTGGGGGGGCACACCTGATTGTTACTGTGGGTGTACATAGGATGAGGGGTTCACCTGACACATATACACATTTACTA
Source organism: Protopterus annectens (assembly GCF_019279795.1). Taxonomy (NCBI): domain Eukaryota; kingdom Metazoa; phylum Chordata; order Ceratodontiformes; family Protopteridae; genus Protopterus; species Protopterus annectens. Next base: position 400,762,425 of record NC_056725.1, read on the forward strand.
GGCCTGCACTGCTATGTTAGGTACTCCATTTCAGTCTGTACTGTTGTGTATTGTACTGGCTTGAGGCATACTACTGTACTACAGATGTTAGCTTCCAATTTCACGTATATTAGTTTGTGACTTCATAGCCTACCCAACCCACATCACACTGCCTGTCCTGCTGTTATCTGTCTGCATACGCCTGGGGGGAAGTTACTCATATGCCTCTTCAGAGGGCATGATACAGCATTTGTTTGTGTTTGTGTTTGTGTTAGTCTACAGTTGTCCTACTGTGTCTGTGCCAGTGAAATGCTGTCATGGCTTAGTGGTTCAGTACTGTGACTATCCTGAGTTCGAGACCTGTCACTGCTTTTTATTTTCCTGCTGGGTAGACCAGACTGCTTAAGGAACAGTAAAGCAGGTGTAAGCGTGTTTACCTGACTTTGCTCAACTTTGCCCAACCTTGCCCGACTTCGCCCAACATTGCCCAACATTGCTCAACGTTACCCGACGTTGTGCTAGCTGGCGCAGTGCGCAGCTCCATGCAATTGTGTCTAAATATGCTAAATAGTGGTAAAATGTGCTTAGCACTGCTTTATATTGCTTAAAATAGGGCAATCATGCCTCAGGTGGTGCTGCAGGGCTGCCTATGTCGGATGAACATAGTACACTCCCTATACATGTTTGAAAACCGGTAGTGTCAAGTTAGGCATCCCTTTTATTATATGGGCGAGTCAGAGAGAGGTGTCATTTCCAGGGTTCCTACTGAGTCAGTGTATGTGCAATGTGTTGCCTCTTTGCCAAGGCCAAGGCATACTGGGCATGCCTCCTTCTGCCTACTGAGGCAGGCTCAGGTTGTTCCTCCTCCGAGTCATGCTGTGCCTGTGCAGGCCTTGGCAATGGTGGGGGGCTGTTTGGCCCTGCCCCATGCAGTTTTTGCTGCAGCTGTTTTCGCAGGATCATATTGTGTAGCATGGCACATACCATAACAATTTGGGTACATGCAGTTGGTGAGTACTGCAAGGCTGCACCAGATGTGCCCAGGCACTGGAACTGTAACTTGAGCGTCCCAAACGCACGCTCAATAATGTGTCTTGTTTGTGCATGTGCCTCATTATGGAGTTCTTGTTCGGGTGTGTGTGCATTTCTGATGGGTGTCATCAACCACAGCTCCAGTGCGTATCCAGCATCCCCCACTAGGTGACTGTCAGGGATGTCCTCATTGGCAAATCTCTGTTACAGCTGTGTCAGATGCCAGATGTTGGAATCGTGATAGCTTCCAGGGCAGCCAGCACACACATTCATTATTATGCCCTGGGCATCGCACATGACCTGGCAGTTGATGGAGGGGAAGCCCTTGTGGTTGATGTAGACCCTACCCCGCTCACCGGGTGGTGCTTTGATGTGTATGTGCATGCAGTCTATTGCACCCACTACCTCAGGGTATTCTGCTATTTAGTGGAAAAGACACATATTGCTGGCCAATGCCTCACGGGAATTGGGGAAATATATGTGCTCACCGACATGTGCTGACATGGCATCCAGGAACTGGTGCAGTACTCTGGATGCTGATGCATGTGAAACCCCCATCATATCACCAGTTGGTCTCTGGAAGATACCTGTAGCTAGTATTCATAGGCCAACACATACCTCGGTATCCACTGGGATGGGTTCCCCTCTGTTGGTTCTGTGTGAGAGGCGTGGCCGGCACAGCTCAACAATTTGCTGCAGGAGATCTCTGTCCACTCTATAGTGCTCCACTATCTCCAGTTCATGTATTCCCTGGTACGTTACCCTGAGTCTGTACACTCTTCTCCATCTCCTCACTGTGGGTTGCTCAGCAGCATTGACAACATCACCACCCTCAGCATCTTGCACATGTTGGTTTATGATAGCAATAGCAGCCCCTAACATTTTGTCTGACTTAAGCTTTTTAAGTTTTCACTCTTTGTATACTGCAGTGTTGCAGAGTTCTTGGGAAAAAACAGGGTTGACTGCTGTTTGCAGAGTTTAAAGTGCTGGGCTGGGCTAGTCTACTGCCTGTGTAATTGGCTGATTCTGATATATTTCACCTGGCAGCTCTGCTAGTTCTCCTTGTTTAACTTCCTACTACTTCTTTTCCCTTTCTGTTTCTGCCCAGGGCAGCACTGTGCAAACAAGTGCAAACACGTGCACACTGGCACACACGCGTGCACACGCTGTGTGCACGTTTGCAAGAAATTTCAGATATATCCACGGCGTATGCCTTTGGTTTCTAGTTTTCAGCTAGGACAACTGTAGACATGCCTCTTGCAATCCTGAGCAACTCAGGACAGACACAAGCCACTGTGCTCCAATAAGCTTATAGTCTTTCAGACATACCCCCTCATGATGTCACCTATCTTCTACTCTACTAGTCCCCTACTCTTACACTTACACTCTAGGGATATGGCTTACATGATAGGGAAAATTGGGATTCACTATCCTTATCCTCATTTGCATAGGATTGCCTACTAATGCTTGGTTACATCTCTCACACTGAGCTTCCCCCCTTAGCAACCACTACTCAGTGGCCATGTTGTTTTCAGCCTGCCATTCACCTGCAAGGCAGAACAAGCTTTTTAGTGAAAATGCCCATTTTTGGCTGTTTTTCAATTTTTTTCATTTTATTAAAAGCGCCACACATTTGCGAGGTGCTGCGCTACGCTTAAACATCGGAGATCAGGGAAAAAATGGATTTTAAGGATTTACAACATTTGCAAATGCCAATGGCCTTATATGTGGCCATTGGCATGCTTCCTCAACTAGATGCATCCTTTATTTGGAGCTATCATAGCTCCGTTTAGCTATTTGCAGAACGGTACTCCGTTACCAACAGAGTACATGTCTGCAAATAACATTACTCTTACGCGGACAGATTAGTGTTTCCTGGATCGCAAATTTCCCTCATTTGCATAGCTTTCAGCAGCAAATTAGGTAATTTGCATACCATAACACTGTCCGTGCAAGAGTAGCTTTAGAAGCTCTCATGCACACCCCTGCCGGCTATTGCTGGATCGCTCGGCAGACATATTGGCTGTCTGCCATCTTACACTAATCTTAGACTCCGTGCAAGCCTTCGTAAATCTGGCCCAGAGAGTTTACGTCCTATCTTGCACATCTTTATTAGTTTAAAGTGCCATCATTATACTCATCTATTCTGCATTTTACAACAGTAATTTTCAATCAGGCAAAAAGCCGGGGTTCGAACATGCTACAAATGCAGATTAACTTTGAGTTGAACACATTTGTTTTTAATCTGAGCAACAGCTACTGGAATAGAACTATTTTTATGCCATTTTGTTTTATACATTGGGAACAAATTCCTTCTTCCAGATGAAAGAAGTTGAAATACTACATATAATTTATGTAAAACATCCTTCAAAGTTGAACCGGTTATTTTTTCCAGTCTTCTAGAATATAGAGACATAAGGTTCAATTGTTGCTCCCCATTCAACTTACTAAACCATTTCACAATCTTATTTAATGAATTCTTACTTGTCATAGACAAATATCCATACCATGCTACCAAAGAAAATGATAATATTGATTAAATGAACGCATCTTTGTGTAATTCAGACAGTTTTTTCAAACAAAACAATCTTTGATATCCTTTTCTACACAGAGCTTCAAATTTCCTCAAAATTCAACTTTGAATCTATAACTGTCCCTAGATATTTATAGGCTTATACACATTCAACCAACTGACCCTATAAAACGGTTCCATCACGTGGATGTGCATGTTAGATATGTTTAACTGAAGACAAGACTCATAGACTCATCACATCATTTAACAAAATCAGTAATAACTTGACTATGATTATCCTTGTTATGTTTAAGCTTACAAATTACAACAGCATCACCTGCATATTTCAAAGTGATCCTATTTACATGCAAACTGCTACACACATTTGTATAAATTGACAAAAGGGCTGAAAGTACACATCCTTGTGGGGCTCCACTTAAATAATACACTTCATCAAAATTTTATTTACTCTTACTTTTTGTTTTCTATTAGTCAAAAAAAAATCTGAAATACAGCCCATAAGATTATTATTTAAATCAAACTGTTCTTGCAACTCTACAATCAAAACATGTGGTTGAATCTTATTAAAGACAGAAGAAAAATCAACAAACAAAAATCTGATATGTGACCCATTATCTTCCAGATGTTTAACAAGTAAGTTAAGCAAGGTAATTGGTGCATGCATCCTCTATACCTTTACATGGCATATAGGCAAATTGCATAGGACTGAGCACATGCTCTATTTTCTTTAAATTTTCTAACTTTATCAACCTTTCAAAAGTTTTCATTACAATTGATGTAAGAGCTACAGGTCTAAAATCATTAAGATTTTTTTGGACATTTGAATTTCAGAATTGTAATTACCACGGCATCTTTCCAGACCTTAGGTACATGTTGTGCCTGTAATGATTAATTAAAGATATAATGAAATACAGAACTTAATTATTTTGCACAAATTTTAAGTACACGGCCATAAAGATTATCAGATCCACCACTTTTCATTAACTTTTTTGAAAGAAATGCCTTTTCTACATCTTTTTGTTCTATACTAGAATATTGATAATCTGTAAAGTGTTGCTTCAAATCAAATCAATTCATTTGGAAACAAATTTTGACAAAAGTAAGAAGAGTAATTCCCAGAAAATTTGATCTCATGTCACTGAAATAAACAAACAGATCAGGAGCTTAATAAAATCCACCAAAACCAAGTTTATGTCTAAAATACCTACCCAAGCCAAAGGCAATCACAATGCTTTTTTAAGATATGTTTATAATATCAAAAGCACAACATAAAAATGCACTGAGCTGATTATGAACAATGTTGTTCTGTACTGAGGTTGAGGATATAGAAAACCTAATGGGCAATAAATTTAGCTTTAACTTTATCCTTCTCAACCCTCCATCTGTGGTTCAAAATATATGTGGAACTGGCTTACCTCCAGCTATCACACATGTCCAAGTCCTACAAAATCTAAAAATATTGCAGTGATGGGTCCTGACAACATCCCTAGAAACAACTTAAATAGCACAAAGCAGGATTTAGCCACACCCCTAACAACACTGTTCAGTCTCAGCCTCCATACAGGTTTTGTACCAAACAAATGGAGAACAGCTACAATAATTCACTTGAATAAGGAAGGAAGGACCTTCCATGGACCCAAGAGATTACAGACCTATAAGGCTGACCAGCTTTATATGCAAAGCCATGGAAAGACTTTTCATGGAATTAATCAAGCAGGACACAGGAATGTCCAAACATTAGACCCATCTCAGTTTGGATTTGACAAGGCCAGATCATGGTTACTCACCCAGGTAGATTTTTTTGAAAATGTCAGCAAAGCAATGGATGAAAGCAAAATGGTACACACCTCATACCTCAACCTAGCCAAAGCTTTTGACACATTTCACCACTCAGGCATAATGGAACAGCTAAATAAACTGGGAATAAACCCATGTATCACTTGCTGGATTGCCAGCTGTCTCACAGATATGGTGTAGAATATCAAAATAGGGGAAGCTACCTCTACAAGCAGGCTGACTACCAGTGGAGTCCACCAGGGTTCTGTGCTGGGGCCTCATCTGTTTCACAACTACTTTTGTGAAATTAAAGCAATGACAAAGGACTCTGGTTGATCAAGTGTGCAGATGACTGCAAGCTAGGAGCAATCATTGACTCTCCAAATGACTTTGTCATCCTGCAGAAAGGTTTGTCTCAAATAAATAGCTGGTGACAAAATCAAGGACTGAAACTAAATGACAAAAAATGCATTATTGTATCCTTTGGGAAGTCATCTACTTCAGGGAACTACCACACAGAGATAACACCATTAAGAGTTGACCCAGCAGTTCAGGATTTGGAAACTTATGTGGAAGTGACATCACATTTGATCAACACTGTCTATTGTTGTTAGAAATGTCTTCATTATTGCACAGCTTTGAAAGGCCTTCATTATTGCACAGCTTATAGACAAAGGGATTGTGTCTAGATTTAGGGATGTAATTGTCCCCCTTTACTCAGCCCTCATTAGGCCAGTCATTGAATATAATGCCTTCTTTGGCATGTATTTGTCCAGACGCATGCAACAACTGGAATGTCCACAGAGATACCGCACGAAAAGTATACAAGGCCTAAACATCATATCCTACATGGACCAACTCTACAGCCCAGTCACTAACATTGGTATTGTACAAACTGCTAAGAGGACACCTGTGTCTGGCATACAAGTTATTTTCTGACCCATTACTGATGGATGTAGTGCACATCAGCAAAACTAATGGCATCAGAAATATTCTGTCTACAGATCTAAACCTCTTCTGTAACATCAATAGAAGTCTTTGGAATGACAAGTGTGTCTTGCAGAGAGTACTACTGTTGGGGAACAGACTACCCATCCACATAAAACAAAAAGTTCACCCTTGTCCATATTCAAGTTCAGCTTAGCTGTATGGACGTTAAACAGAAAATGTACCACAGGACTACCTCCTGTACCACTAATGGACAAAGGCAGCTTCTAAATGCTTAATCCCATGCTGGGGTCTCCTCAAATTATTTACAGTATGATCCCAGTTATTTTCATCAGGGTAATATATAATTATTGACCATGGGTGGGTAAGGCCAAGCTATAACCAAATGAGATTGGTTATTCTGAGCACAAAAAGGGAAATTGGCTAGGCTTAAAATGTCTACAAGGTCAGTTTGCCTAGTACTTATCTACAAAACTATAAATGATTAAGGCTGTTAGTGAGGCATATCCTCTTACCTCTCAAGTCTCCAGATTTTCATAAAAGTTTCAGATGTTTGCCCTATATTTTTGGTCTGCTCCTCATAAAATGTGTGATTTTCTGACAAATCATTGAGGATTGAAGTCACTAAATAATACTAAATAAAACCAGACTTTTGAGTTTCAGACTTTATATCCTTCAGAAAATACATAATAATCCAAATACTTTTATTCTAGCCATTTTCTAAGTTTATAGGAGCAATATTTAACATCTGTCCACATTTTGGGCCTTTGTTCCTCCATCATGTCTGGCTTTGTCCATATTTCTTGCACTGAGATGTTGAGAGGCCTGCTTATCATGCAGATTTGTTTTTGATTCCTTCAGACTCCATTGCCTTCTGTGCAACTTTGAACAATTCACTGAATGAGATAGTTTTTTTGAGTCTGCCATGAGAATGTGCCTCAACTCAATGTAAAAAGCTTTTTACCAAAATAAATAAATAAACAAACAAATAATAAGAAACATAAACCCATAAATCATTTGAAATGCTTAATAGGAATGACTACAATATTAAAAGGTGTTGACATTTGTAAACTCATACAAGAAAACATTTGATGACTAGCAATGTTTAATTATAAACGTATTTGTCATTCCACAAAGAGTTGTCATGCTTCCCTCATTTATTACATTCCATCTTAAAATGGATTACAAAATAACACAAGGATCTTAAACTCTACTTACTGTTGATTCTTTTAAGAGTTCTTAAAACAATATGATGCTCTCTCTCTTTTTATAGCACATTGGAATTGCTAAACATTGACTGACTCTCATTTCACATTATATTAAACCATTTTCACCCAGTCCAAACTTTATTGCCTCAGCTTTGTTTCCTCTATAACATTTACTAAACTTACAGGTTACATAGCAAAGTCCTCTTCTGAGCCTATAGCCTGTTACTAAACTTGTCAGTATGTAGCTGATTGTCTGTATGCTGAAATGTTATATCACAGCTTGATATTAATGTCTCTGATATGAACAGCAAAAATATCTATTAATAGCACCCCCAAACTAGTTTCATTTTATGTGGTCAATGACTATTTGATAGACTTACATTTCCATAATTCCCTCTACCTGATGTTACATTTTCCTGCCTGTATTTCCTATTGGAAATATGACTTTAAGATTTCAGCATAAATGGTTACTGTGTTACCCTTGCAAGATATATCTCTTTCTTCTCAATGTTGTGATCATAGGTTCATATGTAGGTACTAGGCTATCTGCCCAAGGGCATTTATCAGCCCAGCCAGAGTGTGCTGGCTTTCGCCGCTCCATTGATTAATTAACTGATCCTCTGTCAAGCAAAGCCAATGAAGTGATCCCAGGGGTGTATTTTCTGTTACCCATCCACTCGTCAAGGTTTCTCTTGAAGAGTGTTAGTAAAAGCCTCTGCCTGATGTAATTTGGAATTTTGTTCCAAGCATGGGGAGTCTCTATGACAGGAATCTATCCCTCCAGCATGTTCTATTGATTGTTGTGATGAGGTTTAGCTCACTAGAGTGGTGACTCGCAGTGACGTGGATTTTTTTAGGTGGAGCACGTCCATCAATTCTGAGTTGGACATGGCTTCATAAGTCAGGCAGAGATCACCTCTGTGTAAGCGATATGCCACTGAGTACAGCAAGAGTTTTTTCAGTCGGGCTGTATAGGATATATGTTTGAGGCCAGTAATCCTCTTGGTGAGGTACTTTTGTGGTCTTTCCAGCTGTTGGAAGTGTCTTGTGAGGTACATCCCAAATGGGGCATTGTACTCTATGATGGGTCTAATGAGTGATGAGTAGAGGGGCACTTGAACCTCTTTATTTCTAGATGCGAACCCTTTAGTAATTAGATGGGCCACATAGAAGGATTTCCTAACTACTTTGGCAATATGATTGTCAAAGGAGAGATTACTATCTACCTGGGTCCCCAGATCTCTTATTACCTCTTCTGTATTAAGGAGGCTGCCACCAATGTGGTAATTCGTGGGTGTTTTGCTTTTCCCAAATGGGATGACTATGCATTTTTTGGCATTTAGCTTGAGGCCATGACTTTGATACCAGGTGTCCATCTCAATAAGGCCCTTTTGGAGGATGCCCGTGTCAGCCAGAGAGTCAATTATGGCTCCCAGTTTGCAGTCATCGGCAAACTTGGTTAGCCATAGTCCTCGTGTGTTTGCCTATACTTCTCAGAAGTATATGCTGAACAGTAGGGTTCCCAGGACCAAGCCTTGTGAGACACCACTTGTGACTGGTTTAGAGTTGGACCTGGAGCCCGCTATTCTTACCGTGTGAGTTCTGTCTGTAAGCCAGTTGGTAACCCATCTCGTGACGTAGGGGTTTATGTTCAGGCTGGTGAGTGTTTCTGTAATACCTGAGTGGGGAATGGTGTTGAAAGCCTTGGAGAGGTCAACGTAGGCTGTGTGAACCACCTTTCCCTCGTCTATGGCCTTGGTGACTGTCTCGAAGAAGTCAACCAGGTTTAGTAGGCATGATCTGCCCTTAACAAAGCCGAACTGGATCAGGTCAAGTGTTTGGAGGCTCCCAATGTCTTTGTTAATGAGTTCCATGATGATGTGCTCCATAGCCTTGCAGACCAGGCTAGTCAGGTTTATGGGGTGATAGTTACCAGGGTCAGTTGTGGCCCCTCCATTGTTGAGAGGAATAACCATTGCTGTGCGCCATTTTATGGGTATGTAGCCCGTGGAGAGGCTGAGGTAGAACAGCGTGTTTAGGTGGGGGGTTAGTTCATTCTGTAGTTCGTGCAAGATGCAGCCTGGGACACCATCTGGTCCCATTGATGCTGTGTTTTTGGCTTTTGAAAGGGCTGTTTTCACCTTTGTGTCTGTGATTTTTGGGATACTACACTTTTTCGGTATTGTTGTGGGCCCTTTTGGAGGTGAGAGGGGGGTGAAGTTTGCACTGAATCTATCTGCCAGGATGTTGGCAATATCAGTAGGTTCAGTATATTTTGTGCTATTTTGCACTAATTCAGTGCATGTCTGTGAGTTGCCACTTAGATTCTTAACATAGCTAAAGAAAGCTTTGTGGTTATTTTTTGAATCTTTGGCTATTTTTCTTTCAAAGTTAGCCTTGGATGATTTCATGAGGGGCCTTAGTTTTTTACTGATACTTATCAGGGATGTCTTTCCTTCATGGGATTTGCTTTTTTTCTGAACTAGTTTCCTCCATCTATTTTACAGCCTGCTTATTGCAGGGGTCCATGAGACTGGTTTCCTTCTCTTAGAGGAGTGAGTCTTGGTTTTGCTAGGGATGGCACGATCCATGCATCCTTGTAAATGCTCATAGAGTGCATTTGTAAAGGTTTCTGCATCTTGGGCAGTGTTATCCTTTAGCGTGGGGGCTACGAAACTTACCACCTCTATCTTAAGTAAGGTGAAGTTTGCTTTAGAAAAGTTTTTTTACTGTGGTTTCCTTAGTTGTTGTTGGTGGTGGTGGTGGGGTGTGGACATCCAGAGTGATTAGTTTATGGTCTGATCTAACCAGTAACGGGTTGACCTCCAGTGTGGAACACCTGCTGCCCATGTTGGTGATGACCAGGTCCAATATGTTTTCACCTCTGGTAGGGGAGTTTACCAGCTGATCCAGGGCATTTGAGTTGATGAGTTCCAGGAAGCGCTGGGCCTGGGAATTTGTACTTGAGTGGTTTCCCCAGTGAATGGTAGGGTAATTGAAATTGCCCAATATCACGGTGTTCAGTAGGACCTTCATGTTTTTCAGTGTCTCCAGAAAGGTGGAGTGGTGGTCCTGGGTCATGGAGGGTGATCTGTAGCAGGCCGCAATTTGCATTGCAGATTTGCCCAATGTTAGTTGCACATGGATGATCTCAGAGGTATCATGCTGCGCCATTAACCTGGAGGTGTAGGTATCCTTGATGAATATGAATACACCCCCTCCTTTTGTGTTTCTGTCTGTGTTCTGTGGCCGAAATGTGTTGTATGAGTTGTAGCCCGGTAGTACTGCGATGCTCTCTGGATTCTTGAACCAGGCTTCAGTTACTGCATAGATGTCGACATTCTCCATACTGAGGAGTGCTTTGAGCGTGTGCATTTTGAGACTGAAACGTCTGGCACTGAGTAGCATAACCCTCAGCTTTTTGTTAATTGTGCTGTTTACGGAGGTGGGTTTGACTTTTGAACCTTACCTAAAAAAGGCAGTATGGGGGCAGCAAGAGCCTTGGCCAGTTTTTGAAAGCCTAGGGGGTGACAGGTGCAAGCCATTGCTTGCGAAGCAATGTGGCTTGTCGAGCATGTCGTCCTAGGCTGACAGACACTGGATCCCCTTTGAATGACACCAGAAGCTTAGCCAATTGTTGAAATTGATCATTTTTTCTTTATACTGAAGTATCATTCTTGGTGAGGGCAGAATGCTACTCAGGATCAGGGTCATACCAGCCTGGGCTGCATGATCAGAGAGCTCTTCCATGTTTCTTTTCATGTAGTTCAGGGAGGTACGTCTTAGGTCATTCACACCAGCATGAACATTGACAGAGTCATATTTGCACTTGTTCTGGAGTGACCTGAGTGCTTGTGTTATGTGGTGGATTCTGGCTCCCGACAGGCAGCCTACAGTAACCTTCTGCTTGTCTAGCCTAGTGAGTGGGACCACAGTGTGCCTGACTATAGCGTCACCTATTACTAGTTTAATAGGCATGTTATTTCGCCTTAAGGCTTGTGATTGTGCGGCACACTGATTTTGTGTTTTATGTGTTGTCTGGTTTGTGACGGGAAGTGCAGGTTGTTTGTGTGTCTGATTTGGAGGTCTCTGATGCCTTTGCCGGTTTTTATTTAAAGCCTCTGAGTATGATTTTGTGTATTTATGTGTATTTTTTGCCAGTGCTGTTTTAGTAGGTCTGTGTGTGGCTTGAGTTGCGGTGCAAGTGTTAACCTTCTCCTCTTGACTGTCTATTCCAGTCTTGGGTGGAGACAGCTTAGCTTCCAGTTTGGCTGTATAATTGTATCTCTCGCATATGTTAGTGTTTTGTGGTAGGAGGAGAGGGTTGTCTGTGTACATGAGGCAGTTATAACATTGCCTCAGGATACCGAGATTCACCAGCTGGACTGGAGAGTGCACCTGAAGTTGCCCTTTGGTCATGCCTGAATACTAGGGTGAGCTGATTAGTCGCTTGGTTGGTGAGGGGTGAATAAAGAGCCTTGCCCTGCTGGGCAATCCATGTCAGGGTATATTAGTGCTTGCAATTAGGATCATGGAGTTAGTTTATTTAGGTAAAAGTCATGTGGTGGGAAGTCTACCCTTTAGTGGTACAAATGACTTTCGTGTCTAAAGAAAGAAAGAAAGAAAGAAAGGGAAAAAAATGATAACCATACAGTTAGTGTAGTTACTGCAGTTAGTTGCTTAAAATAGGTCATTCCTGGTCCTTTGGAATTGAAGAGTTCACATTTGATAGGCTGGATGTGGACATCTTGTTGTGGGCTCCTGTTAATTTATCTGAAATATATGGATGTTAACAGCATCTGTTTTTTGGTAAAGTGCCCAAGAACCACACATAGGATGCCAATAAAGACTGTAGAGGAATACATAATATCCATATTAAAGCTTTCCAAGAAGAAGTGATTTTCAGAATGATAATGATAGCCTTGAACATATAGGAAACAATAATATTCTGATAGATTGCATTGTGCAGATGTGTGCTATCCCCAAGTAGACAGCACTTGCCAACACAGGAGTAATTAACATCTTCAAATCTTGACATCTTACATCTTGACATATGTGACTGAAGATTTTTTAAAACTATCATGTTAATGACTGCTTCCTATAGAAGAATGAACATGTAAGAATGTCTAGAATGTGAAGGCATGACTGTGTGTGTGTGTGTGTGTGTGTGTGTGTGTGTGTGTGTGTGTGTGTGTGTGTGTGTGTGTGTCTGCGTGCATGTGTCTGTGTGTGTGTGAAATGTGTGTGTGTGTGTGTGTGTGTGTGTGTGTGTGTGTGTGTGTGTGTGTGCGTGTACGTGTGTGCATGTGCGCGTGTGCGTGTGTGTGTGTAATGTATATGTTTGTGTGTGTGTGTGTGTGTGTGTGTGTGTGTGTGTGTGTGTGTGTGTGTGTGTGTGTGTGTGTGTGTGTGTATTACTGTTTGCTACTATCTGTATGTGAAGGTATGTGTTGCAGCTACCTACACTGCTTCCTAACACGTGTATTAGATGCTGTAATTTATTGTGCCTGGTTAAACTGTTCACAGTCATATAAATTCTCTTATAGCTAAATGTGCGTCTATAAATATAAAATGATCAGAAATACAGACTGTGGAAGAATACACAATATCCATATCAGAACTCTGCACTAGGAAATGTCTCCAGGAGGAAAGGATTTACATAATGATAATGTGGACGATTATGAACAACTTAATAGCAGAGAACAACTGAGCTTACTTATGTAGAGCAAGTTGCACCTCATGCAATTTTTTATCTGTGAATATGAATGAAAGTATCAACCATTTTCTGGAATCAGTTACAAAGGAAACATGTTGCATTTGTTGTTCTGGAGAACCTGTTCCTATGTTTAGTTGCATGGAAATATTGTCATGATTAAAACTTAAAATATAATTACAGGTCTCTGAAAATTTGGTATTCTTCATAATGTTTTTCCCTAGTAATTTTTATACTGTAGGGGAAAAGGTATTTTAGTAATATAAATGTCTTTCAGGTACACTTGGCACCTTCCACTATGTTGTGTTTGTTGGAACTTTAAGTACCGGAATTCTACTGATAACTTTCACATGGATATATATACTAAAGAATCTCACCCAGAAGCAAAAAGGTAAGGAGCTTCTTTTACTACCTGTCTGTAAATCAGTCCAATGTTTACTTTCTATCCAGAGTTATTACTTTTATGAATAATCTAGTTAAAGCTCTGTTTTTCTAAAGAAAAACCACAACATGTTGAAGTATTATTGCTAAAAGTTTGGAAAACATAAATAGACTGATAAACATTATGATTTATTTTTACTGAATGATTGCTATATATATTAAAATAAGCAACTCTTTACCAGTTTTGCTCAGGGGATTAGCTGTATCTAAAAAAACATCACTACCAGCAAGTCTGAGAGATGCTCGTCTAATTTATACATCCATCTATCTCTTTCTGGGTGATTAACACATTTGCTATTCATGCTTAGACCATATTATATACTGCTTCTGAAAAAAAACTTAAATGGCCTATTTGATTTGATTAAATGGAAAAAAATAGTAGTGATAAACTACAATTACTACTAACTGATGTACATCAAACATTTGAAAAAGATCAAACTTGTTGGAAGTGGGACTGAGTTCATAAACAAAAATCTTAAAAAAAAATCAAGTTTTGGACAGAAAGTAGCCCAACAGTATCAATAAGCAGACATTTGTTTATAAAAGTATAATAAATAAATAAAAGCAGAAACATACAAGGCCATGAACAGTTAATGTCACAGTATCAGTTACAAGGCTTCCAACTCAGTATAGTGCTAAGACATTTTCAGTAGAGAGACATGAGCTAGTGACATACGTGTAGAACATTTCTGTACAACATTATGTGCTAAAACATCCACCAAATGAAAAACAACTATCACAATATAGAGTTAGTATAGGAAAAATATTCATTCTGTGTTTCAAAGTGTATAATAGTAATAATGATCACCTAAACATGGGTGACGCAAAACTTAACTACTCCTAGTGAGAGTATATGCTGGTCATAGGTAAGTTCTGCATCACCTGCAGTCATCCTGTAATTACTAGTATAATCGGTCATATGTAAAAAGATGCATTTGAAATACAACAGTTTACACATATTACTAAGGAAAGAGATTGTGCTTCTAATCTTTTATAGACAGAAACCAAAACTTTACTTAAAATAAATGAGATTTCATAAAAATATTGCGCTGTCACATCAGCATGAAAAGCAAAAAAAAAAAAAAATGGCAGAAATGTTAATTATACAATTCTGATTTAGTCAACACAAACATACACAGAGAATTATATAACTGTGTGTGCTATGTAGATTTAAAACCTAAGTATTGTGTAGAATCAAAAGTTTCTGACAACCCATAAAGTAAAAGCACAAGTGAAATTTATGTGTTGCTGACAGGGAAACAGAGGTATGGGGGAATGACATACTGCATAGCATTGCAGCTGCTATGACAAATGCGTATATGTGTCTCAAATGCTTTGGATGAGCTACCAGATTCCACATGCGCGCACACACATACACATACACGCACATAGCTTTCTTTCTTTATTCCTTATAGTAATTGTGAAGAAATTAGACACTGTTGTTTGAGTTTTTGTACATAATTTCAGATAAACCTGCGTATTATAAGCCAGCATGATTAGCTATGATATTGTAAATAGGCTTTTACATATTGATTTATAATCTGCTTGTACAGAATGTTTTAAAGAGATGAACAGTGTTTTTCTACATTTCTAACTGCGCATGTTTTTGATGAAACGATTCTAAAGGCAAACTGTTTCAGATTCAGCTGACCTGCAGATGATGTCATTGAAATGTTGACAGTTGCTATGTGTTACTGTCAGAAGCTGAAAGACAGGAAGGAACTTAGAAATCAGTTGGTTGATTTTCAAATTATGAAATAAGAATTTGAACTAGAACAGTTGTGATAGTTAGGCCAGTCTATAAAAGAGCCTGCTGAAGACAGTTATCAGTTAGATGAGTTCATTTGTGAGTTGTTCACAGATGTATTGTGTAATAGAGACCAAAAAGGACTCACCACGAATTGTACGCCTGCCTTTGCTCTGTTGTAATAATTTAGTTGAGATCAGGGACAGTGTTCTGTAGTCAGATAGGAAAATTATAACTAATCAGTGAGATCAGTTTTTTTAAATGTTGGATTTCTATCCTTCAGTATTAATTTCCTTTTCCTCGTGAGTGAGCTCTGTTTATTTGAAATTACTGTTTTATATTTGTAATCATTTTGCTCAATATTAAATATTTTTATTAACTTACATTGTGGCTGGTCAATCATTGTTTTTCTTTAGTGATTTGAGAGTGTTTATACTTGCTTTGATAATTCCCAGGGCCATTAAAAGCCTGGCTGCTTAGGTCATTTGCTACTATTTGTTTTAATATTTAATTTTCATAATAGAACACCCCTTTAAAATGGCACGAAGACACTCTGATTGGTGGCAGCATTGCCGTATTATTTTGTGGTAGGGACACAGCTGGAAATCTGTGTCAGGCTTTCCCAGAAGTATCTGGATGTGTGAGATTTAAGTTAAGTGTGAGTGCATCAGAGGTCTTGAATTGGGACACATTGCTCTGAAGTGTTTAATAAGGAGTAGCATTAGGAGTGGACAGAAGTATACAGTCCAGACCCAGGCTATAGAGCATATTCCTGTTGTGCTCTTAGGGGAAAATTGTGAAATATTACTCCTGTTTAAGTGACAAGTCTCACACTGGAGTCAGTAGTGAGGATTGAGGCTCCTTAGTTACTGACCCCAGATAGTAAGGGACATCACATTATTTGGTGGCAGTTCAATGGCTTATTATTTGGATGCCACATTATTTGGTGGCAGTTGTGTGGGATTTTGAATTGGACTTCAGTAGCCTGTGGGTAGTTTTCACTAGTGTGTGCACTCTCAACAGCCACAAAGTAAACATACAGAATCTCAGTTCACCACAGTTTTATTTATTTGTAGTTAGTCAGGGACAGCAGGCAAAGATGTCAGCAGAAGAATATAGTAAGCTGACAAAGAACCAGTTGGCCAAGGAGTGTGAAACCAGAGGTCTGGTGCATGCCAACCTGACTAAGGAAGCAATGATCTCAGCATTAGTTGCAGCCTCAGCTCAGACCAGCCATTCAGAGGATATCTAGTTTGGTATTGAAGATGTGCAGTCTGTCGAGACAGGGCAGTTCACATTTTGTTCAGAGGACCTGAGAGTCCATCTAGAATTAAGGAGACTGGAAGCCAAGGAGAGACTGCAATGTCTGGAGATTGAAGAGAGACTGCGCTCGGAAGTCCAATGATGTGAGGCTGAGGAAAGGAAGAAGCAGCATCAATATGAACTGGAGGGCAAATATTTAGAAGCCGAGGAAAAAAAAAGAGATAGCACTGGTATGAAGTGGAACTTTATTTTATACCTTTCAAGAGGGTCATGGAGGTTATGGGGAATGGAATTACTGGACCCCAGAAGCTATAAAGGCCAGTAATCTTTTTCCTCAATACAGGGATGTGGATGACTTTGATAGTTTTATTCAAACATTTGAGAGGGCATGTTGACAGTATGATTTTGACTGTGAACTCTGGGTTCAACTCCTGACTCCCTTACCCCATCGTAAAGCTGTTCAGGCCATGTCAAAACTGTCTGATGTAGATTGTTTGAATTATGTTAAAGTTAAGAACTGTCTTCTAGACTGTTTTAAACTAACATCTGAAGCTCATAGAAAAAAGTTTCATGAACACAGATGCAAGGCAGGTAAAAGTGTACATGATTATATTGGTGATTTAAGTACTTACTTTTACAGATTGGTGAGTGGGTAGCAGGTCACCACTTTTGTGGGACTGGAAGATCTTTTAGTGGGAGAACAAGCCTTAAGTACTTTGCCTGATGACATGAGAATCTGGTAGCAGACAGAGAGTGTAACTCTGCAGAGGAGTTGTGGATAACCTGGGATCTTTACTTAACAAGCAGATCCCCAATGCATAAGAAGGGGATACCCAGTGCTGTACATGGACATAAGGGAACCCATGGGGGAAGTCTAAACCCCTCCAACAGAGTACACAAGTAACAGGGGAAACTACTAGTTCAAGTACATGGTTAGGGATTAGATGTTTCAAATATAAAAAGAGAGGCTGCATAGCAGTCAAATGTCCATTGAGACAAAGTGAGAAACAAAAGGTGAGGGAGCCAGCAAGTTGGGATGACAAACTGCCAGTGGTAAGTTGTTTGGAAACAAAAGGGGTGCCATTCTATCACCAAAATTTATATCCTATCTTATTAGATGGTAAACAGGTTACTGCTAAGAGAGACACGGCTTTTGATATAGCTATTGTGAGGCCTGCTGTGGTTAGAGACGAACAGTACTTGCTTGGGCGGTCCACTCCAGTCAGAGCTTTGGGAAGGACTCCATTCTAAATACCTTTGGCTAGGGTTCATCTTGACTGGGAGGGTGGAAGAGGAAGCAAGTGGGTAGGAGTGCTTGAGGATATTCCTGAAGGATGTACTGACAGGGAATGACTTTGATGATGCAGTACCTTTTGCTCATGTAGTGACATGCAGTCAGGCTTGGAGACAGGCATGTAAGTCCAGTAGCTTGAGGGAGACACAGACAGATGTCATACCTGAAGCTGGTACTTGTGTGATGGCTGTTTCAGAGAAGGTGGTATTCTATAGCAATAAGTCTGAAAGTGAGCCACAGCTTCTGTGAGGAATTGATGTTCCCTGGGACACGGTGACTGCAAGGATGGAGGGGAGTGATGGTACACAGACTGACCATGAAGCACAACTGTAGGAAATGGCTAAGCTTCCTGTGGGAGGGGAGCTTGTGTGTGAGAATATTCCTGCAGATGGCCTTATAGGGAATGACTTTGATGATGCAGTGACTTGTGTGCATGCAGTGACACATAGTCAGGCTTGGAGACAGGCATGTAGGTCCAGTAACCTGCAAGAGACCCAGACAGATCTCATACATGAAGGTGGGATGGGTGTAGTGGCTGTTTCTGAGAAGGAGTTATTCTGTAGCAGTACATCTGGAAGTGAGCCACAACACTGGTAGGTATTGATGTTCCTTTGGACACAGTGACGACTGCAAGGATGGAGAGGAATAATAGTACTTAGAGTGACAATGAGATACAGCTGTTGGAAGTTATTATGCTTCCTGTGGAATTGGAGCTTTGAAGGGTCACAAATGTGGAGTCGATATAGACTCAATTTACAGACCCTACATTACAAAGCTTGAAGGAGATGGCTGAGGAAACACCTGAGGCTCAGTAAAGATGGGAGTCTGTATACTGTTACAGAGGTTTGTTGTATAAAGGGTGGACTCCTGAAGGTGGTCTGGAAGGTAAGGTAGCATGGCAATTGGTAGTGCCTAGAGGCTACCATCTGTTACTTCTAGCTACAGTCCCTAATATTCCTTGTGCAGGTAATATTGAGGCAGAGGAGGAAAGTTTGCTGTATAAAAAGTGGACTCCTAAGGGTGAGGTAGTACAGCAGTTGATAGTGCCTAGAGCCTATTGTCTGTCACTTCTAGCTATTGTCCCTAATATTTCTTTTGCATGTGATATTGATGAAGAAAAGATTGCAAGTGCTTTGCTAGAAATTTTCAGCAGTGTAGTTTTTGCAATGGAGATACTGACTGACTAAAGTGCCAACTTCATGTCAGACCTGCTGACTTGTTTGAGGAAGCATTGTGGGGTGAAACATGTAAAAATCACCTCCTACCATCCCCAGCCTAATGGTCTTTTGGAGAGATTAAACTCTACATTAAAGACTATACTATGGGCATTTGCAGACCAGTATAAAAGGTCAAAGTTAACCATTAAAACCAGTAAGTTCCAGGTGGGCATGGCAGATGTCACTTATTTAGGACACAGAGTGGGGAGTGGTAAGATTACTCTAGAACCTGTCAAAATGGAAGCTATTCAATCGTGGCCAGTTCCTGTTACTAAAAAGCAAGTGAGAGCATTTTAAGGGACAGCAGGGTACTATAGAAAATGTGTGCCTAATTATAGTACAATGGCTGCACCCCTTATTGACTCGACTATGAAAAATAAACTGGATAAGGCAGTGTGTATCACACACTGCAAACAGGCACTCCAAAAACTTAAGGAAATTTTGGGATGACCCCCTGTGTTGGAAAGCCCAGATTATAGTAAAGAATATGTTGTGCAAGTGGATGCTTCAGACTGTAGGGTGGGGGCTGTGCTCAGCCAAGTTTCCTCAGAAGGAGAAAAATGCTGCAATGTGGCTAATAATGCCAATGCAAATGGATTGCCAAGTGAGGAGTGGTTTGATATTCCGAGACAGACCTATTTTTCTCAAGCATCATTTTTCAAAGGTCACTTGAAAATTGTGCTTGAGTCATGGGGAGAAATGTGAAGAAATTAGACACTGCTATTTGTGCTACCATGTAAGGCTGAGTTTTTGTACATAATTTCAGATTAACCTGTGTATTATATACCAGCATGACTAGTTATGTTCTTACACGTTGATTTATAATCAGTTTTTTACAGAATGTTTTAAAGAACTGAACAGTGTTCTTTTACATTTCTAAATGCACGTTTGTGATGAAAGATTCTAAAAGCAAACTGTCTCAGATTCAGTTGATCTGCAGATGATGCATCGGAATATTGACAGTTGCTATGTGTCAATATCAGAAGCTGAAAGACAGGAAGGAACTTTTAGGAAACAGCTGTTAGTTGATTTTCAACTTATGAAATGAAAATTAGAACTAAAACAGTTGTGACAGTTAGACTAGTGTTTAAAAGAGCCTGCTGAAGATAGTTAACAGTTAGTTGAGTTCAGTTGTGAGTTGTTCACAGATGCACTGTGCAGTGGATGCCAAAACAACTCACCAAGAACTGTAAGCCTGCCTTTGCTCTGTGGTAGTAATTTAGTTTAGATCAAGGACAGTGTTCTTTAGTCAGATTGGAAAATTATAACTAATCAGTTAGATCAGTTAGAGTTTTCTAAATGTTGGATTTCTATCCTTCAGTATTGATTTCATTTTCCTGGTGATTGAGCTCTGTTTGTTTATTGGAAATTACTGTTTTATATTTTTAATCATTTTGCTCAATATTAAATATGTTTATTAACTTACTGTTATATTTTTATTAACTTGTGGCTGGTCAATCATTGTTTTTCTTTAGTGATTTGAGAGTACTTATACTTGCTTTCATAATTCTCAGGGCCATTCCAAAAGCCTGGCTACTTATGTCATTTGCTACTATTTGTTTTAATTTTCATAATTTAACACCCCTTTAAAAGGGCATGAAGACACTCTGATTGGTGGCAGCATTACCATATTATTTTGGGGAAGGGACATAGCCGGAAATCTTTGTTAGGCTTTCCCAGATGTGTTTGGATATATGAGACAAAGTTTGAGTGTATCAGAGGTCTTAAACTGGGATACATTGCTCTGACGTGTGTGATACAGAGTTATATTAAGGGTGGACAGAAGTATGTAGTCCATTCCCAAACTAAATAGCATGTTTCTGTTGTGCTCTTAGGGGAAATTGTGAAATATTATTCCTGTTAAATGACAGTCTCACATTGGAGTCAGTAGTGAAAATTGAAGCTCCTTACTTATTGATCCAGGATAGTACAGGATGTCACATTATTTGGTGGCATTCAGTAAGATATTATCTGAATGTCACATGAATATGGGTAATTCATTTGTCTGCTTTACTAGTAACTTCAGCATAAAGTTGTGATATTCCTAACGGCTTTTGTATGTTACCTTTTCTCCAGCTTGTGATGTTAGCTTTTTGAAGTTTTACTCATAGTAGTACTTGTGTCTCAGCTGAGTTTTCTTCTACCATTTCTTTTACACCATGTTGATATTCAGTAATAAATAGTGTAGCTTAAGTGTGAAGTGTGTGCATGTTTTGGGGGAGTGGAGGTATGTGGACTGCCCAGCAACATGGGGGCAAAATAATCTCACAGCTTCTAGAGGAATGGATTATTTTGAGAGGGAAAAAGTGGAATCTTATTAAAAATCTTCAACGTCATTGTAAAGGAAACTGATCCAGTTTTACTAGAATAACTTAAAGAAGCTTCATTTGAAATAAAAGTTCAAATGAGGTTTCTTTCATCTTTTCTAGTAAAACTAGATCAGTTTCTTTTACTATTATGTCTTTGACATTTCCTAATACCTCTAAGACACTTTTTTTCCATTTGAAATAAAAGTAGCAGAAGACACAGTTGGCATAATGGCGAAGGTTTATTTCTTGAATGCACAAGGTACAAGGTACAAGATTTGTTCCTGACCTCCAGCCAATGACTGTGTGGAGTTGGCTTGTTTTCCCTGTGTCTTTGTGGTGTTCCTCATACCTCCCAAAAACATGTTGGGTGCTTCCACCTCAAACTCACCCAAGACTGGAGTTATGGGCAGCAGCACAGCCTCTAGATGGGAATTATTGAGGAAAGACTTGTATAAACCAACCACTTTGGCCATTAACTATGGTGTGCTGTATCCTCTAGATAGCAGATCATGGATCACAGATTGCACTCCATTCAGGGCTAGACACTTGACAGTATAAAACTTAGCTGTAGGTGACCTAGTCAGGTTGACTAATGTTGCCAAAACTAAGCATGGGTATTTTCTGGTGATAAGTAGGATGAGAACCCAACCAACACCAGGGACCCATGCCAAAAGTAGTAGGGGGCCATTAGTGAATATGTGCCATCATAAAGACCAGCAGCCCTGGGTCAAGATGCTACTGGCCAGCTGGTGTTCACTTGTCCGGCTTGGGTTACCTTGGATAGCTCTATTGAGTTAAAGCTGGGCATAAAACCAATCAAAGGATTGCTACACTCAATATAAGTTCAGTGACAGACAGCTTAGAACTGGATAACACGATGGTAAGGAGGAGGCTGGACACCCTTTCTGTCCAGGAGACAAGACAGAAGGCAGTTCAGCAAAGCCACTTGGCTTGGGATTAAGAGTCTACTACACAGTGGGATGACAGACTACAAAAGATGTAGGAATTCTGGTGATAGAGTGGCATCAGCAGACAGTGAGGAGTGTCATCAGAATTAGTGACAGACTCATGGCAATCAGAGTCCAGTGTAAGGATAGGGCACTATTCATAATTTCATCCTATAACTTGCATCTGGTTTGTGATGGTGAGGAAAATGTGCATTCAGGCAGCAGTATCAGGATATACTAGAGAAAGCAAGATAACATGTGTGAGTGCTGATATTGGGGTACCTAAATCACATATCAGGGCAGTCAGAACAAGATATTAGGACTGCTTGGATCCACATGGGTAGGGCAACAGGAATAAAGAAGGAGGGACCATTCTAGACTGCTGTCTGGCAAATAGCTTGATTGTGGGCAACACATGGTTCAGCAGGAGAGACAGTCACAAGATCACATATAAGAGTGGCCAACATGCAACTCTTCCAAGTAAGGAAATAGCATAGGGGAAGAATCAGAGATTGCTAAGTCATCCTCAGTGAAACAGTCTGCCCATAGCATAAACCACTGGTTGCCACAGTAAGCTGCAAATAGTAGTCAGAGAGGGGATCCAACATCAACAGACACTAAGCTAAAGACCTGTAAGCTGATTGAAGAAAAAGCACAAGAGTTCAAGAAAATACACAGGGCTCTAATACCTCAGGGAGAAGAAGAAATGCATGGAAATGAATAAGAATAGCAGTACCTCAAAACAACACATGACTTCCATTGTCTGGAGACTTTATACATGGAAATTTTTACATAGATATTTTTATACACCTTTGATGATGAATAAAATAAATAATAAAGATAATCTATGTAAGAGATGTAATGTAGAAATTAATGCTGACTGGGCTCATATGTTTTATGACTGTATGAAGTTGAAAGAATACTGGAAGTCAATTAATGAATTTTTGCAGGCTCTTTTTACAGATAATTTCATTATTTCTAAGTCTCTTATATTATTCAACACACCTGTACCTCAATGTGTTAAAAAGATTAAGCTTCCCTTGTTATGGTCTATCCTAGCAGTGGCCAGGAAAATAATAACTAGAAATTGGATTTCAGATACACCTCCTTCGTTCAATGAATTTAAAAATGTTATGAATATAATGTGCCATATGGAAATAAGCACAATTAGAATGAGAACAACTAGAAAAACATCATATTATATTGTATGGGATAATTTACAAAATTTGTTAAAAAAATTCTAATTTCAATAGCACGGTATTTTAGTTTAATTAATTGATCTGATTGTAGTGGATGTCTTTGTAAATACTTTAGTTGTTTTGTTGAATATTATAATAATACCTATTTTAATTACTTGTATAAAATTGTTATGATATTTCTCTTATATGTTAAAACAATAAACCTGTTTTGAAAAAAAAAACAACACATGACAGGACTATGGAACAGATATGTAGCTGAGCCAGGTATTGGAATAAGGTACATAAGGAAAACAACTGGTGGTGGAATGCAGAAGTTCTGGAAGTCATCAAAAGAAAGAGGAGCTGGAGGAAAAAGTGGGAGATGAACAAGACAGACCAGAGAAAGAAGTAAGACTGGTTGGCTAATAAAGAGGCTAACAGAGCAGTTATAATAGCAAAGAACAAGGCATAAGTGGTACTTTACCAGTTTGTGGAAAGTGACTCAGTAGATGGCACAAAGAAACTATCAGGTTGCAAGTCAATGACAGAAAGATAAAGAATATAGTCATCAGACACCCTTCATAAGGGATGCCAGCAACAAAGGCAGATGGGCAGAGTACCAGCAGCTTCCAAATTAAGAAAATCCCACAGAATCTGCACTGCTCCAGACACAACCTATAATGAAAGAAGACGAGGAACCCACCCTATAAGAAGTAAAATTAGTACTTAGAAAGAGGGAAAGCAATAGGCTCAGATGAGGTCACAGCACATATGATCAAGTTATTTGGTGAATTAGGGGAGAAATGACTCCAGGGGTTATTCACAGCAGTATGGAGAGAGAGAGAGATAGAGAGATGGAGAGAGAGAGAGAGAGAGAGAGAGAGAGGGAGAGAGAGAGAAAGTTGTATCCTAGGTAACTGGAAAACAAGCATACTTGTGCCAGTGTACAAGAACAGAGGGGACATTCAAAAATGTGGGCACTACAGAGGTATCACATTTCTTTCACACTATGTGAAAGTTCTGGAGACAGTGAAAGATAAAAAAATACATAGAATAGTAGAAAGTAAGATGGGAGATGAGCAGTTCAGATTTAGATCAGGATGTAGCACAACTAACCCAATATTTGTAGTAGCACACATAGTTGAGAAGAAGCTAGAGATGAAGATAGTTCAACTGGGCATTCCTTGACTTGGAGAAAGCATATGACAAGGTTCCAGGAAAGCTGATTTGTTAAGTCCTGAGATGGAACAAAGTCTCAGAAACACTGGTAGAATTAGTGTAGGCATTATACACGGACCCAATAATGCAAGTATGAACAATGTTTGGACTAACAGTGGGGTTCCCAGTGGGAGCAGGTGTGTATTCAGGTTCCTTTCTGAGCCCACTACTGTTCATACTGGTGGAGGACCACATTACCAAACAGACCACTGGGTATAGTCAGGCAATGTACAATTACATGCAGGCTCTGAAAAGGAACTTCACAGATGATAGGGGAATGGAATGAAAAACTGAAGGCACACAGGCTGACACTTTGTACAGATAAAACAGCTGTAACAAGAGCAAATGGAGGAATCATATGAAGCCAAGAATCAAGACAGAAGTAAAAGTAGTGATGTAGGTTAGCACCTTCAAATATCTAGGAGGGGTGGTTGAGGAGAAAGGATGAATGACTGAGGAGATCAAACCTAGAATCAAATGGACTGCAACTAACTGTCACAGGGTGTCATGGGTAGTTTGTGACAGAAGACTGCCAAAGAAGCTGAAAAGCAAGGTGCACAAAACAGTGGTGCAATCAGTTCTACTATATGATACAGAAACCTGGGCAGTGAAGGCAGAGGTGTTAAGAAAGCTAGAGGTGATGGGGATGAAGTGACTGAGACAAGTGGTAGGAAGTACACTGTAGGACAGATGAAAAAATGAGGACATCAGATCAGAAGGTCAAATAGCTCCTATTGCAGATAAGGTCAAAGAGGACAAAGTATGGTGGTTTGGGTAGATGTACAGGAAAGAAGACAATCTGGTGAAGAATATTTGGGGCAACAAGAAGAAGACAATAGGAACCAAGGACATTCAGCAGAGAGAAGACCTGAGGCAGTCAGGCATGACTGCCAAAGAAGGTACGAGAGTGGTATTGAATCAAGAGACAAGATGATAGATGACACAAGACTCCATGTAGAAAAATGGGAAAAAAAGGTGTTGATTATGATGATGATGGCAATGATGATGATGATTTGAAATAAAAGCTGGTGTTTTATTTAAGAGACTTATCCTGCTAATGATTGATGTGAACACTAACCACAGAGCAACACTAAAGTTGACGTAGAAAATTTTAGAAACTGAAGTACAGTTGCAAAACTTTTTAGAGAGGTTGAACAAACTAGAAGTAAAGCTCACAAATAAACAATAAAAATAGCATTTTTACAAAACAGATGGAGAGAAAGCTACTGAAAAAAATTATGATTTGGACAAGAAGGGTGAACATGAGAATCCTAGTCATTTCTGGACATATTTTAAACGTAGATGAAAGAAAGGCTTTTGAAGGACTCATCAGAAATTATAAACTTACTGTCGCTCATCTTGGTTTACAGTTGAAGATGAACAGACAGGGTAGTTCATTTATATAGTTTATTACATAGAAACACATCAGGATGGATAGCAGCAGTACAAAATATAAACAAACTGATTAACTGACAGACTACACAGAGAGGCACATTTACATCTCAACAGCTTGCTACAAAATGGCAGTCAGGCTGGCACATGCTCAGTATTTATACACTTGTGCAAGCCCCTAGAAGCCTTCTTAAAGGTATACATACATATTTATCTACATTCTCCATCTTAAATGAATTGCCCACAATATAATGTCATATGAAAGGAAACATGCAATGGTATACACAATAAAAAATAAACATAACATTCATGTCCTTGTGTCCAAGTTGCCATGTATCTGGAACATGTCTGGAAATGCAACCTGATCTAGTGATATAGCAAGAAGAGTTGGGTTTGGCAACAGGGACAGTCATTGGTGAACAACTTGCTTCAGGAGTTTCAGGATTCTTCTCAGGAACAGGGATGTTTACTGGAACATCTTCTAGAACTGGAAAGCTGGATAGCTCACTCTGAGATACAGTCTTTCTTGCAGGTATGAAACTGTAATACAGGCTCAGACACCAGGATCAAATGTTTCTGATTCCACCTAAATTCTATTCCCTGTGATTCCACAATGTACGATATTGGCTCTGGACATACACTTTTCACGACATCAATCTGATCAAAATCTTTGGATGTCTGCATCCTCACTATCTCCTCATCTCGTAATTGATTGAGTAGTTTGCTGATCTTATCATAATAGGACTTCTGGGGTAAGAGTTTCCTTATTGGATTAGCTTTCACTGATCTGTTGTTCTTGACACATGGAACCAATAATGAACTACTAATTGGTAGTGTGGTCTGGTTTGTCTTGATAGAAGTCTCTGTGCAGATGAACCAAGATGTTTATCACGAGGAATATTTCTGAGATTCAAGAGATTCAAGAAAACATTGCTATTGTCTCATTTCAACTTCTCTAGTAATTGTTTTGCACTTTGAACTGCAGATTCTGTCAAACCATTTGACTGTGGATACTCTGGGCTACTCGTGAGATGAGTAAACTCCCACTCATCAGCAAATCTTTTGTACTGCTGGCTTTTAAACTGTGTACCATTGCCAGAAATAACTTTGTGCGTACTACCATGGACTGAAAAATGATATTTCATCTTAGTAATGACAGTATTGGATGCTATGTTAGGATGTAGGGCAATCTTGAACCAATTGGAATAAGAGTCTACTAGCACCAAATAATGTTGACCATTCCATCCAAAAATGTTGATAGTTACTATCGACCAAGGTTGTTCAGGAATCTGGTTTAGCTGAAGTGTTTTATTTTTGTTGATGTGGCTTAGTACTATTATACACAGAACAAGATGAAAGTACTCTCTCAATATTCTGTGATATAGAAGGACAAAATACTAATCCTCTCACCTTTCTTTTGGTAGAATCAGTTCCTGGGTGTCCACGATGTAAAATAGCAATATCCCCTTCTTGCAAGGATTTTGAAACATGCACTTTTGGACCTTTCATGATGATACCATTGTCAAACAAAATCTCATCTCTGTAAAGAAAATATAGTTGCATGTTATGAGGTAAACAGTTTGCTTTGAAGGCCATCCTTGACTGATAAAGTGGTTGAGCTTCTGAAGAACTGTATCTGAGGCTGTATGACTTCTAAGCTCAAGACATGTGGAAGAAGCATTTCTCACTTCCATGACTTCAAAATCAAGTTTCTTATTTTCATGCTGTTCAGTTGTATTTCTGGGTGATCTAGATAATGTATCAGCAAGATAAAGAAGTTTGCCTTTTGTGTAGACAAGACTGAAATTATACTTTTGCAACCTGAGCATCATGTGTTGCAATCTGGCAGGAGCTGTATGCATAGGCTTTCTCAAAATAGTGATTACAAGTCGATGATGTTTCAGTCTGGTTAGGTCTACCATAAATATAATTATAGAAGTTCAAACATGCAAGCACAATCGCCAAGAGTTCTTTCTCTATCTCCGCATAGTGTATTTTAAGTTTGGGTTAGAGGTCTGAATGCATAGGCTACTGGTCTACTCGCTTGAAGAATGACTGCAGCAAGACCAAATTTCAAAGCATGACAAGAGTTACTGATTTGTAAACACCATCGCATCTGAGAGTTGGTGGGCTGGCAATTCTCTGTTTCAGGACATCAAATGCTCTCTGGTGCTGTTCCAACCAGGACCAGGATACATCTCTGTGTGTCAGCTCTGTAAGCGATGTTGGAAATTGGCTCAAATCTGGAATGAACTTGGGTAGGTAATTAACCATGCCAAGAAAACATTGTAGGGGTTGAACATTGCTGGAGCTGGCATCTCAAGAATTGCTGTTTGCTTGGAAGGGTCTGGTCATAAGCCTGAACTGGTAAATAAGTGACCAATATAAGTAACTTCTCATAGCCTGAATTAGCACTTCTGAGGATTCAGCTTAAGATTCACTTCACATGCTCTTTCCAGAACATTCTTGAGGTTTCTGTCATTCTCAGCTTCACCATTACCTCCTACTAGAATATCATCTTCTATAATAGCACACAGATAACCAGGAAAAAATTGCTGCATTGCACGCTGGAAGACTTCGCTGGCAGAAGTTATCCCAATGTCATCTGTACCTGCCAAAAGGAGTACTGAAAGTAGTTAGAAATGAGCATTTATAGTCAAGCAAAATTTGTCAAAATTAACTCTTTGCATCTAACACAGAAAAAACAGTGGCATTTGGCATAAAAGGAGCAACTTCTTCAACTGTACACATTGGATGATGAGGTATTTTCAGTGCTTTATTCAAATCTCGTGGTTTAATACATATACTGATATCATCTGAGCTTTTCTTATGAGCTACGACCATGGAAGATACCCATTCAGTTGGTTCTGCAACTGGACAAATTAGACCTTGCTGCACTATTTTATCTAGCTCAGCTTTGACTCTGCTCTGCATAGCTACTGGAACTTTTTGGGCTGGCCTGACAACTGGACTGACTTCGGGGTCTAGCTTCATGAAGTACGCAACTGGGAGTTTGCGTAGTTTGTCTTTGAAAATATCAGTATATGTAGAAAAAATAGACTGGGTGAAGTTAAAACAGTGGTCTTTTAAGTTTACATGATGGACTTTTTTATTAAAGTAGTCCCATTTTCAAACTATTTCTGAGGCCTAATAATGACTATATGTGCCTTTTGACCACATAAAATTGCAAGTCATAGCTGTTCCCAGCAGAGTAACATAAAAGCACTACTGAACCTTCCGTTCGAATTTCTTCACCACCATAAGCAACAAGCTTCTCACATTGCCAAATCAAACTTCTCACCAGCACACACTCTAGCAAATATTTCTGCTGACATAACATTGCGCTTTGAACCTGTGTCAACTTTGAGCTCTATGAGTGTTTAGGTTTTCCGAACAATACAAAATACTTCATTCTTTGCCCAGAAATATACTGAACTGACTGTTTCATTAAGCACAGACACACCATCAACTTGTATCTTTGAATGTTCTCTTTTAATAAAAGAATGCCCCATATTTGATTTACAAAACCTTTTAAAATGATTTCACTTACTGCATTTGTGGCATTGTTGACCAAAAGCTAAGCACTTTTCTCTTTTAAGCTCATGATTTACACCACAGTTATGACAGTTGACTATGAGGTTAGTTGAGCATGTGCCTTCACTCTTATGCTTGTTTGCTGACTCACCCTTATGCTTCACTGAGACTGTAAGTGCTCTGAAATTTGCTAGAAAAATACAGGGTTTCCTAGTGACTGTTGCAGGACTTACAGTTGCTGCCATGTGCTTGGGCCTGTTTCTTTTAACCACATGCTGCATACTATCAACATGAGCAGTAGAAGATACTGGAGGCATGCATTTTTCATTTGTAAGGATATTTCTGTGCTTTTCTGTGAGCTCATATATCTGACAATTCTCAATGGCCTTATTCAAAGTTAAATCACTGTCACAAAGCAAAATCTTTCTCACATCACCATCTTTAATACCACACACAAGTCTGTCTTTTATCAACTCATCCTTTAAATCACCAAATCTGTACGTTTTAGCTTTGTTTCTCAAGTCAGTTATATCTGCTGCAAAAGTTTCCCTAGGCTTTTGATCTCTTGTGTAAAATAAGTGCTTTTCCATTGTGATGTTCATTTGGGGGTTACACATTTCTCTAAATTTACATTTTAAGCACTCAGGGTCTTCCCTTGACTCAGCCGGTACCACTATATGGTGATTTTCCCCTCCTCTGAAAATACAGCAGGTGCATACACAAATAAATATTCTCTTTCTATGGCTTCCGAACCAGCTAAATTAAGCAGGATAAATGCCTTTGTATGGTCCTCTTTATCAGAAAATGCAGCTTGTATGAAAATATCATACTCTTGTTCAAACACTCTCCAATTCTCTGCAATGTTACTATCAAATACAAGTGGAGCTGGTTTTCAAAATTTGTCAGCTATGCCAGGAAAGTATGTTTAAACACACAGAAAAATGGCCCTTGTAGTTAAGTACAAAAATGCACACATAGCCAATACTTGCAATGACAGTCAAATGTACAATAAACTCTTCAAAATCCTGTACTTTGCGAAATATGCTTTGACATGACTGGATTTTGTGAAGTAACTGTACTGTAATACTACACAAACTTGTGGGCACTTTGTATACTTCAGATATCTTGAATAGCTTTAATTAATGTGAAAAAAGTAGATGCTATGAGCTACTGCGAAAAAAATGTGTCTGTTTTCCTTATTTTATTCATTTTATGTGATTCAGACTTTATTTCACACATTTTCCATAGTTATTCAAATTTTTTTTCAATATGTCGCAGTTTCAGACATTGGGCAGGATTCACGAAGCCTCCGTGTAAGAGTTATAACTCATACACGGAGGCTGCAGTTAAACGGAGTGATGTCAGCATGCTTTGCATATTCATGAGAGCATGCTGAATCACACTTAAGGCTAACACGGTCCGTGTAAGACAGTAGGGGGTGTGTCCGTAGGCCGAGCCCTGTAAGCGGACACGTCCCCAGAAGAGGAAAAGTTCCCAAAGTAAACACTCATGACAGAGTCCACAGAAATGTGAATAAACAGAACACAACACATGCCCCCACAGACTATGAACAGAAAACATATAAATAAACATGTTATATATTTTTTTTAAATTGTAAAAATGTTTAACCGTGAGTGCGCTCGTTTGTGCGGGTGTGCCCGTAGCGCAGCTACAGTTAGCAGTCAGTGGGAAAGCATATAAGAACTAAATATGCAAAATAAACCAGGAAGCAATAGCGTAGCGATAGAGATGTTAGCTGAAGAGCAGGCATTCATGGTTCGAGCCGCCACAACACCAATTTTTATTTTTAGCAAAATAAGCACGAAACAAGTCCCTGACAAATATGTACACATAAAACCACATTTTATGTAAAATGTAATGAAATAGCCCATTTATATTGAGGAAATGTGAGGTAACAAAAGAATAAAAAATGCCAGATGTGCCCATAGCTGAGCTACAGTTTAACAGGGTGAGTGCATCTGCCCGTAGATGAGCAGTGGTTTAACTGGTGCAAAATGAGTGCCCGTAGCTGAGCAGTGGTTTAACATGCTAAATCTATGTGCCTCTAACTGAGCTGAGCGTAATATGCGTGCTGATAGCCAAATGAGGCTTAAACCAGCATACCCCATTTGCGCGGAGCTGCTCACCACGCAAACAAGCTAACCGACAGGCAACGTTGAGCAAGCCGTATCAAAACTGCCTTTACACAGACACACCCCTCAGCATGTCTAGACAGTCATGAAAAATAAAAAGCAGTGGCCAGGTTCGAACCCAGGATACTATACACCATAGTCAAGGTACCAAACCACTAAGCCATGACAACAGCACATAGAAATGCAATAATAGCTAATATATAGGAATGAATACAAACTGGAGCATGACAATGCAGGTTTACTGAAGTTGATACAATTCCAAAATGGCCAAACACAGATATGCGCGGGAAAAATGGACTATATAAGCCCCATAGGCGGGAATACACAGCATAAACGATTGTAGAACTGACCGCAGGCAGAATGACAGGAGTAGGAGAGGGTAGTTGTTTTCGAGCACAGAGGTGGGGTGTTGAGGAGTCCAGGTACATGGTCTGGCTCCTACTCCACAATCATGAGGCCCAACTCATGCAGGGCCAGATCCTCTGGGGAGCATACAGGGCCGAGGCGTGGGACCGGTTGGCTCATGATCTCACCAGTGCCATAGGGATTCCAAGGACTGGTGAGCAGTTCCATTACCACCATGCGGACCTGAAGAGACGCAAGCAGGACCAACTGAACCTTTGGATCCAGAAGGCCCGGCAAACACCCAACGCCCCACTACTGAGTAAGTTACATTTAATTATGTATGTAAGAAATTAAACTAGCTGATATTATGGAGATGTGTATTCCAATATTACTTCATTTATATTACAGCTGCAGGTGTCCATTCTGTGAACTGCAGAGCCTATGGCGATAGGCTGGTGCGGTTGCACCACCAGGCAGGTCAGTAATCCACTACCAGTAACTGTAAAGAAATATAAAAGTATGACAGTCAGCAAAAGAGTGCAGTGTAGTCAGTAAGGAATAAAATGTGCAAGTAACAGTGTGAAAGTGTCTGCAAGTATTGCTTGATTACAAAAGTGTGTTTCAGCCTGTAAGTTAAACCGAAAAATGAAACTGACATAAATTCTGAAATAAAAATGCCCTACCTGTAAGAAAATAGTACACAACCTGCAGCAGGCTGAAAAGTATAGCTGCAAAAGATGATAAAATCACATGTGTGAAATATATCCCTGTTGAAATACTGAAACATGACAGAAGTGAGACTGCTGGAAAGGATTGTAATAACTACAGGTAAAACATGTCAATAAAGCCTAGAAGTAAGTACCATCCTGAATAGTAAAATGAAAGCAAGTGAGAGAGTGTGAGAAAGTGTCATGAATCCAGCAATACAGTAGTAATAACCCCTGAATAAAGTATACTGCAGTCAAGACAGAATGAAATACATGTGAGAATCAAAACCAAACAGCGAAATCTGTTCAGAGTGTTGCTGCATCTGGAATGTGTATCCCAAAATCTGGATATGTTGCTCTCAGTCTGCAATATGCAGATAGGATGAATGTCTGACATACCAAACATCCACACTTGTCTACAGCTATATAAAGCAAATGTAGCAGGATGATGGAGCTGAACAAAGCTAGATATGAGTGTGTATGAAGAACAATAAAATGTATATTGATGTTGCAGTAACAGTCCTATCACCAAGTTGAAATAGTTATCATATAGGAAACTGTAGTTAGAACAGTAGTGTGTATATAACTGTAGCTATTAGAAATGTACAGCATATGTATTGGTATTTGAAGGTGTTAATATTATTTTCTTCACCCCACCCTATAACCACATATAACCCATTCGACGTGAAAATGGTATGTGCAATCACAATTAACACCCCTGGACATTTGTCCTGTTGGGTCACATATATTTGCATGTCCGTTGATGCATCTGCTCTGTTCATACATCCAAACCTGATGGCCTGTTGCCATCAATTAACCCTGCATGTTGTTGGACTGTGTATCTCTGTTCAAATTATGCATGTGTTATGCACGCTGTTCAATGGTGTGAATATCTGGGTGTTTGGTTAATGGGAATACTAATGCATGCTGTTACAACTAAGTGTGAATGGTATTATATGTCACTAACCCAAACTGTCATGACATAATGCAAAACATAGGATGACAGGGAAGGCGGGTTCTAGCGGACCCACCTCTCCCACCTCAGCTGGTGAGTGCACCTGGCACTAGTGCCGAGTCCGGACCCTCCTCCGGTGGCCCTGTGCCACCTTTGGGTGGAAGCGCTGCAGGGGATGGGGCTCGCCCCCCCTCTGCAAGTGTGGCCGGAGGAGAACCACCACTCACCCTCCCTAACATCCAGACTGTGGTGCGTAGGGAGATTCAGGACTCTGTTCTCGAGCCCCTACACCAGCTTGAGGCACGGGTGGCGCAACTAACGGGCATGCCTGTTGCCCGGCCTACACAGCCCCCAGCACAGCCCCGTCCTGGGCAGTGAAGGAACAGTGGCAACTGCCTATTGGTGGGGATATCAGTTCCACTGTTGCCATCTGTGGGCTCATGGGCTCTGTATATCCAAACCTCCATCCCCGTCAATTGTGTAACCCCCCCACACGTGTCATACACCGCCCCTGTATGCGTCTTGTTTGTCTTGTCTGTTTACCTAACTAACCTACCTCCCCAGCTGTACCGACTTCCTTCACCTGACATACCACTCTCACCTGAAAAAAAAAAAAAAGGGCACTCTGTACCCACAAAAAAATTACGCCCCATACATAGCTGCCCATTCCGCACACATGTCTGCTGGATATGGACTCTATCAATTACAATTGGCTGTACAACAAGTATTATTGTTGTCCTGACACCTCTCTCAGGGGTGGAACGTTTCAAATGTCACACCAAATTACATACATATGCACAGCTGTTGCTGATGAAGAAATGGGCAGCTATGGGCCTTACCTACATCCCTCCTGCAAATCCCAAGCTTGTTTCCCTACTGTCTTACTCTCTTTGTGACCCCTTTATCACCACTTTCCTGTCTCCCCATTTTCTTTTCTTTCAAAGAAAATAGCACGGGTGTGCGCCAGAGTAAGCATCGTTAAGTGGTTGTAAGCGGGTGTGTGCTTGTGTGCGTGGAGCTAACCGCCAGTGCGCATGCGTGAGCTCCACGCAAACCAGCGTTAACGCAGTTACAACTGCTTAAAAGTGCCTTAGTCACTTTGATTGACAGGTCCTGTACTCAGTTCAAAAGCAAAATAAAATCCCACTGTCAGTCCTGAACCCATGACCTTGGAAACACTAGTCTGTATGACCTACCACTAAGCCATGACTCTTATACAAAAACATTGTGCTAAAATAAATATAACATGTAATAGTAGGGATGAATGTAAAGGGAATATAGGATGTGTAGTACACAAAGCATGTAATTTAGAATTACTGTCAAAACTACTGGATTTCCATAATAGTAGTGTGTGAACAGAAACAGTCATGCTAGTTGGTAGCTTGTAGATAATAATGTCAGTTAAAATACATATATAAATGTTTGTATATGTACATATATATATATATATATATATATATATATATATATATATATATATATATATATATATAAATATATATCTATATATAGTTGTAGGAGTCATTGTGCATACACACTTGCTACAAGGAACATGAGAGAGGAATGGAGAAATGTGAATATACAACACAGCCTGAATCATGAGAGAGATACTAACCTTTACACTCACAGAACACTGTCCACAGCATACCAGCATGGTCCCCGCCCTTACAATCTGAAAGGGCAACGCCTGTCCCACATACCCTTTTATAGCACTGACCTGAAATCACAGTGAGAACTGCAATCAGTACACAACTGGCTATATGCAATTAGCAAATGCTGGCTTACAATTGGTGAAGAGGCCATCACATGGACCTATGCAAATACCTACAAAAGCATCTAGTACTAACACTCCACACATGCAATACATTCATTGCACTGTCTGGAAGCAGAAAAAAAAAGGGGGGGAGAGGAAAAGAGGGAAAAAGAAGGGGA